>NC_044551.1:170773449-171107849 GCF_007565055.1 Rhinopithecus roxellana
CCAGCCACTGCACTCCAGTCCAGGCGACAGAGCGAGACTCCGTCTCAAAAAAAAAAAAAAAAAAATTTTAAAATTAGCCGGGCGTGGTGACGGGTGCCTGTAGTCCCAGCTACTCGGGAGGCTGAGGCAGCAGAATGGCGTGAACCCGGGAGGAGGAGCTTGCAGTGAGCGGAGATCGCGCCACTGCACTCCAGCCTGGGGGACAGAGCGAGACTCCGTCTCAAAAATAAATAAATAATAATAATAATAATAAATAAAAATTAGCCACTGTAGTTGTACATATCTGTAGTCCCAGCTACCCAGGAGACTGAGGCAGGAGAATGGCTCGAACCTGGGCTGCAGTAAAAGATGACTGTGCCACAGCAGTCTAGCATGAACAACATAGAGAGACCCCCACATCGAAGACTAATAATAATAAATAAAAGTATTTAGACCCAGGGAAGTATAAAACACCAAACTAAGAACTATTATTTCTCCTTCTAGAATTGAATATAAAAGAATATCAAATCATAGAGACAAACAGTAGAATGGTGGTGACAGGGGATGGGAGAAGGACAAATGGGGAATTACTGTTTAACAGGTTAAAGAGTTTCAAATTTATAAGATGAAAATAATTATGAGATGTTTGCACACCATTATGAATGTATTTAAAACCATTAACTGTACATTTAAAAGTGTTCAAGATACTAATTTTTATACTATATATATTTTAACACAATAAAAAAGCTGGAGGAAAAAAAGAGTATTAAAATAAGCTGGTATTTTTCTAAGCCAAATTTAACATAAAACATCAAGCAAAAGAAAAAAAGCCACAACACTGATGGTTGCAATATAACTAGAGTAGAAACTTTAGACTTAAGCACTGAGAAACATAAAAAAGAAAATTATTAAAAACCTTATTGTTCTCGGTGGACACAGTGGCTCACGCCTATAATCCCAGCACTTTGGAAGGCTGAGGCAAGTTGATCACCTGAGGTCAGGAGTTCAGGACCAGCCTGGCCAATATGGCAAAAGCCTGTCTCTACTAAAAATACAAAAAGTAGCAGGGCGTGGTGGTGGGCACCTGTAATCCCAGCTACTCAGGAGGCTAAGGCACAAGAATGGCTCAAACCTAGGAGCCAGAAGTTGCAGTGAGCCAAGAGCATGCCACTGCACTTCAGCCTAGGTGACTGAGTGAGACTCTGTTTCCAAAAACAAACAAACAAAAAACTGTATTATTCTCATTAATAGAAATAATTAGTCCAAGGGACAAGAAGCAGAATATTTCATTTTAATGATCACTTTCTTCATGCATAAAATATAACAAAAGAATGGTCATGCTATGTCATAATTTTCACTACTCTGAGTGACAACAGTAAAGATAACTAAAATAATTCATCAAAAAATTGAGTATAAATATGTCACAAGCTAGCCTCAGCCCACTGGAGGAAAAAACAAAAAACAAAAAAAACAAACCTGCATCTGCTCCCTATTTTCTCACAGATATTCTACTACCAAAGGAAATAACTTACATTTCAAAAATATAACGCTTTTTCCTTGCCTCCTCTTTGGTAACTCCCAAGTCGATAATCATTTTTAAAAGGCCGGGCCAGGCGCGGTGGCTCACACCTGTAATCCCAGCACTCTGGGAGGCCAAGGCAGGCAGGCTGCTTGAGCTCAGGAGTTCAAAACCAACCTGGCCAACATGGCAAAATCCTGTCTCTAATAAAAATACAAAAGTTAGCCAGGCGTGGTGGTGCTCGCTTATAATCCCAGCTACTCAAGAGGCTGAAGCACGAGAATCACTTCAATCTGGGAGGCGGAGGTTGCAGTGAGCAAAGATTGCACCACTGCACCCCAACCTGGGAAACAGAGCAAGGCTCTGTCTCAAAAATAAATAAAAGGTTATTTTCTTTCTTTTTTCTTACTTGCTTCTGTCACTCAATAAAAAGCCTTTTGCTTTTCCTACCTTATGCCTATATCCTTTTTCTTTCTGTTTCCCTCTTCTCCTAAGGACAGGTAGCTCTTCGAATTGATGTCTGCCTTCAAACATGACGATTGCTTTTCCAGCCACCCAGGCTCTCTCAGAAGGATCTCCAAAAGCCTCCACGTAGTACTGCCGATAGGGCCTCCGGTTGGAAACTAGGTAAGGGTAAGAGAACCAGAATCATTAATCAAAGAAATTACTTCTCATAATTAAGACAACAGCCACATCATTGCTGCCAGAGAAGACTGTTTGGAAACAACTAACATGCCCACTGAACTAGACAATCTGGGGTAGATCATACTCAAGGAAAATTTTAAGTATTCTATATGTGTTGCAAGAAAATACACAGGAGGTTATGAAAGAATCAGTAGTCTAGTCTGATGATGTGATATAGCTTCAAAACCAGTTAAATGTAGATTAACTACAAAGAAGAAATCAAGACAGTAGACAGGTAAGTCACTTTCACTATCAGTCTATAATTTCATTGTTCCAAAAATACAGAAGACATATAATAAGCCCACAGCAACAAAAATATCAAAAAAAAAAAACCCCCAAAACAACAAAAAACAAAAAAAAAAGAAAACATGAAAAACACTAGGCTAAAATACAAAGAGGAAGAAATGTTTCAGCAAAGCAACATGTATGATCTGTTAACATTTATAGTGTAGTTACTCACAGACAAGCACCACACAAGGTGCTTTGCATGGATTCCTCCCCACAACCACACCCCCAAAATAATGTATGGCTTTGATATTTTAGACATAGTAAGTTTAATAACTTCAGAGAGAACAAGTGCATGGTCAAACACTGGTTTTGCAAAGAAAGTGAAATATGGTATTTCAAATTAGGGAAATTGTAAAAGAAAACGGAAAGCCTACCAGTAATAAAACCAAAAATAAATCCAGTTTAGCCTATAATTTCTTGGTTGTCTAAAGTTCTATACATACAATTAAAAATATGAAAATGTAAATCCTATACAGAAAAGATTATAATTAAATTCATCTAATATGTGTTATCTTCCACACATTTACAATTTTATTAGCAACTTCTATTACATTAAAAAGTGTCACAAAAGAAAGCGAGGACAACACATGTTTAACAATTTGTCACTTTTAATAAAAGGAAATAAAAATCATTTCATATGAAAATTCACTTTAACTCACATCTAGTTCCCTTGTAACCACCACATCTTGTTTCAAAACACAGAAAAGAATCCAAATAACCTTTGGAAGAATTATGGAATGACTACTTCCTTCAGAATGAAAAATGAAAAAAGAAAGACAAAGGAAAGAAGGGATTTATAAACCGAACTGTCAACGGTAACTTCTGGTTTCAAAAGTGTACACATGGTAGTTTTTCTATAAAAACATAGCTTAATAATGAAACTAAAACTTAGTTAAATTTTGTGTTGTCTGGTTCATTTTAAAAACAAACTCCGAAAAAAAAAAAATGAACTCCTTATTTCCCACCTACTGAATTAAATCCTTCAATAAAAATCACCCACAGGAACTGGAACTGGTTAATACACACATGTGTGTACCTACATAAAGGTTCTTAAAGTCAGTTTGAGAAATAAATCACTCTCCCATGAATCAATACATTGAATTGGCCAGGTGCAGGGGCTCACACCTATAATCCCAACACTTTGGGAGACAGAAGTGGGAGGATTGCTCGAGCCCAGGAGTTCGAGACCAGCCTGGGAAACATAGCAAGACCCTATCTCTACTAAAAATTAAAAAATTAGCTGAGGATGGTGGCATGTGCCTGTAGTCCCACCTACTTGGGAGGCTGAGAAGGGAGGATCACTTCATCCTAAAAGGTCAAGAATACAGTGAGCCATGATCACGCCACTGCACTCCACCCTGGGCAGTACAGCAAGACCCTGTCTTAGAAATAAATAAATAAATAAATAAATTCAATTAACAGATAAGAACTTCTGATGTGCCAGTAACGTGAGGAAGAGAAAAAAGTACTCACTGTCTGACAGGTAAGTCATATATAAATAGATGACAATACAAAAGGCATGACAACTGCAAAAATAAACACTCATTTCTCTAAAAAAAAAAAAAAAAAAAAAAGTAAGTGGGAGAAGACAAATGAAATACTTGAATAACTTTTTTTTTTTTTTTTTTTTTGAGACAGAGTTTCACTCTTGTTGCCCAGTCTGGAGTGCTAGGGCACGATCTCGGCTCACCACAACCTCTGCCTCCCAGGTTCACGCGATTCTCCTGCCTCTACCTCCCGAGTAGCTGGAATTACAGGCATGCGCCACCACACTCAGCTAATTTTTTGTATTTTTAGTAAAGACAGGGTTTCTCCATGTTGGTTAGGCTGATGTCAAACTCCTGACCTCAGGTGATCCGCCCGCCTTGGCCTCCCAAAGTGCTGGGATTACTTACAGGTGTGAGCCACCGCACCAGACTGAACAACTTTTTTTTTTTTTTTTTTTTGAGACGGAGTCTCGCTCTATCACCCAGGCTGGAGTACAGTGGCCGGATCTCAGCTCACTGCAAGCTCCGCCTCCTGGGTTTACGCCATTCTCCTGTCTCAGCCTACAGAGTAGCTGGGATTACAGGCGCCCGCCATCTCGCCCAGCTAGTTTTATGTATTTTTAGAAGATACGGGGTTTCACTGTGTTAGCCAGGATGGTCTCGATCTCCTGACCTCGTGATCCGCCCGTCTCGGCCTCCCAAAGTGCTGGGATTACAGGCTTGAGCCACCGCGCCCGGCCAACAACTTTTAAAGTTAAACAGTTTGGCCAGGTGGGATGGCTCGTGCCTGTAATCCCAACACTTTGGGAGGCTGAGGCAGGCGGATCACCTGAGGGCAGGAGCTCGAGACTGGCCTGGCCAACATGGTCAAACTCTGTCTATACTAAAAATACAAAAAGTAGCCAGGCGTGGTGCAACATGCCTGCAATCCAAGCTACTAGAGAGACTGAGGCACGAGAATCGCTTGAACTCAGCAGGCAGGGTTTGTAGTGAGCTGAGATCACACCACTGCACTCTAGCCTGGTTAACAGAGTGAGACTCTATCTCAAACAAACAAACAAAAAAAGTAAACACTTAAAGATAGAATAAAAGATACAATTATGGTATGAGAGCACAGAACCCTCAAAGGCATGAATGAATAAAACAAAACAAAACTACAAGAAGTTCAGAACACTATATCATAAACTGCAAGAAAAGGGAAACTAATCAAGGTTGGGCAGCAACCAGACTTGTAAGAGTTTGCATGGCATGTTATGACCTTAGCCTTTGCAGCTTCGACTTTTAGCTGGGCGCGGTGGCTCACACCTGTAATCCCAACACTTCAGGAGGTTGAGGCAGGTGGATCACCTGAGGTCAGGAGTTCAAGACCAGCCTGACCAACATGGTGAAACCCTGTCTCTATTAAATACAAGAAATTAGCCAGGCATGGTGGTGCACGCCTGTAATCCCAGCTACTTGGGAGGCTAAGGCAGGAGAATCACTTGAACCCGAGAGGCAGAGGTTGCAGTGAGCTGAGAACGCACCACTGCACTCTAGCCTAGGCAACAAGAGTGAAATTCTGTCTCAAACACACACACACACCCCAAAACCTTTAGCCATTATCCTGTAGGCAATGAGGAGTCTCATTTAAAAGGTTCAGTTTTTCATCTTAGAAATATGAATATCCTTGACCTATAAACAATACAGTAAGAGGAAATAAGACTCAATAGACCAGCATCACCAAAGTACTGTGGCCCCGAGATGACTAGAACTTTAAGGCAGTGGCAATGAGATGAACAAAATTTGAAAGATGTTTTTAAAAACACAAGTGAAGGCCAGGCACAGTAGCTTACGCCTGTAATCCCAGCACTTTGGAGGCCAAGGCGGGCGGATCACGAGGTCAGGAGATTGAGACCATCCTGGTTAACACAGTGAAACCCCATCTCTATTAGAAAAAAAAAATACAAAAAATTAGCGGGGCGTGGTGGCGGGCGCCACCAGCTATTTCGGAGGCTAGGGCAGGAGAATGGCGTGAACCCAGGAGGTAGAGCTTGCAGTGAGCCAAGATCGTGCCACTGCACTTCAATCTGAGGAAGAGCGAGACTCTATCTCAAAAAAAAAAAAAAAACACACAATTGAAAAAGACTTAATATGTAACTAAAAAGTCACACAGGCCGGGCGCAGTGGCTCACACCTGTAATCCCAGCACTTTAGGAGGCCGAGGTGGGCGGATCACGAGGTCAGGAGATTGAGACCATCCTGGCTAACACGGTGAAACTCCGTCTCTACTAAAAATACAAAAAATTAGCTGGACATGGTGGTGGGCGCCTGTAGTCCCAGCTACTCAGGAGGCTGAGGCAGGAGAATGGCGTGAACCCACGAGGCGGAGCTTGCAGTGAGCCGAGATCGTGTTACTGCACTTCAGCCTGGGCAATAGAGCAAGACTCTGTCTCAAAAAAACAAAACAAAACAAAAAAGTCACGTAAAACAGATCATTAGCCAGAATGGTCAATATGTTGAAACCCCGTCTCTACTAAAAATACAAAAATTAGCCAGGCATGGTGGTGCACACCTGTAGTCCCAGCTACTTGGGAGTCTCAGGCAGAAGAATTGCTTGAACCCAGGAGGCAGAGGTTGCAGTGAGCCGAGATCCTGCTACTGCACTCCAGCCTGGGAGACAGAGCAACATTCTGTTTCCAAAAAACAAAAGAAAAACAAACAAACAAACAAGAAAACAGATGCTCAGGTTGGGCGCAGTGGCTCATACCTATAATCCCAGCACTTTGGGAGGTGGATCACCTGAGGTCAGGAGTTTGAGACCAGCCTGGCCAACACGGCGAAACCCCATCTCTACTAAAAATACAAAAATTAGTGCCAGGCGTGGTGGTACGCACCTGTAATCCCAACTGAGGCAAGAGAATCGCTAGGAGACAGAAGTTGCAGTGAGCCAAGATCGCACCTCACTGCACTCCAGACTGAGCAACAAGAGCGAAACTCCATCCAAAAGAAAAAAAAAAAAAAAGAATACAAAAACAACAGATACTTATACAATGTTTATAGAAACACTGTTCAGAATGGCCAAAAGGAAACAACCCAAATGTTCTCTGATGGATGAATGGAAAACCAAAATGTGATACTTACAATACAATGAAGTATTATGTAGCCTTTAAAAAAATTAACAAAGAGAGAAATTCCGAAACATACTATAGCATAGATAAACCTAGAAAACATTATGGTAAGTGAAGTAAGGGGTCAATAGGACAAATGTCTGATTCTAGTTATATGTGGTATCTAAAATAGTCAAATTTATAGAGGAAGAAAACAGAACACAGGACAGTGGTTACCAAGGGCTAGGGTGATGTTGGCAAATGGGTACAGAGTTTCAGTTTGGGAGATGAAAGAGTCTGGAGATGAAGTGGTAATGGCTACACAACAATGTTAACATACTTAATGCTACTGAACTGCCTATGTGAAACAATGAAAACATTGGGCCAGACAAGGTGACTCAGGCCTATAGTCCCAGTGCCTTGGGAGGCCGAGGCAGGACAGAACATTGGGAGGCCGAGGCAGGAGGATCATTTAAGGTCAGGAGTTCAAGAACAGCCTGGCCAACATGGTGAAACCCTGTCTCTACTAAAAATACAAAAATTAGCCAGGTGTGGTGGCACATGCCTATAGTCCCAGCTACTCGGGAGGCTGAGGCAGGAGAATTGCTTGAACCCAGGAGGCAGAGGTTGCAATGAGCTGAGATCCTGCCACAGCCTGGGCAACAGAGCCGGACACTATCTCAAAAAACAACAACAACAGCAACAAAATTAAATTTATGCTTTGTCTATGTTTTAAAAGTCAAATAACCAATGATGGGGATATGGGAAAAATCAGAACCAATGCATTCGTAGTGGGAACCTATCCCAATTGTAAGTTGAGGAGCACAACAGATTTGTGGAAAAATTATAAAAAATCACAGATGCTCCATGACATACCCATTATAAGTTGAAAATATTAAGTTGAATATGAAGGCTGGCCAGACACAATGGCTTCACGCCTATAATCTGAATACTTTCTGAGGCCAAGGCAGGAGGACTGTTTGAGCCCAGGAGTTCAAGACAAGCATGGGCAATACAGGGAGACCCTGTCTGCAAAAAAAATTTAAAAATTAGCTAGGCATGGTGACGCTTGCCTGTAGTTCCAGCTACTTGGGGGGCTGAGGCGAGAGGATCACATGAGTCCAAGAGGCAGAGACTGCAGTGAGCTGACATCGTGCCACTACACTCCAGCCTGAGAAACAAAGCAAGACCCTGACTCGAAAAAAAAAAAACAAAAAACAAAAAACAAAAAAGAATAATTAGAAAATGTATTTAATACACCTAGCCTACGCTAAACATGCTCAGAACACTTACACTGGTCTACAGTTGTGCAAAATTTCTGATATCAAGCCTATTTTAAAATTAACTGCTGAGTATCTTGTATAATTTATTGAATACTACATTGAAAGTGAAAAACAGAATGGTTCTACAGGTAACTCGAAGTACCATTTCTATTTAATGTGTATATCTTTCGCACCATTGTAAGGTCAAAAAATTCTAACTCAAATTGGGGACCTACTATATACAAAATGTCCAGAATATGCAAATCCACAGAAACAGAAAGTACATTAGTGGTTGCTTAAGGCAAACACGTATAGGTGTGGAAAGATGGAGACAGAGGAAGCTAAAGAGTATGGGGTTCCATGTTAGAGTGATGAATGTATCTTCAAATTGATATCCTGGTGAAAACTTCAAGTATGGGGTTGAGTATATAAACCTAAAGACAGGATAAAGACTATCACTATGCACATGAATTCAGTTTACTGATGACAATTTAAAACTCAGAGTTAATAAAACTGTCATTCCAGAAGGATGAAAAAGGGTTATTAGAGACTAAATGTCTGTGTCCTCCTGAAATGCATTATTCTGAAGTCTTGGACCCCCCATATGTTGGTGTTTATAGGTGAGGCCTTTGGAATAATTAGATTTACTAATTTTATACACTAAATATACTAAGAATACTAAACACTATTACTAGATTAGTAATAGATCCCTCATGATGCAGAGGACCTCATGATGCAAATAGTCTCTTTATAAGAAGATGCCAGAGTGAGTACTGTCTCTCTCTGCCAAATGAGGACACAGCAACAAGGTGGTTATCTACAAGTAAGGAAGACAGCCCTCACCTGGGATCCGAATTGGCTAGCACCTTCATCTTAAAACTTCCCTGTCTCTAGAGTCAAAAATAAATTGTTGGCCAGGCACAGTGGTTCACACCTGTAATCTCAGTACTTTGGGAGGCCAAGGCGGGAGGATCACTTAAGGCCAGGAGTTCAAGACCAGTTCATGCAACACAGGGAGATCTACAAAAAATACAAAAATTAGCCGAGTGTTGTGGTGCACACCTGTAGTCCCAGCTACTCAAGAGGCTGAGGTGGAAGGAGCGCTGGAGCCCGGGAGATGGAAGTTGCAGTGAGCTGTAATTGTGCCACTGCACTCCAGCCTGAGTGACAGAGCAAGACTCTTTCTCAAAAATAAGAATATTGAAATAAAAAATAACAACAAAAAATAAAAATCCTTCTGAATCCTATATACCTGCAGCATCCTCCCTTCTCTATTTCTGTCTCCATTGCCTCAAATCAGTCCAATCTAACTTCTACTTCAATCAAACCAACAACAATAAAAAAGATTGTTCTTATCCCTAATGGACATTTTATTTGCTCTCTAGGCAACACTCAGCAAAATTGATCACATTGTCCTTCTTAAACTAGAGCGGTCCCGGCTCATGTGCGACTTCACTTTCGATGGTTTCAGTTACCTGTGATACAGTACAATAAACTATTGGGGTTGAAGGCAGGGTACAGATTCCCATAACTTTTACTACAGTATAATTGTTCTGTTTTTTTTTTTTTTAATTAATTAATTTATTTTTATTTATTTATTTTTTTGAGACGGAGACTCGCTCTGCCGCCCAGGCTGGAGTGCAGTGGCACACGGTCTCTGCACACTGCAAGTTCCGCCCCCCGGGTTCACATCATTCTCCTGCCTTAGCCTCCCAAGTAGCTGGGACTACAGGCGCCCGCCACCACACCCAGCTAACTTTTTGTATTTTTTTTTTAGTAGAGACAGGGTTTCACCATGTTAGTCAGGATAGTCTCGATCTCCTGACCTCGTGATCCATCCGCCTCGGCCTCCCAAAGTGCTGAGATTACAGGCGTGAGCCACCACGCCCGACCCTGTTTTATTTTTTTTATTTTTATTTTTTTTTTTGAGACGGAGTCTCACTCTCGTCCAGGCTGGAGTGCAGTGGCGCGATCACGGCTCACTGCAAGCTCTGCCTCCCGGGTTCACAGCATTCTCCTGCCTCAGCCTCCCTAGTAGCTGGTACTACAGGTGCCTGCCACCACGCCAGCCACAGTGAATTTTTAAAATGAACATAATTTTTTGTATTTTTAGTAGAGACGGGATTTCACCATGTTAGCCAGGATGGTCTCAATCTCCTGACCTTGTGATCCACCTGCCTCAGGCTCCCAAATTGCTGGGATTACAGGCGTGAGCCACCACGCCTGGCCTCTGTTTTATTATTAGTTGTTATTGATCTCTTACAATTCCCAATTTATTTTTTATTTACTTATTATTATTATTATTATTATATTATTATTATTATTATTATTATTTTAGATAGAATCTTGCTCCATCGCCCAGGCTGGAGTGCAGTAGTATGATCTCGGCTCATTGCAACCTCCACCTCCCAAGTTTAAGCAATCCTCCTGCCCCAGCCTCCCCAGTAGGTGGGATTACAGGCGTCCGCCACCACGTCCAGCTAATTTTTTGTGTTTTTAGTAGAGACGGGTTTTCATCGTGTTGGCCAGGCTGGCTTTCAACTCCTGACCTTAAGCGATCTGCCCACCTTGGCTTCCCAAAGTGCTAGGAGTACAGGCGTGAGCCACCACAACCGGCCACAATGCCCAATTTATAAATGATACCTTATAATAGGTATGTATGTACAGGAAAAACATTGCATATATGGGATTCAGTACTACCCAGTTTCACGCATCCACTGAGAATCTTAGAACTTATCTCCAGTACATACTACTATACTCTAGTCACATTCTACTACTTTTCCTCTTCCATCTCTGTTTCATCTGATTCTTTTTCATCATTCTTTTTCGGCAAGCTCAGTCTCTTCCACACAGATGTCAAATGATGTGTTCCTCAACGTACATTTTGTCTCATAGTAACTTCTGTCCCAAAAAATCTCACCCATGCCTTGCCCATGGCTCCAACTAATATGAACAAGAATATGTCCTTTCTGAGTTATAGATGCTCCAGTGTTCCCTCAGTAAATGACAATCTACACATCCATCCAGTGATGAAGCTAAAAACGTGGGAGCCATCCTGTGATACGGAAACCTGAGAACTGAAAGCCTCAGGACTTCATTCTCCCTCACTCAACATTATCCAATGCATTACTACATCACATGCATTTTACCTCCTAATCTGTTTTTATTTTCTATTCACAATTTTCATCACACCATAATCACTAATAATGACCTCTTTAACCGTCTCTTTTTAGTTATTTGTGGTCCCCCTCTAACACATGTTCAAAAATCCAGCCACAGTGAATTTTTAAAATGAACAGATCAGATTATGGCAGTTCCTGCTAAATACCTTTTAATTATATACATTGTTACTGAGATAAAAATAACAAAAAGTTTCAACAAAGTCAACATGGCACTGAACACTTTGTCCCATACCTACTTCCCAGCCTCATACTGTGCCACCCTCCATTACTCTGAGAGCTGCAGATTTCTCAGGGCTGGGGCACATACTATTTGATGTTCCTGGAACCATCTTCTTCTCTCTTCCCTAGTTAACTCCCAACTCATCCTCTCAAGTAACAGATCAGAGAAAACTTTATGAGCAAACACCACTGGATGAAAAGTCCAGGTCAGTTATCCCTGTTACGTCACTGAACAGGCATCAAAAGTATTCCTTGGATAGACTTCTAAGTAATAATGCATTTGATTATTTTCTGGTGTCTTGACCCTTATACTAGATTCTAATTTCTTATGACAGCAAGCAGTATTGATGTATGGCCCAATAACGGATCCCAAAACCGAGCCCAGTACTCAATCTATACAAGGTATTTACTATTTTTGTCAAATAAACAGCATGGACTGAACTAGTGTGCATAAGAAACACTATAAATAGGCTGAGTGCGGTAGCTCCCTCCAGTAATCTCAAGCATTTTGGGAGGCCCAGGTGGGCAGATCACTTGAGCCCAGGAGTTTCAGACCAGCCTGGGCAACAAGGCAAAACCCTGTCTCTATAAAAAAATTAAAAACTAAGCCAGGTATAGTGGCGAATGCCTGTAGTCCTAGCTGCTTGGAAGGCATGGGAGGGAAGATTGCTTGACCCTGGGAAGCTATGGTTGCAATGAGTCATGATCACGCCACTGCATTCCAGCCTAGGCAATACAGCGAGACCCTAAATCAAAAGCGAGACGAAGAGACAGATACACCCTAATGAGTAAGAAACCAGCAGTCATAGGGACAGGAGGTTAGAAAAGGAGCACTAAAAGAGTTTTCCAGTAGTAGAATTTAAATATCCAGACAGGTTACTAAGGATAAGGTATCAACAAATTTTTTTAATTAAAGAGAAAGGGTCTCATTGTGTTGCCAAGGCTGGTCTCAAATTCCTGGGCTCAAGTGATCCTCCCACCTCGGGCTCCCAAAGTGCTGGGATTATAGGCATCAGCCACTGTGCCTACTCAAGGTATCAAATTTTTAACACACTATTTTTTTCTTTTGAGACAGAGTCTCGCTCTGTCGCCCAGGCTGGTGTGCAGTGGTGTAATCTTGGATCACTTGCAACCTCCACATCCCGGGCTTAAGCAATTCTTCTGCCTCACCCTCCCCAGTAGCTGGAATTATAGGAGGATGCCAACACACCTGGCTAATTTTTATATTTTTAGTAAACACAGGGTTTCACCATGTTAGCCAGACTGGTCTCAAACTCCTGACCTCAGGTGATTCGCCCACCTTAGCCTCCCAAAGTGCTGGAATTACACGTGTGAGCCACTGTAGCCAGCCAAGAAACTAAAATTTATAAAGGTTTTCAGGCACTTCACTATTCAAAATATAAAAAATCAAATCCAGGAATTCTACTTTGGAGAAACCATCCTTCTAAAAAAAAAAAAAAAAAAAAAAAAGAGGCATGGTGACTTACACATGTAATCCCAATAATCTGGAAGGCCAAGGTGGGAGGATCCCTTATTAAGCTCAGGATTTCAAGATCAGCCTGGGCAATATATGCAGACACTATCTCTACCCAAAAAAAAAAAAAAACACAAAAAGCCATGTGTGGTGGCACACATCTGGGCTCCCAGCTATTCAGGATGCTGAGGTTGGATGACTATTTGAGCCCTGGAGATCAAGGCTTCAGTGAGGCGTGGTTATGTCATCACACTCCAGCCTAGGCAACAGAATGAGATTCTGTCTCAGAAAAATAAATAAATAAACAAATAATAAAAAAATATGAAAAAAATCTCCATAAAGTGGAAAAGGCAAGCTGCAAAATATACAGTGTTCTGTCTGTGATAAAGGAAAGACGTGGAAGATGACTAAGAAGTATATATTTAGTCATGTAAATAAAAATATAATTTACACGAAAAAACATTATGTATATAAAAATACATTAATATTAGCCGGGTGTGCTGGCTCACGCCTGTAATCCAAGCACTTTGGGAGGCCAAGACCAGTGGTTCACTTGAGATCAGGAGTTTGGGACTAGCCTGGTCAACATGGTGAAACCCCGTCTCTACTAAAATACAAAAATCAGCTGGGCGTGGTGGCACACACCTGTAATCCCAGCTACTCTGGAGTCTGAGGCAGGAGGAGAATCGCTTGAACCCAGGAGGCAGAGGTTGCATGCAGTGAGCCGAAATTGCGCCACTGCACTCCAGCGTAAGTGAGAGAGCGAGATTCCGTCTTAAAACAAAACAACAACAAAAATTAATTATCAATTGGTTGCCTGTTGAAAGGAGTGAAGAATGTGGCAGATCACAGCAAAGTAGAGAGTAAGCTGATTTTTCTGAATCTCATCAACATCTGACTTTCAGAACCTAAAATACATATATTAAAACTAAAATAAAATCACTGCCATCCTAATAGAAAAAAGGACAGCTCAAATCAAGTTTCAGGCCAGGTGCAGTGGCTCATGCCTGTAATCCCAACACTTTGGGAGGCCGAGGAGGGAGGATCACCTAAGGTCAGGGGTTCAAGACCAGCCTGGCCAAAATCGTGAAACCCAGTCTCTACTAAAAATACAAAACCTGGCCCAGCGCGGTGGCTCACGCTTGTAATCCCAGCACTTTGGGAGACCCAGGCGGGCAGATCACGAGGTGAGGAGATCAAGACCATTCTGGCTATCACGATGAAACCCCATCTCTACTAAAAATACAAAAAAAATTAGCTGGGCATGGTGGTGAGTGCCTGTAGTCCCAGCTACTGGGGAGGCTGAGGCAGGAGAATGGCGTGAACTCAGAAGGCGGAGCTTGTCACTCCGAGATGGTGCCACTGCACTCCAGCCAGGGGGACAGAGTGAGACTCCGTCTCAAAAAAAAAAAAAAAAAAATTAGCCAGGCATGGTGGTAGGTGCCTGTAGTCCCAGCTACTTGGGAAGCGAGGCAGGAGAATCACCTGAACCCAGGAGGTGAAGGCTGCAGTGAGGTGAGATCATGCCACTCACTGCACTCCAGCCTGGGAGACAGAGCAGAAATTCTTCTCAAAAAATAACATAACATAACATAACATAACATAACATAACATAACATAACATAACATAAAAAAATAAATAAATCAAGTTTCAGCCCCATCCTTTACAGTAATTTATAACTAAGGTACCTGAGATTCAAACAAAACAATCAACTGAAAAATAAACAATAGCATTTAAAGGAAATACTCCAAATCAAAATTTTAAACTTCAAAATTATTAATAAGAACCATTTACAATTGTTTCAGATTTATATTATCAAAAATGATACAAACCTGATTAAAGTAGAAATATGTAAATATACTAAAAGGTGATTCTGGACAATGTAAACATTAGAGAAATGGCCTAACACCTTCCTGGCATCAACAGAATAACTGAGAATGTTTAAATCAGCCAGGCGCAGTGGCTCACGCCTGTGATCCCCATACTTTGGAAGACTGAGGCAGGCAGATCACCTAACGTCAGGAGTTCAAGACCAGCCTGGCCAACATGGCGAAACCCCATCTCTACTAAAAATACAAAAATAAGGCCTGGTGCAGGGCTCATGCCTGTAATCCTAGCACTTTGGAAGGCTGAGGCAGGCAGATCAACTGAGGTCGGGAGTTCCAGACTAATCTGACCAACATGAAGAAACCCCGTCTCTACTAAAAATACAAAACTAGCTGGGTGTAGTGGCACATGCCTGCAATCCCAGTTACTCAGGAGGCTGAGCCAGAAGAATTGCTTGAACCCGGGAGGCAGAGGTTGCGGTGAGCCGAGATCACGCAGTTGCACTCCAGCCTGGGCAACAAGAGCAAAACTCCGTCTCAAAAAAAATCAAAAATCAAAACAAAAATTAGCCAAGTGTAGTGGCAGGGGTCTGTAATCCCAGCTACTCAGGAGGCTGAGGCAGGAGAATCACTTGAACTCACAAGCCACAGATTGCCGCGAGCTGAGATTGCACCACCACAGACCAGCCTGGGCAACAAGAGCAAGACTCTGTCTCAAAAAAAAAAAAAAAAAAAAAAAGAAAGAAGGTTTAAATCATAGAGTAAAACAAACTTTTAAAAGCCCCAAAAGATAAAATATGTAATACCAATTCATTCACAAAATGCTCCAAGGAAAAAAATAGATTATTATTAAAGATAACAAAAATTGGGTTATTCTAAAGGCAACTGCCTTTAACATGTATAATCACTGCAAGTATTACCTTTCATTTTTGAATGTGTGTTAATCAACGGATCAGAACAAATCCTGCAGGGCCACCACGGGCGTCTCTTGAATTTTGCCCAGATGAGATCTCCAACTTCATACTTCAGTGGCGTAGACTTTTTCTTAGCTTGACACTTTAGACAGACAAAACATGGGACATCGGTAAGAATCAAAATCTTTTGAATAAGTATTATCATTCTTATTAGCCTTCTGAAAAAGCAATGTATGAAAAATTGAGAATGAAAACACTCTAGTCTAAAAAGAATTACAAAGTAAGTACAACTAAATTATTTCATCTTAATTGTTCATAACATAGCCCTTTATACATAGTTCTCAATTTATAATTGTTTTATATAATGAGTCTATCCGTATTCTGAAAATAAAATTAAGCTGGCTTTATTTTTAAAGAACTAAAAACAAACACAATAAAGAAAATCATCCCAAGGAAAAGATATCCTTGATCTAGTCCTTGGATCAAAACACAAAGGGGGAAAAAAAATGGAGAAAAAATTATAGAAAGCATTTTTAATAATATTAAGAGATTTCAGACCCTTCTGCATGTAATATTCTATATGCTTTTCAAATCAATATTTCTATTAGTGTATTAACAATAGTAATAGCCAGGAGTGGTGGCACACGCCTGTAATCCCAGCTAACACTTTACTTTCAGACATAAGCCTCAGAGAAAATAGCAAAGTATTCTTCTAAATACTCATAGAAGTTCAATCTCATTAAAAATACTGGGATTGACTGGGCACATTGGCTTACGCCTGTAATCTCAGCACTTTGGATCACCTGAGGTCAGGAGTTCGTGACCAGCCTGGCCAACATGGTGAAACTCCGTTCTACTAAAAACACAAAAATTAGCCAGGCGTGTTAGCGGGCACCTGTAATCCCACCCAGCTACTTGGGAGGATGAGGCAGAAGAATCGCTTGAACCCGGGAGGTGGAGGTTGCAGCGAGCTGAGAGCCACTGCACTCCAGACTGTGCGACAGAGAGAGACTCTTAAAAAAAAAAAAAAAAAAAAAAAAAAAGGCCAGGCGCGGTGGCTCATACCTGTAATCCCAGCACTTAGGGAGGCCAAGGTGGGCGGATCACAAGGTCAGGAGATCGAGACAATTCTGGTTAACATGGGAAAACCCCGTCTCTACTAAAACTACAAAAATTAGCTGGATGTGGTGGCGGGCGCCTGTAGTCCCAGCTTCTTGGGAAGCTGAGACAGGAGAATGTCACGAACCCAAAAGGCAGAGCTTGCAGTGGGGCGAATTTGCACCACTGCACTCCAGCCTGGGAGACAGAGCAAGACTCCGTCTCAAAAAAAAAAAAAAAAAAAAAAAAAAACTGGGCTTAGTTCCCATATATATAGAGCTACTAGAAAATGAAACAAGAACTATGTCTTACTTTATTTTAAAAAGCTCTAAGTGGCCAGGCACAGTGGCTCACGTCTGTAATCCCAGCACCCTGGGAGGCCGAGGTGGGCAGATAACTTGAGGCCAGGAGTTTGAGACCAGCCTGGCCAACACAGTGAAACCCCGTCTCTGCTAAAAAGAGAAAAAAATACAAAAAAAATTGGCCAGGCATGGCGGCCCATTCCTGTAATCCCAGCTACTCGGGAGGCTGAGACAAGAGAATCGCTTGAATCCGGGAGGCAGAGGTTGCAGTGAGCCAAGATTGCACCACTGCACGCCGGCCTGGGTGACAAAGTTACACTCTGCCTCAAAAGAAAAAAGAATAAAATAAAATAAAATAAAATAAAATAAAATAAAATAAAAAGCCCTAAGGGGGCCAGATGCTGTGGTTCTTGTTTGTAAATTCCAACACTTTGGGAGGCTGAGGCGACAGGATCACTCCAGCCTAGGAGTTTGAGATTAGCCTGGACAACATGTCAGACCCCGTCTCTACAAAAAATTAAAAAATTAGCTGGGAATGGTGGTGCATACCTGTACTCCCAGCTGCTTGGGAGACTGAGGTTGGAGGATTGCTTGAGCCAAAGAGCTCGAGGCTGCAGTGGACCATGTTCATGCCTACTGCACTCCAGCCTGTGCTACAGAGCAAGATCTGCCTTAAAAAAAAAACCTAAGGGACCATTTTGATGGTTATCAATTTGTAAATTCTCAAAAAGAATACGACTTCAAAGTTAATTGACTTTGAAACTTTAAGAGATGCCAAGAATCAATGAGAAAGACAAATATTTTATCTGTACTGAAAACTGCAATCTGAGTAGGTTCCAACAAATTTATGATATAATTTGATTTTTTTTTTTTTGAGACGGAGTCTTGCTCTGTCGCCCGGGCTGGAGTGCAATGGCCGGATCTCAGCTCACTGCAAGCTCCACCTCCCGGGTTTATGCCATTCTCCTGCCTCAGCCTCCCGAGTAGCTGGGACTACAGGCGCCCACCACCTCGCCCGGCTAGTTTTTTGTATTTTATTGTAGAGACGTGGTTTCACCATGTTAGCCAGGATGGTCTCGATCTCCTGACCTCATGATCCGCCTGTCTCGGCCTCCCAAAGTGCTGGGATTACAGGCTTGAGCCACCGCGCCCGGCCTTGATTTTTGATTATTTAAATATGATTTGGCAATCACTGCTAAATAGAGAGCTTGCTTATTTATTCAAGTTCTAAATGACTTCAAATACATTAAGTAACATGATGTTTGCTACATTCAAGGCACTGTTCCTCTTAAATACACTGTTATCCATATTTTACTACATGGCTGTGGTTACATAGTTATTAAGTGATAGAACCAAGGATTCAAACCTGGGGAGATATAACTCCAGAGCCTACATTCTTTTTTTTTTTTTTTTTTTTTTTTTTTTTTTTTTTTTTTTTTTTGAGATGGAGTCTCGCTCTGTCGCCCAGGCTGGAGGGCAGTGGCGCGATCTCAGCTCACTGCAAGCTCCGCCTCCCGGGTTTACGCCATTCTCCTGCCTCAGCCTCCCAAGTAGCTGGGACTACAGGCGCCCGCCATCTCGCCCGGCTAGTTTTTTGTATTTTTTAGTAGAGACGGGGTTTCACCGTGTAGGCCAGGATGGTCTCGATCTCCTGACCTCGTGATCCACCCATCTCAGCCTCCCAAAGTGCTGGGATTACAGGCTTGAGCCACCGCGCCCGGCCCAGAGCCTAAATTCTTTTTTTTTTTTTTTTTTTTTTTTTTTTTTTTTTTTTTTTTTTTTTGAGGCGGAGTCTCACTCTGTCGCCCGGACTGGAGTGCAGTGGCCAGATCTCAGCTCACTGCAAGCTCCGCCTCCCGGGTTCACGCCATTCTCCTGCCTCAGCCTCCCGAGTAGCTGGGACTACAGGCGCCCGCCATCTCGCCCGGCTAGTTTTTTGTATTTTTTAGTAGAGACGGGGTTTCACCGTGTAGGCCAGGATGGTCTCGATCTCCTGACCTCGTGATCCACCCATCTCAGCCTCCCAAAGTGCTGGGATTACAGGCTTGAGCCACCGCGCCCGGCCCAGAGCCTAAATTCTTTTTTTTTTTTTTTTTTTTTTTTTTTTTTTTTTTTTTTTTTTTTTTTTTGAGGCGGAGTCTCACTCTGTCGCCCGGACTGGAGTGCAGTGGCCAGATCTCAGCTCACTGCAAGCTCCGCCTCCCGGGTTCACGCCATTCTCCTGCCTCAGCCTCCCGAGTAGCTGGGACTACAGGCGCCCGCCACCTCGCCCGGCTAGTTTTTTTGTATTTTTAGTAGAGACGGGGTTTCACCGTGTTAGCCAGGATGGTCTCGATCTCCTGACCTCGTGATCCGCCCGTCTCGGCCTCCCAAAGTGCTGGGATTACAGGCTTGAGCCACCGCGCCCGGCCGAGCCTAAATTCTTAAACCACTCTCCTGTTATCCAGTAACAATAAAACCTCATTATTATTATATGCTTTATGACAAATTTAACCATAACCAATCTAGCACATGGTGTTGGCTGTCTTCTCCTCAGAGAACTTCTACAAAAAGATTACACTGCATTTTTGGAAGTAAAATCACAAAATACATGCATTCAATAGACATGTCAGTGGTATCAGGTAAAGACAATAGCCAGAACCACAGAACCAGAGAAAGCAGTAATAAATCCTCTCTTCTGACTCCATCACAAACTGTGTCACCTTGGCCTCAGTTTCCTAAGCCACAAACTTGGGAAAGTAACACCTGCTCTATAATAAACCATCAAAACAAATAATTAGTAATTCAGCTCCCAGTATTTTAACCCCCAAAAATGATTCAAAGTAATTTCCTACAATTCCTAATTACAGGGTAAGATATTTAAAGCAAGTTTTTGTTTGGCTGGTTTTTTTGTTTTTTTTTGAGACCGGTTCTCACTCTGCCTCCCAGGCTGGAGTGCAATGGTGTAATCTTCACTCATTGCAACCTTCGCCTCCTGAGCTCAAGCCTTCCTCCCATCTCAGCTTTCCAATGCTCACCAACATGCCTGGAAAATTTTTTTATTTTTTCTAGATATGGAATATAACCACGATGCCCAAGCTGTTCAAGCAGTTTTTTGTTTTTGTTTTTTTTTTTTAATGACAAAAGTTAACATCCACCAAGAGATCTGTTTTAAAAAATTATGCTGGGAGCTGCGGTGGCTCAGGCCCGTTGTCCTGGTGCATAAGGAGGTGAGGCTGGGCGTTCAAGGTCAGCCTGGGCAACATAGAAACTTCTCACCTATATAACCAAAAAACCAAATTATGCTATGGCAACTCTATAAAATATGCTAAGTGAAGATGTCATATATTAAAGATAATAACACAGTTATACATACACTATATGTTATATGATCCACTATAAACTATGCTGAAGCAATGATGACCTTAAAAATTTTTTTTAAATAACAAGGCCATTGAGAAACATAAATTTTTAAGTTTCGTTAAATTGATGGTACCATGAGTAAAGATTTCAACAAACCCCTATTTACTTCCTTCTATCTTGAAAAATTTACATGACCAAATAATACATGCAAACCCACTGGAAAAATACATCCACATAAATATGCATTAATACTTTCATTCATAGACAATAATAACCAAATCCAATTGATCTTAATAAATAAACTTAGAAACAGGCAAGAATTCCAGACCACAGAAAAGCTTCTAAACATGAAAATAGTGGAAATAAGAACAAGGGTTTAAAAAAGCAAGATGACTTTAAGACCAGCTTAAAAATTTTATCTTGCAGAGAGAGAGATGCCAAAATAAACCCTTTTAAGCCCATAATTTAACTACACACAAACTTAGTAAACACCTATGTACAAAGCTCAACAAGAGACACAAAGACAAATAAGTCACAATTCCAGATCCCAAGACACTTGGGAAAAGAGATTAGAGAAGATGTGAGTAAAGAAGTGGCATCTTCCAGGCTTAGACTGGCAGGATTAACAGATTTCAGAATGGCTTTTTCTAATATGTCTATAGGTTTAGTTGGAAATAATATACCAGTGCTAAGCCTTTTTATATATGGTATTGGGCTGAATTCTGTGTACACTGCCACCATACACACACACAAGATAAACACACATACAAGATAACCCAGTAGCTATGAATATGATCTTATTTGGAAGTAGCGTCTTTGCAGTTGATCAAGATGAAGTCACAAGGGTGGGCCTTAATTCAATACAACTGTTTCCTAATAAAATGGAGAAAATTGGAAATAAAGACAGGCACAAATAGAGGGAAGACAACGTGAAAACACAGACAGAACACAATCTATTAACCAAGGAAAGCCTGAGGTCAGACATTAGGAGAGGGGCAGGGGGAAGAGATAAACACTCACAGTCCTCAAAACAATGTGCTGACAACCTGAGTTTGTACTTCTACCTTCCCAAACTGAGAGAATTTCTGCTGTTTAAGACACCCAGTTTGTGGTACTGTGTTACAACAGCCCCCCAAAACTAATATACATACATTATCTTGCTTAACCCTCACAACCTTACAATATAGCATTATCTCAATGTTGCAGATAAACTGAGGCTCAAAAAGGTTAAGTCACAGGCCGAGTGTGGTGACTCATGGCTGTAATCCCAGCACTTTGGGAGGCTGAGACGGGAGAATCACCGGAGGTCAGGAGTTCAAGACCAGCCTGGCCAACATGGTGAAACCCCATCTCTACTAAAAATACAAAGATTAGCCGAGCATGGTGGTGGGTGCCTGTAATCCCAGCTACTTGGGAAGCTGAGGCAGAAGAATCGCTTGAACCTGGGAGACGGAGGTTGCAGCGAGCCGAGATCGTACCTCTGCACTCCAGGCTGGGCAACAGAGAGTCCATCTCAAAAAAAAAAAAAAAAAAGGTTAAGTCAAAATTGTAAAGATTAGAATTTAAATCCGTATCTGAATAACTCTAAAGACCATGTTTTTTGCATTAGAAATAAATATGGCTAGAATTTGTTTGCAAAGTGTTTTAAATCCAACCTAAAAGCTAACTAGATTTAAAACCTCCCACTGTTTCTTTTTGTTTGTTGATTTGTTTTCTGAGAGACAGCCTCAGTCTGTCACCCAGGCTGGGGTGCAGTGGCATGTTGATTTCAGCAACTCGAATAGATGGCACTAAAGGCACATGCCACCACACCCAGAAGATTTATTTTTAATAGAGATAAGGTCTCCCTGTTTTCCCCAGGCTGCTAACTCCTGGTCTCAAGCAATCTTCCCACTTTGTCCTCCCAAAAGGGCTCGGATTACAGGCCTGAGCCAACGCGGCCAGCTTATATTCCTTCTTTATTTCATTGACAATGTTGTATCACTTTACATTAAACTAACCCAGAAAAGCTCATCACTACCAGCTTCGAAAATCATTAAAGGCTTAACACATCTCTACAACTCTAACTAAGTAGTGGCTCTTGAGCCAAAAGCTCTGTTTAAAGGAATTTTAGATGAGATCTTTACTTTCACTAATGAATTTTTCTAGCAACAGTTACAAATCAAACCTATGTTGCACTTCTGAAGATTAAAAAAAAAAAAACCTAAACTGGTTCAACTATTTCCTGGTCATATGGGATATGCTTCCTATTTCGATATAAATTGAACATAGTCCTTGGGTATCAATCTCTTCCCAGACATATCCAAAAATTACAGTTGAGCTAAATATTAAAAAATAGCCATAGTGCAACAATTTTTTCTTTTTCGTTTCTGAGA
Source organism: Rhinopithecus roxellana (assembly GCF_007565055.1). Lineage (NCBI taxonomy): Eukaryota > Metazoa > Chordata > Mammalia > Primates > Cercopithecidae > Rhinopithecus > Rhinopithecus roxellana. Next base: position 170,796,488 of record NC_044551.1, read on the forward strand.
CAGGGTCTCCCCCTATGTAATGCAGGCTGGAGTGCAGTAGTGCGATCACAGCCTACTGTAGCTTCCACCTCCTGGGCTCAGGCAATCCTTCCCCCTCAGGCTCTCAGGTAGTTGGGATTACAGACGCGTACCACCACACCAGAGTGATTTACATACATACATAACATTAAATAGTAAGTATATTATATATGTGTGTGTGTGTGTGTGTGTATATACATTTTTGTGTGTGTGTGTTTTTGAGACAGAGTCTTGCTCTCACCCCCAGGCTGGAGTGCAATGGTGCGATCTCGACTCACTGCAACCTCCGCCTCCTGGGTTCAAGCGATTCTCCTGCCTCAGCCTCATGAGTAGCTGGGATTACAGGCACCCGCCACCACGCCTGGCTAATTTTTGTAATTTTAGTAGAGACAGGGTTTCACCATGTTGGCCAGGCTGGTCTCGAACTCCTGACCTCAGGTGATGCACCGGCCTCCGCCTCCCAAGTGCTAGGATTACAGACGTGAGCCACAGCACCTGGCATTTATATATTTTTTGTAGAGACGGGGTTTCATCATGTTGCCCAGGCTGGTTCAAACTCCTGAGTTCAATCAATCCACCCAACTCAGCCTCCTAAAGTACTGGGATTACAGGCATGAGCCACTGCACCCAGCCACAGTTTTTTTTAAAACTTCCTGAGAATCTATAGTGATACACAACTTGAGGTAAAGACGAGGGGAAGTGGGGGAAGAAGCACTAATGCTTTACATAACAATCATCATAGAAATTATCGCAACTCTAAGGACTCAGTTATTGTTTTAGTTACCAAAAACTCCCATAAAATTAAGTTGTTATAAAGAGATGACAGCAATATACGAGACAAAAACATACCTGTTTAGATGCTTGACTTATATGATATCCAAAGCCTACTAAAACTTTTCCACAGCTTAAACGACCCATATTTAAGAATAAGGTCATCAAATCAAGCCAAGTATAAATACATAATCTCATTTATAAACAAGAAAAGGCCAGGCCTGGTGGCTCAGGCCTGCAATCCTAGCACTGTGGGAGGCCAAGGTGGGTGATCGCTCGAGGCCAGGATTTCAAGATCAACCTTGGCGAGATCCCATCCTCGCACAAACACACACACACACACACCAGGCAGACATGGTAGCTCACGCCTGTAGTTTCAGCAACTTGGGAGGGTAGGCTAGGAGGAACGCGTGAGCTTGGGAGGTCAAGGCTGAACTGAGCCATGACTGTGCCGCTGCACACCAGCCTAAGTGATAGAGTGAGATCTTGTCTCCAAGGGAAAAAAACAAAAACCCAAAACAAATAACTAGAATATATGAGGATATCAAACAACTCTAAAGGAAAAATATAACAATCAAATTAAACAGTTTTCCTAAAAATGGACAAAAGACCTGAATAGAAAATACTCAAAAAGACATACAAATGGCAAACAAGAATATGAAAAGGTGCTCAGTATCACTGCTCATCAGAGAAATGCAAATCAAAACTATAATGAGATACCATCTAAAACACATAAAATGGCTTTTATCCAAAAGACAGAAAATAATAAATGCTGGCAAGGATGTGCATAAAGGTGGGAACGTAAATTAGTACAAATCTAGAGAACAGTTTGGAGGTTCCTCAAAAAACTATAAATAGAGCTACCATATGATCCAGAAATCCCATGACTAGCTATACAGAGAAAAGAAAGGAAATCAGCATTTCAAATAGGCACCTGCCCTCCCATGCTTATTGCAGCACTGTTCACAATATGCAAGACTTGGAAATAACCTAAGTGTTCAACAGATGAATAAAGAAAGAAAATGTGGTACATATACATAATGGAGTGCTATTCAGCCATGAAAAAGAATGAGATCCTATCATTTGCAACAACATAGATGGAACTGGAGATCATTATGTTAGATGAAATAAGCCAGGCACAGAAAGACCAACTTCATGTGTTCTCACTTATTTGTGGGAACTAAAAATTAAAACAATAGAACTCCTGCTGATAGACAACAGAAAAATGATTACTAGAGGCTAGGAAGGGAAGTAGAAAGATGGAGGTAAGTGAGGATGGTTAAAGAAAACAAAAGAATAGATGATTCAGTAAGGTCAAAAAAAAAGTTAGAAATAATGAGTAAGAACTAGAATTTGATAGCACAACAGGTTGATAATAATTTAACTGTATATTTTAAAATAAGAAAAAGGGTGTAATTGGATTGTTTGTAACACAAAGGATAAATCCTTGAGGGGATGGTAACTCCATTTACCCTAATGTAATTACACACTGCATGTCTGTACCAAAATATCTCATGTATATTGTAAATATATATACCTATGTACACACAAACATTGAAAATAAAGTTTTTTCTTAAACATAGAATGACCATATGATGCAGTAATTCTACTCCTAGGTATACAATATCCAAGAATAATGAAAACACATGTCCACACAAAAACTTGTAAAAGCAGACCTTGGAGATTAATATAGGTTCGGTTTCAAGACCACCACAACAATGCAAATATTGCGATAAAGTGAGTAATGAAAATGCTTCAATTTCACAGTACATATATAAAAGTTAGATTTACACTATACAGTAGTCTGTGTACAATAGCATTATAGATTAAAAATAACAAATTAAGAAGCTTTGTTTTATTCAGTGTATGAATTTGGGGGAAAAAATATATAGTGCTAAAAGAAAAGAACATCCAGCCTGGGCAACATAACAAGAACTCATCACCAAAAAAACCAACAAAAAAAATTAACCCCTTAAATGAGGCTGGTTGTGGGGGTTCACACCTGTAAACCCGGCACTTTCCGAGGCCGAGGCAAGAAGACTGGTTGGGCCTAGGACTTTAGGACCATACTTGGCAATATAAGTGAGACCTCATCTTCATTTAAAAAAACAAAGAAAGAGGCCAGGCGCAGTGGTTCATGCCTGTAATCCCAGCACTTTGGGAGGCCGAGGTGGGCAGATCACCTGAGGTCAGGAGTTCGAGACCAGCCTGACTAACGTGGTGAAACCATGTCTACTAAAAATACAAAAATTAGCCAGGCGTAGTGGTGGGCACCTGTAATCCCAGCTACTCAGGAGGCTGAGGCAGGAGAATCGCTTGAACCCAGGAGATGGAGGCTGCAGTGAGCTAAGATTGTGCCATTGCACTGCAGCCTGGGTGACAGAGCGAGTCCCCATTTAAAAAAATAAAAATAAAATAAAAATTTTTAAAAAGGGGGAGAGGAGGGGAGGAAAAAACAAAGCCAGTCTTAGTTGGGGGTGCTGGCACAACCTTGTAGTTCTAAGCAAAACTTTAATCACTTGAGTCCAGCATTTTCAGGTTACAGCAAGCTACGGTCGTATCACTGTACTTGAGCCTGGGAAAGAAAGCACAACCCTGTCTCTAAAAAATGATCATCTGAGCTGCAACCTTTATGCTGATGGAGGGTCTTGCCTCAATGTTCACGGCTGCTTGCTGAAGGTCAGAATGGCTGTGGCAATTTCTGGTTTGTTTGTTTTTGCTGAGACAGAGTCTCACTCAACTGTTGCCCAAGCTGGAATGCAGTCAGACAAAAACAACTCACTGCAGCCTCTGCCTCCCAGGTTCTTGCAGTCCTCTACCATTGGCCTCTCGAGTAACTGGGACTAAAAGTGCATACCACTATGACCACCTAATTTTTAAAATTTTTTTTTGTTTTTTTTTTTTGAGACAGTCTTGCTCCGTCACCCAGGCTGGAGAGCAGTGGCGTGATCTCCGCTCACTGCAAGCTCCGCCTCCCGGGTTCATGCCATTCTCCTGCCTCAGCCTCCCAAACAGTGGGACTACAGGCGCCCGCCACCATGCCTGGCTAATTTTTTATCTTTTTAGTAGAGACGGGGTTTCACCGTGTTAGCCAGGATGGTCTTGATCTCCCGACCTCGTGTCCCACCCACCTCGGCCTCCCAAAGTGCTGGGATTACAGGCGTGAGCCACCGCGCCCGGCTAACTTTTAAAATTTTTATGTTTCCCTGGATGGCCTCAAACTCCTGGGCTCAAGCAATCCACCCACCTTGGCCTCTCAAGGTGCTGGGATTACAGGAAATAGCACAGAACCCACTATTTCTTAAAGTAAGACCACAATGTAGCCAAGCACAGTGGCTCACACCCGTAATCCCAGCACTTTAGGAGGCCAAGAAGGGCAGATCACTTGAGGTCAGGAGTTCAAAACAGCTTAGACAACATGGCAAAACCCCATCTCTACAAAAACTACAAAAATTAGCCAGGCATGGTGGCAGGCGCCTGTAATCCCAGCTACTCAGGAGACTGAGGCAGGAGAACCACTTGAACCCAGGAGGCGGAGGTTGCAGTGAGCTGAGATTGCGCCAATGCACTCCAGCCTGGGTGACAAGGTGAGAACCTGCCACAAACACAAACACACACACACACAAAATGAAGTTTCCTACATGGATTGACTCTTCCTTTCATGATTTCTCTGTAGCATTCAATGTCATTTGATAGTATCTTACACACAATAGAGCTTCTTTCTCTCTTTTTGGGTGTTTTTTGGAGACAGTCTTGCTCTGTCACTGTCACCCAGGATGAAGTGCAGTGGCACAATCTCATCTCACTGCAACCTCCGCCTCCTGTGTAGCTGGGACTACAGGCATGTGCCACCACGCCCAGCTAATTTTTAGTAGAGACAGGGCTTCACCATGTTGGCCAGGCTGGTTTCTTGAACTCCTGGCCCCAGGTGATCCGCCCACCTCAGCCTCCCAAAGTGCTAGGATTATAGGTGTGAGCCACCACACCTGGCCTAGAGTTTCTTTCAAAAGTGGAGTCAGTCCCCTCAAACCTGGATACTACTTTATCAACTAGTTTCATGATACTCCAATTCATCTGTTGTCATTTCAACAATATTCATATCTTTTTTTTTTTTTTTTTTTTTTTTGAGACGGAGTCTCGCTCACTCTGTCGCCCAGGCTAGAGTGCAGTGGCCGGATCTCAGCTCACTGCAAGCTCCGCCTCCCGGGTTCACGCTATTCTCCTGCCTCAGCCTCCCGAGTAGCTGGGCCTACAGGCGCCCGCCACCTTGCCCAGCTAGTTTTCGTATTTTTTTAGTAGAGACGGGGTTTCACCGTGTTCGCCAGGATGGTCTCGATCTCCTGACCTCGTGATCCGCCCGTCTCGGCCTCCCAAAGTGCCGGGATTACAGGCTTGAGCCACCGCACCCGGCCTATATCATTTTTACCAGGAGTAGATTATATCTTAAGAAACCACATTTTGGCCCGGCACGGTGGCTCACACCTGTAATCCCAGCACTTTGGGAGGCCGATGTGGGCGGATCGTGAGGTCAGGAGATAAGAGACCATCCTGGCTAACACGTCTCTATTAAAAACATAAAAAATTAGCCAGGTAGGTGCCTGTAGTACCAGCTACTCAGGAGGAGTATGAGACAGGAGAATGGCGTGAACCCGGGAGGCGAAGTTTGCAGTGAGCCGAGATCACACCACTGCACTCTAGCCTGAGCTACAGAGAGACACTCCATCTAAAAAAAAAAAAAAACACATTTTTTGCTCATCTAGAAAATACAATTCTTCATTTGTTAAAATATCATCATCAGCCGGGCGCGGTGGCTCACGCCTGTAATCCCAGCTCTTTGGGAGGCTGAGGTGGGTGGATCATGAGATCAGGAGTTCAAGACCAGCCTGGACAACATGGCAAAACCCTGTCTGTACTAAAAATTCAAAAATTAGCCAGGCATGGTGGCGTGCCCCTGTAATCCCAGCTATTCAGGAGACTAAGGCAGGAGGATTGCTTGAACCCGGGAGGCGGAAGTTGATTATGCCACTGCACTCGAGCCTGGGCAACAGAGCGAGACTCCATCTCAAAATATAAATAAATAAGTAATAAAAAGCAAAAACAGAGATACAAGGACACATAACAAAATTATAATCACAGGGTAGAAAAACCTCTCAGTAATTAACAGACTAAGCAAAGGACAAGGTTACTACAAGTTTACAGGCAGTGGCTCACACCTGGAATCCCAAAACTCTGGGAGGCCAAGGCAGGTGGATTGCTTGAGCCAAGGAATTCAAGACCAACCTGAGCAACACAGCAAGACTCTCGAGATACCAAGGTACAACATTCATTGAAACGGTGAGTAGGCCAGGTGCAGTGGCTCATGCCTGTAATCCCAGCACTTTGGGAGGCCAAGGTGGGTGGATCACTTGAGGTCAGGAGTTTGAGACCCACCGGGCAAACATGGTGAACATGGTGAAACCCTGTCTCTACTAAAAATACAAAAAAAATTAGCTGGGCGTGGTGGTATGTGCCTGTAATTGCGGCTATTTGGGAGGCTGAAGCAGAAGAATCACTTGAATCCAGGAGGCAGAGGCTGCAGTGAGCCACTGCACTCCAGCCTGGGCAACACAGCGAGACTCTGTCTTTTTTTAAGAAAAAAAGATTTCTTCTTTTTTTAAGAAATAAATAAAATTAAAAATATATAAATATAAATACAAATATAAAAAGATAAAAAATATTTCTTCTTTTAAGAAATAAAAAAAATAAAAAATAAAAATACAAAAATTAGCCAGGCATGTTGGTGGGTGCCTGTAATCCCAGCTACCCAGGAGGCTAAGGCAGGAGAACTGCTTGAACCCTGGAGGTGGAGACTGCAGTCAGCCCAGACCACACCACTGCACCCCAGCCTGAGAGACAGAGCAAGTCTCAAAAAATAAAAAATAAAAATAATATTAATTATATCTTAATAGACTACTCTAAAGAATAGAAGTAACAATTTCTTAACAGCCCAGACATACCTGATTGGCCTCCTTCCCCATCTCCCACATACCACACCAACTTATTTCCAACTCTAAGAATGTATTTTACAATTAATCATTTCATCAATTCCTCTGAACTTTTCAAAATCCTTCTATTGAAATTCCATCACAGAGGTAGTTTTCAAATTGTGTTCCTCTGAGATAGTGCTCACGAGAGCCCCTTGCAGGCTACCCCAGAGGGTGATAAGAAAACTGGCTACTCCCTCCACACTCCAAATCAAAGCAGCTCCATCTTTTTTTCTACGTTTTATACTTGTGTTCTGTGTATGATTTCATTTGAAGCATAAGAATTTAAAAAACAGAACTAGCTGGCCGTGGTGGCTCATGCCAATAATCCCAGCACTTTGGGAGGCCGAGGCGGGCGGATCACCTGAGGTCGGGAGTTCGAGACCAGTCTGACCAACAGAGAGAAACCCTGTCTGTATTAAAAATAAAAAATGAGCCGGGTGTGGTGGCGCATGCCTGTAATCCCTGCTACTCGGGAGGCTGGGCAGGAGAATCGCTTGAACCCAGGAGGCGGAGGGTGTGGTGAGCTGAGATCCTGCCATCGCACTTCAGCCTGGGCAACAAGAGTGAAACTCCGTCTCAAAAAGAAAAAAAACTTAAGTCCAAGGTCCTAGGATGACAAATAAGGCTCTTCCTAATCTGACTCCTAGGAAAAACTATGACCAAGTTGCATCACAGGATTTACACTTTGTAGTTCACATAAATCTGATGCTATCACACCTCCATGTACTTGATCATACTTTTCAATCTAAGGCACACTTCATTTTCCTATCTGGCTAATAGCTACTTATACTTCATGACTCAGCTCAAAGAAACAACTCTTGGGTCTACTTTACCCCTACTTAAGACTCTGGATCCCCTGTGCATACTTCTTATTACTGTACTTGACACATTACATTGATATTAATACCACACTCTAACAGTCTCAACTGCAGAGGCAATAATCTTATTTTCTATTCATTTTTTTGTCTTATTGATGTTTTAAACTCCAGCACCTACGCAGTACTCAATAAAAATGTGCTAAACCAAACACCTTCAACAAAGCACTTTTTAATGTTCTTAAAAACAAACATTAAACAAGGATCACTTAAGCCCAGGAGGTCGAGGATGCACTGAGCTGTGATCACTCCACTGCACTCTAGCCTCAGTGACAGGGTGAGACCCTGTCTCAAACAACAACAAAACCTTTTAACTATAAATTATAAATGTTTTTTATTTTTCAGGGTTTTCTTAAAATCCTTATAAGTTTAAAACATGTCTATTAAAGGCCGGGTGTGGTGGCTTACACCTGTAATCCCAGCACTTTGGGAGGCCGAGGCAGGTGGATCACCTGAGGTCAGGAGTTCAAGACCAGCCTGACCAACATGGAGAATCCCATCTCTACTAAAAATGCAAAATTAGCCAGGCGTGGTGGCGCATGCCTGTGATCCTAGCTACTCGGGAGGCTGAGGCAGGAGAATCACTTGAACCCGGGAGGCGGAGGTTGTGGTGAGCTGAGATTGGGCCATTGCACTCCAGCCTGGGCAGCAACAGCAAAACTCCGTCTCATCAATCAATGAATCAAACAAACATGTCTATTAAAATATTTTAATGCACCCAGGTGTGGGGCTCACATCTATAATTCAGGCATTTTGGGAGGCCAAGGTCAGCAGATCACTTGAGGCCCAGGAGTTTGAGGCCAGCCTGGCCAACATGATGAAACTCTGTCTCTACTAAAAATACAAAAAATTAGCCAGGTGTGGCGGCACATGCCTGTAGTCCCAGCTACTCAGGAGATTGTAGTATGAGAATCGCTTGAACCCAGAAGGTGGAGGTGCAGTGAGCCGAAATTGCTCCACTGCACTCCAGCCTGGGCAACAGAGTAAGACTGTATCTCAAAAATAATAATAATTTAATTCAATTTTTTGCATTAACAGAATATGCAAAAAAAAAAATAAATAAATAGCTCTAAAATATTAACTGAAATAAAGATTTCTTTAAAAGGCAATTTGAGAGAGTAATCAGAGCAGAGAGAAAACTCTGGGCACTCGTTGGCAAGAAGAGTTCCCACACATAGGTTCTCACACATATAGTTGTGAACATACAATCTAATACTGATTTTTTTTTTTTCCTTGAAAGGGTGTGAATCTGTCACCGGGGCTGGAGTACAGTGGCACGATCATAGCTCACTCCAGCCTCAACCTCCCAGGCTCAAGCGATCCTTCTTGTTGTTGCTGTTTGTTGCTGTTGTTTTGTTTTTTGTTTTTTGTTTTGGGAGAAATAGTCTCACTCTGTCAACCAGACTGGAGTGGCGTGGTACAATCTCGGCTCACTGCAACCTCTGCCTCCAAGGTTCAAGCGATTCTCCTGCCTCAGCCTCCCGAGCAGCTGGGAGGCATGCACCACCACACCTGGCTAATTTTTGTATTTTTAATAGAGACAGGGTTTCACCAGCTTGGCGAGGCTGGTCTTGAACTCCTGACAGCAAGTGATCCACCCACCTCAGCCTCCCAAAGTGCTGGGATTACAGGCATCAGCCACTGCGCCAGGCCCAATCCTTGTTTGATATTTGCCTTTCTCACTTTACTGAAGGATCCATGAGGGCAGACACAATGTCTATTCTGCTCATCACAGTACTCCCAGCACTGAAAACACTGCACAGCTATACTCCAGCCTGGACAACAGAGACCCTGTCTCAAAAACAAAACAAAACAGTGCATAGCACATAATAAATTAATGAGTAAGAAAGTAATTTGTGACACCTGTAATCAGTTCTTTCACATGTAATATAACAGAATCCTCACAAGAATTCTGGTAGGGGGGTATTGTTTCCATTTACAACTGAAACATCCAAAACAAAAAGTTTCCAATTAATTACTGAGCTCAATTCTGACTGACCCCCAAGAAATGGATATCTGCCACTCCTCCAGAACTCTAGAAATTGGACCTGGACTCTGGACTACACCCTCGAGTTAAAGAATCCTAAGGCTTTTTGGCAAAATATAAAACAAAGTTGTTATAAGCTCTTCCAACAAAATGTATCCCCTATAGGAATGAGCCTTTCTAGGTTTTAACTGTACCAATAATCAGGAAAAGTAATGACATAACCAGATTTTACAGATTTCTGGTAAATGCAGATTATATACTAATTATCAGCTGTAAACATTAATAGAACAATCATGGGATCGAGTGTGGTGGTGTGTGCCTGTGGTACTAGCTACTCAGGAGGCTGAAGTGAGAGGACTGCTTAAGCCCAGTTCAGGACTGCAGTAAGCCATGACTGCCACGGCACTCTAGCTTGGGCCACAGAGCAAGATACTGTCTCCTTAAAAAAAAAAAAAAAATGGCCAGGCACGGTGGATCACACCTGTAATCCCAACACAGCACTATGGGATTCAAAAATTGCTTGAACCTGAGAGGTGGAGGTTGCAGTGAGCTGAGATCGTGCCATTGCACTCCAGCCTAGGCAAAAAGTGTGAAACTCCATCTCAAAAAAAAAAAAAAAAAAAAAAGGAAGAAGAATCAAGTATCTTAGATTTTAATCCCTCAATTTCAAAACACTGAAGTCACTGAAATGTTATGATTTTTGCAATCGGGCCGGGCGCAGTGACCACGGCCTGCAATCCCAGCACTTTGGGAGGCCGAGGCAGGTAGATCACTTCAGGTCAGGAGTTCGAGACCAGCCTAGTCAACATGGTAAAACCCTGTCTCTACTAAAACTACAAAAATTAGCTGGGCATGGTGGCATGTGCCTGTAATCCCAGCTACTCATGAGGCTGAGGCAGGAGAATCACTTGAACCCAGGAGGCAGAGGTTGCAGTGAGTCGATATCCCGCTACTGCACTCCAGTGTGGGCGACAGGGCAAGACTCCATCCCCCCCCCAAAAAAAAAAAAAAAAAAAAAAAAAAAAACAATTTTTGCGATCGAATAATTTTTTTTTTTTTTTTTTTTTTTTTTTTTTTTGAGGCAGAGTCTCGCTCTGTCACCCAGGCTGGAGTGCAGTGGCCGGATCTCAGCTCACTGCAAGCTCCGCCTCCTGGATTTACGCCATTCTCCTGCCTCAGCCTCCCCAGTAGCTGGGACTACAGGCGCCCGCCACCTCACCCGGCTAGTTTTTGTATTTTCAGTAGAGACGGGGTTTCACCGTGTTAGCCAGGATGGTCTCGATCTCCTGACCTCGTGATCCGCCCGTCTCGGCCTCCCAAAGTGCTGGGATTACAGGCTTGAGCCACCGCGCCCGGCCTCGAATAATGTTTACATCACAAACATGCTTTGTTGTAAAATCAAAACAGGATGTATCTATCACTTGCCATCCGGAGAGTATTTTATTAATAAAACTACTCTGGATGTTACTATTTTCATATAAAGTATCATTTTCCATATGGCTTAAATGATATGACACAATTACATTCAAGGCTATAATATTATTTGCTTTTCCAAAAATAACCTCTGAAGAAGGCTTCCAAATACTTTTTTTTTTTTTTTTAAGGCAGGGTCTCACTCTGTAACTCAGGCTAACGTGCTGTGGCCCAATCACAGCTCACTGCAACCTACACCTATTGAGCTCAAGTGATCCTCCCACCTCAGCCCCACCAAGCAGCTGGGACTAATGACACGTGCCACCAGCCTAGCTGATTTTTTAATTTTTTTTTTTAGAGATGAAGTTTTGCCATGTTGCCAAGGCTGGTTTCAAACTCCTGGGTTCAAGCGATCCTCCCTCACAAAGTGCTGAGATTACAGGTGTGAGCCATGTGCCCAGCCTCAAAAAGACTGTAACATGTATGCATTCAAATTTTCTTCCTACTCACTGCTGAAATAAATTACAGAAAATTAAGCGTAACTTTTTGTGACATTTGTCCAAATCTTCTGTGACCACATTTGCCCAAAATTAAATCAATGATATAATAAATACGATGGCTTAAAAGTCAGATAAGGCCAGGCTCCTACCTGTAATTCCAGCACTTTGGGAGGCCAAGGTGGGCAGATCACCTGACCTCAGGAGTTTCATACCAGCCTGGTCAACATGGTGAAACCCCATCTCTACCAAAAATGCAAAGAAAACTTAGCCAAACATTGTAGTGGGCTCCTGTAATCCCAGCTACTTGGGCGGCTGAGGCAGAAGACTCACTTGAACCCAGGAGACAGGGGTTGCAGTGAGCCGAGATGACGCCTTTGCACTCCAGTCTGGGTGACAAGAGCAAGACTCCGTGTCAAAAAAAAAAAAGTCAGATAAGTATTTCGGGCAATGGTGCATTGATTATATAATAACTTTCTGGCCAGCCGCAGTGGCTCACACCTGTAATCCCAGCACCGGGGGAGGCCGAGGCGGGTGGATCACCTGAGGTCAGGAGTTCGAGACCAGCCTCGAAAACATGGCGAAACCCCGTCTACTAAAACTACAAAAATTAGCTGGGCATGGTGGCATGCACCTGTAATCCCAGCTACTCGGGAGGCTGAGGCAAGAAAATTGTTTGAACCCGGGAGGCGGAGGTTGCAGTCAGCCAAGATCACGTCACTGCACTCCATGGAGCCTAGACAAAAGAGTGAGATTCCGACTCAAAAAAATTTTTTTAATTTTAAAAAATGATTTTTTAAAAGTATGTTTTTAAAAATTATTTTTAAAAAAATTATTTAGCTGGGTGTGGTGGCTCACGCCTGTAATCCCGGCACTTTGGGAGGCCGAGATGGGCGGATCACGAGGTCAGGAGATCGAGACCATCCTGGCTAACATGGTGAAACCCCCGTCTCTACTAAAAATACAAAAATTAGCCGGGCGTGGTGGCGGGCATCTGTAGTCCCAGCTACACGGGAGGCTGAGGCAGAAGAATGGCATGAACCCGGGAGGCGGAGCTTGCAGTGAGTGGAGACTGCGCCACTGCACTCCAGCTTGGGCGACAGAGAGAGACTCCGTCTCAAAAAAAAAAAAAAAATTACTTAAAAAAATTGTTTTAATTATTATTTTAATGTTTTAATTTTTTTTGAGACAGTCTCGCTCTGTTGCCCAGGCTGGAGTGCAGTGGCGTGCGCTCAAAAAAAATTTTTTTAATTTTTATTTTATTTTATTTTATTTATTTTTTTTTTTTTTGAGACGGAGTCTCGCTCTGCAGCCCAGGCTGGAGTGCAGTGGCCGGATCTCAGCTCACTGCAAGCTCCGCCTCCCGGGTTCACGCCATTCTCCTGCCTCAGCCTCCCGAGTAGCTGGGACTACAGGCGCCCGCCACCTCGCCCAGCTAGTTTTTTGTATTTTTTAGTAGAGACGGGGTTTCGCCGTGTTAGCCAGGATGGTCTCGATCATCTGACCTCGTGATCCGCCCGTCTCGGCCTCCCAAAGTGCTGGGATTACAGGCTTGAGCCACCGCGCCCAGCAAAAAAATAATAATTTTTGCACTAATTCAGTCTCCAGCAAGTAATCCTTAAAAAAAAAAAAAAAAAAAAAAAAAAGGCCGGGCACAGTGGCTCAAGCCTGTAATCCCAGCACTTTGGGAGGCCGAGACGGGCGGATCACGAGGTCAGGAGATCGAGACTATCCTGGTTAACACGGTGAAACCCCGTCTCTACTAAAATACAAAAAAATACAAAATACAAAAAAACTAGCTGGGCCAGGTGGCGGGCGCCTGTAGTCCCAGCTACACGGGAGGCTGAGGCAGGAGAACGGCGTAAACCTGGGAGGCGGAGCTTGGCAGTGAGCTGAGATCCGGCCACTGCACTCCGGCCTGGGTGACAGAGGAAGACTCCGTCTCAAAAAAAAAAAAGGCTGGGCAAGGTGGCTCACACCTGTAATCCGAGCAGTTTGGGGAGGCCGAGGCGGGTGGATCATGAGGTCAGGAGATCGAGACCATCCTGGCTAACAGGGTGAAACCACGTCTCTACTAAACAAAATACAAAAATCTAGCCAGGTGTGGTGGTGGGAGCCTGTAGTCTCAGCTACTCAGGAGGCTGAGGCAGGAGAATGGTGTGAACCCGGGAGGAGGGGCTTGCAGTGAGCTGAGATCACACCACTGCACTCCAGGCCTGGGCAACAGAACAAGACTCTATCTCAAAAAAAAAAAAGAAAAAAAACTCTAAATTACAACTTTAGCTTTCCTATCTGCAGGAAAACCAAGATATAATAAATGACTTAGGTATTTATCTCACAGACCACTCACTTCTTCTAAAATACTTATTGTCTACACCTACTTTCCAGGAACTATGTAGGCCCCAATAATACACAAGACAACACAATCCCAGTTTAGTGAGGAATACAAAACATAAAAATAATCGTAACATACTATTTCAAAAGCTATATAACAGTATTGTAAGGCCGGGGTGGTGGCTCACGCTTGTAATCCCAGCACTCTGGCAGGCCAAGGTGGGTGGATCACTTGAGGTAAGGAGTTTAAGCCCAGCCTGGTCAAGACGACAAAGCCCCATCTCTACTAAAAATACAAAAATAAGATGGGCGTGGTGGCAGGTGCATGTAGTCCCAGTTACTTGGGAGGCTGACACAGGAGAATCGCTTGAACCTGGGAGGCGGAGGCTGCAGTGACCTGAGACTGAGCCACTGTACTCCAGCCTGGACGACAGAGCGACACTCCATCTCAAAAAAAATAAAAATAAAAATAAAGTAAATAAAATAACAGTATTATGAGAGCACTAAAGATCTTTTAACTTTTTTTTTTTTTTTTGGAGACGGAGCTGGAATGCAGTGGCGCGATCTCAGCTCACTGCAACCTCCACCTCCTGGGTTTAAGCAATTGTCTTGACTCAGCATCCCAAGTAGCTGGGGCACCACCACGTCCAGCTAATTTTTGTATTTTTAATAGAGACGGGGTTTCACCATGTTGGCCAGGATGGTCTCGATCTCTTGACCTCGTGATCCGCCTGCCTGCCTTGGCCTTCCAAAGTGCTGGGATTACAGGCATTACCCGGCCTTTTTAACCTCTTTTCTGACGACCAAGGAGGAGAATAAAAAGGAATGCTGACCAACAGGACAATGTGAATATGAAAATATCACTAAAATATCCTTCCCATTAACCAGAGTGAGTTGTATTAATTTAACTACCAAATTACTGCTTCATCCATTACAAGTTAACATATTAGATGTGCTTATGAAATAATATTTTGGCAGTCACACTAGAAAACATATGAACAACTATTGTTTCCAGAAGACCAATCAATAACCTGTGACAATCACAGACGTCAGTAAACTTTTTTCTGCATAAGAGCCAGATAGTAGGCCAGGTGCAGTGGCTCATGCCTGTAATCCCGGCACGTTGGGAGGCCGAGGCGGGCAGATCACCTTAGGTCAGGAGTTTGAGACCAGCCTGACCAACATGGGGAAATCCCGCCTCTACTAAAAATACAAAATTAGCCAGGTGTGGTGGCACATGCCTGTAACCCCAGCTACACAGGAGGAGGCTGAGGGAGGAGAATTGCTTGAACCCGGAAGGCAGAGGTTGCGGTGAGCTGAGATCGTGCCATTGCAGTCCAGCCTAGGCAACAAGAGTGAAACTCCGTCACAAAAAAAAAAGCCAGATAGTAAATATTTTAGATTCTGCAATGTAAGACATACACTCGAAATTACTCAATCCTCCCATCACAGCACAAAAGCAGTCAGACAACATATATGAGTGGCCACGTTCCAATAGACTTCATATAGTTACTGAAGTTTTAATTTCATACAATTCTAACATGATACAAAATATTCTTTTTTTTTTTTTTGAGACAGGGTCTCACTCTGTTGCCCAGGCTAGAGTACAGTGGCACAATCTCAGCTCACTGCAGCCTCAACATACCAGGCTCAAGTGATCCTCCCACCTCAGCCTCCCAAGTAGCTGGGACTACAAGGTGTGTGCCACCACACTCAGCTAATTTTTAAAAAAATTTTTAGAGACAGGGTCTCACTATGTTGCCTAGGCTGGTCTCCAAGTCCTAGGCCCAAGCCATCCTCCCACCTCAACCTCTCAAAATGATGGGATTGTAGACGTGAACCACTACACCCAGCCTCAAAATATTTTCCTTTTGATTTTGCATCAGCAATTCACAAACGTAAAAACTATTGTTGGCTCATTGGTTGTACAAAAACAGCTGTTAGCCATATTTGGACTGCAGGCTAGTTTGCCAAATCCTGCCATATATTACCACTAAGAAATCATTTCTACATATAACATGATAAAAACCATTCATGTTACTTCAAAGTCACACTTACAAGCTGTCATCTACTAGTTTTATTTATTCACCAGATTCAGTCTTTATTTCATTTTACCTGATGAAAGCATCAAAGCCTAAGCACAATTATGTCTTTGAAGAAATAATTTTAAGACTGAGATGAAAAAAAAGACAATTATAAAAAAATAAACTCCAAAAGTGTCTCTAACTCCCGCCTCAAGAAATTCTCCCACCTTGGCCTCCCAAAGTGCTAAGATTATAGGCATGAATCACCACATCCAGGATCCAAAAATATTTTTAGCAAAGGCTGCCACAGTCAAAGTGTTTATAGTGACATCAGAGGAAATGGAGTCTTCATGAACTTCAAGGACTTGCATCTCCCCAAAAACAGTCAATAAATATGGGGAAAACTATCATAAGCAATTATATGAACTAGGAAAACCCCTCAAAGGTTTATAACAAAGACTTAAGAAAGGAAGGGGTGAACTTCCTCGAAGAGTTAAGTACAGAATTACCATGTAACCCAGCTATTCTGCTGCTAGGCATATACCAAAAAGAACTGAAAGCAGAGATTCAAACAGATATTTGCACACTCATGTTCATAGCAACATTATTTACATTGTCCAAAAGATGAAATCAACTCAAATGTCCATCACGAATGGATAATACAATGTGTTATTTACATGATGGAAGATTCAACCATGAAAAAGGAAGTCCTGATACATACTACAACATGCAAAAACCTTGACAGCATTATGCTAAGTGAAATACACCAGACACAAATAGGCAAATATTGCATGAATCCACTTATATGAAATACCTAGGATAGGCAAATAGAGTTACTACAAAATGGCCAAAATAGATGAAGGGAGGATTGGAGAGTCATTTAATAAGCACAGAGTTTTTGTTTGGGATGATGACAATCAACTGATGAATGGATAACAAAATGTGAAATATCCATACAATGAAGTATTATGTGACCACTGATACATGCTAAAATAGGATAAACCTGCAAAACATCATGTTAATAGAAAAACACAGGAACGCAAGTCTACATATTATATAATTCCATTCATATGAGTCTCAAATAGAGAGATCTAGAGACAGGCAATAGTATAATGGTTACTTAGAGGCGGGGAAGTTAAGGTGTAGGAGGATGGTAATTAAAGGGTACAAGGTTTCCTTTTTTCTTTTGAGACGGAGTCTCGCTCTGTCGCCAGGCTGGAGTGCAGTGGCGTGATCGTGGCTCACTGCAACCTCTACCTCCTTGGCTCAAGCGATTCTCCTATCTCAGCCTCCTGAGTAGCTGGGACTACAGGCGCGCACCAACGCACCCAACTAATTTTTGTATTTTTAGTAGAGACGGGGTTTCACGATGTTGGCCGGGATGGTCTCAATCTCTTGACCTTGTGATCCACCCACCTCAGCCTCCCAAAGCGCTGGGATTACAGGCCTGAGCCACCACGCCCGGCCCGGCTTTTTTTTTTTTTCAACATGGTAAATTATCAAGCAAGAAGATTTTATTTTGAAGTGACAAAAAATGTGCTAAAATTGGCTCCACTTTGTGTTAAGTAAAATAAGCCAGATATAAACAGATAAATATTAAATGATACTATTTATATTATCTAAAATAAAATAGGCAAATTCAAAGGGAGAGAAAGAATTCAGGTTACTAAGGAGTAGGAAAAAGGAACTATTAGGAATTACTATTTAATGGATAGTTTATGTTGGAGATATTGAAAAACTTTGGTACAGAAAATAATGATTATATAACACTGTGAATATATGTAATGCACTGAATTGTACAATTCCAAATGGATGAATAATATGAAGTCATGTACACTTTCCAAAAAAAATAAAAAATAAATGAAGTTGGCGGGGCGCACTGGCTCACACCTGTAATCCTAGCACTTTAGGAAGCCGAGGCAGGTTGATTGCCTGAGCTTAGTAGTTGCATACCAGCCTGTGCAACACGGTGAAACCCCGTCTCTACTAAAATACAAAAAAGATTAGCCTGGCGTGGTGGCGTGCGCCTGTAGTCCCAGCTACTCAAGAGGCTGAGGCAGGAGAATTGCTTGAACCCGGGAGGCGGAGCTTGCAGTGATCCGAGATCACGCCACTGCACTCCAGCCTGGGGGACAGAGCGAGACTCCGTCTCTAAAAAAAATAAAATAAAATCATGCATACTTTACAAAAACAAAAAGGATACTGATCCCCACACACACAAAAAATCAATTATACACCACAATAATACAACAAAGCAAAGTAATACATGATCGCCTCAGCAGATAGAAAAAACATTTTAAAAATCTAACACCCTTTCACGATAAAAACACCAAGCAAACTATTAGGCTGGTACAAAAGTAACTGTAGTTTTTGCACTGTTGGAATTTGCCATTTGATATTGGAATACATTCTTTTTTTTGAGACGGAGTCGCGCTCTGTCGCCCGGGCTGGAGTGCAGTGGCCGGATCTCAGCTCACTGCAAGCTCCGCCTCCCGGGTTCACGCCATTCTCCTGCCTCAGCCTCCGGAGTAGCTGGGACTACAGGCGCCCGCCACCTCGCCCGGCTAGTTTTTTGTATTTTTTAGTAGAGACGGGGTTTCACCATGTTAGCCAGGATGGTCTCGATCTCGACCTCGTGATCCGCCCGTCTCGGCCTCCCAAAGTGCTGGGATTACAGGCTTGAGCCACCGCGCCTGGCCACTGGAATACATTCTTAAATAAATGTGGTTATGTTATATATCATTTTAATGGGCACTTCTCGCTTTATGTTATTTTTGCTAAAGACTTATTACTTGCTGTTTATTTTATGTTTATTTCACGCTATGGAAATGATGTTAGACAAAAAGCAACTTCGAGCAATTTTCTTATTCATGTTCAAAATGGGTCATAAAGTAGTGAAGACAATTCACAACGTCAACATGTTTGCCCAAGGAACTTCACACACACGTACAGTGCAGTGGTAGTTCAAGAAGTTTTGCGAAGGAGGCGAGACCCTCGAAGATGAGGAGTAGTAGCCGGCCGTGGGAAGTTGACAACGACCAATTGTGAACAATCATCGAAGCTGATCCTATTACAACTTGCCCAAGAAGCTGTCGAAGAGCTCAACGTCGACCATTCTACGGTCGTTCAGCATTTGAAGCAAATTGGAAAAGTGAAAAAGCTCAGTAAGTGGGTGCCTCATCAGCTGAGCAAAAACTAAAAAAAAGGTCGTCATTTACCATTTCTCGATCAGACTGTGGCATGCAATGAAAAGTGGGTTTTATCCAACAACCAGCGATGACCAGATCAGTGGATGGACTAAGAAGCAGCTTCAAAGCACTTCCCAAACCAAACTTGCACCAAAAAAAAGTCATGGTCACCGCTTGGTGGTCTGCTGCTGGTCTGATCCACTACAGCTTTCCTAATACCACTGCATCTGAGAAGTATTCTCAGCAAATCAATGAGATGCAAGGAAAACTGCAGTGCCTGCAATGGCACTGGTCAACTAAAAGGGCCCAATTATTTATGACAATGCCCAACTACACGTTACACAACCAACGCTTCAAAAGTTGAACTATGAAGTTTTGCCTCATCCTCCACATTCACATGACCTCTCCACAACCAAC
Source organism: Rhinopithecus roxellana (assembly GCF_007565055.1). Lineage (NCBI taxonomy): Eukaryota > Metazoa > Chordata > Mammalia > Primates > Cercopithecidae > Rhinopithecus > Rhinopithecus roxellana. Next base: position 170,816,038 of record NC_044551.1, read on the forward strand.
TATCACTTCTTCAAGCAACTCAACTACGTTTTGCAGGAAAGACGCTTCCACAACTAGCAGGATGCAGAAAATGCTTTCCAAGAGTCATCGAATCCTGAAGCATGGATTTTTATGCTATAGGTGTAAACATACTGGCCGGGCATGGTGGCTCATGCCTGCAATCCCAGCACTTTGGGAGGCTAAGGCAGGTGGATCGCCTGAGATCAGGAGTTCGAGACTAGCCTGACCAACATGGTGAAACCCCATCTCTACTAAAAATACAAAAAATGAGCTGGGCATGGTGGTGGGCACCCATAATCCCAGCTACTTGGGAGGCTGGGGCAGGAGAATCACTTGAACCCGGGGGGCAGAGGTTGCAGTGAGCCAAGATCACGCCATTGCACTCCAGCCTGGGCAACAGAGTGAGACTCTGTCTCCAAAAAAAATCAAAAACAACAAAAAAAGCAATGAACAATCCAAAAAGGAAACAGCAAAAATTCCACTTAACAGGATCCAAAAGAAAGACACACAGATACATGCTCCTCAAATTACAACAGGCCTAAGTCCCAACAAACCCATCGTAAGTCAAAAATATCCTAAGTTGAAAATGCATTCAATCCTCCAGTAAACCCTACCATAAAGTTAAAAAATCATTAAGTAAAACTGTGGGAATTAACAACTGTTTGTACCTATGAATAAATTTAACCTAGGCTGTGAAAAGTCTTATACAGTGAAAATTACAAAACACTGTTGAAAGGAAATTAAAGACCTAAAGAAATGGGAAGACATCCCAAGCTCATTACTTAGAATTTTTAATACTGTGTTGTTAAAATGGCAATACTCCCTAAAATCATGAACAGATTCAGTAGAATCCTGATGAAAATCACAATGGCCTATTTAGAGAAATGAAAAAGCTAACCTCAAATTCATATGGAATTCTATGCATGAGGCCTTAGGTTCATTCAATACCGGACACCTCCACCAAAAAGTAAAAATCATATGCAACGGTAAGAAGCCTGAACAGCCAAAACAATACAGATGCTCCTCAACTCACAATGGGGTTACATCCTGATTAACCCATTATAAGTCAAAAATATCTTAAGTCGAACCATTGTTAACTGCAGATGCTCGACTTACTGTGGGGTTAAGTCCAGATAAACCTACCATGAAGTTCAAAAACTCTAAGTAAAACCATCGTAAATCTGAGACCATCTGTACTGGAAAATAAAGTAAGACAGAAGAACTCACAGAAGCAGAATTCAGCTACAGTAATCAAAAACTGTGTATTAGTAGCCTAAGAGTAGAAATACAGACTAATGGAATAAAATTAAAACCTCGAGAATAAAGCTTCACAAATATATTCAAAAAAAATTTTTTTTTTGAGATGGAGTTTTGCTCTTGTTGCCCAGGCTGGAGTACAATGGTGCAATCTTGGCTCTCCACAACCTCTGCCTCTGGGGTTCAAGTAATTCTCCTGCCTCAGCCTCCCAAGTAGCTGGGATTACAGGCACCTGCCACAATACCCGGCTAATTTTGTATTTTTAGTAGAAATGAGTTTCACTATGTTGGCCAGGCTGTTCTCAAACTCCTGACCTCAGGTGATCCCCACCTCAGCCTCCCAAAGTGCTGGGACTACAGGCGTGAGCCACCACACCCGGCCATATTATATTCAATGAATTTTTGACAAGGAGAAAACAACAGTCAATGGAAAAAGAACAGTATTTCAAAGGAATGTTTAAAAATTATAGTCTATTTTGAACGCAATGGAAAAAGAACAATAGTCTCTTCAACACATGGTACTGAGAAAACTGGATCACCTAATAAACTTTGGCCTCATTCAATATATAAAAAGTAACTCAAGGTCTGGCATACTGGGTCACGCCTGTAATCCCAGCACTTTGGGAGGCCGAGGTGGGCAGATGACTTGAGGTCAGGTGTTCAAGACCACCCTGGCCAAAATGCTGAAACCCCGCCTCTACTAAAATTACACAAAACAATTAGCTGGGCATGGTGGCACACGACTATAATCCCAGCTACCCAGGAGGCTGAGGCAAGAGAATTGCTTGAACCTAGGAAGTAGCCATGTCAGTGAGCTGAGATGGGGCCACTACAACCTGGGTGACAGAATGAGACTCCATCTCGGGGGGGGGGGGGAGTAACTCAAAATGTATCAATGGCCTAAATATAAGAGCTAAAACTACAAAACTTTTATAAGAAAATTTAGGGATAAGGGTTCATAACTTCAGATCTGGCAAAGGATTCACAGATTGAACAACAAAACTGAGCAACAACAACAAAAAAATAGGTAAAGTTAAAATCCCCTGCCCCAAAAAACGAAAACTTTTTTTTTTTTGAGACAGCATGTCACTCTGTTACCCAGGCCGGAGTGAAGTGGTACCATTTTCGCTCACTACAGCCTCCAGTCCAATTCAAGTGATCCTCCTGTCATAGCCTCCCCAGTAGCTCAGACTACAGGTGCATGCCACCACGCCTGGCTAATTTTTGTATTTTCTATAGAGATACGGTTTTGCCATGTTGCTCAGGGTGGTCTTGAACTCCTGAGCTCAAGAGATCCACCCACCTTGGCCTCCCACACTGCTGGGATTATAGGCATGAGCCACCATGCCCAGCCCTAAAAGAAAATTGTCAAGAATGTATGCTGGGAGCAGTGGATCATGCCCATAATCCCACCACTTTGGGAGGCCAAGGCTAGAAGGCTAGAAGATTGCTTGAGCCCAGCCTGGGCAACATAGTGGGAGCCTATCACTGTAACAACAGCGATTTGCCAGGCATGGTGCTATACACCTGTAGGCCTGGTTACTTAGGAGGCTGAGGTGGGAGGCTGCAGTAAGCTATGATTACACCATTGTACTCCAGCCTGGGCAACAGAATAAGACCTTGTCTCAAAAAGGGAAGAGAAAGAATGTGAAAGAGCCTACAGAAACACAATGGGGGAAAAAATTTGCGAATCATATCCCTAGTTAAGGATTTAATATCCAAAATATATAAGGAATTCTTACAATTTAAAAAAAAAAAAAAGGCAAATCGAATTTTAAAGTAGACTAAGGGACGGGCACAGTGGCTCATTTTGGGAGACCGAGATGGGCAGTTCACTTGAGCTCAGGAGTTCAAGACCAGTCTGGCGGCCGGGCGCGGTGGCTCAAGCCTGTAATCCCAGCACTTTGGGAGGCCGAGACGGGCGGATCACGAGGTCAGGAGATCGAGACCATCCTGGCTAACATGGTGAAACCCCATCTCTACTAAAAAAAATACAAAAAACTAGCCGGGCGAGGTGGCGGGAGCCTGTAGTCCCAGCTACTCGGGAGGCTGAGGCAGGAGAATGGCGTGAACCCGGGAGGCGGAGCTTGCAGTGAGCTGAGATCCGGCCACTGCACTCCAGCCTGGGCAACAGAGTGAGACTCGGTCTCAAAAAAAAAAAAAAAGACCAGTCTGGCAAACATAGTGAAACCTTGTCTCTAATAAAAATACAAAAATTAGCAGGGTGCGGTGGCGGGCGCCTGTAATCCCAACTACAGAGGCTGAGGCAGAAGAATCACTTGAACCTGGAAGGCGGAGGCTGCAGTGAGCTGTGATCCTACCACTGCACTCCAGCCTGGGTGACAAAACATGACCCTGTCTCAAAATAAATAGGATAAAATAAAATGGTTACAATGGTGAACTGTAACATTTAATTTTTAAATTTTTATATATTTTTTTATTTTTTGTACAGATGAGGTCTCCCTATGTTGACCAGGCTGGTCTCAAACTTCTGAGTTCAAATGATCCTCCTGCCTTAGTCTCCCAAAATGCTGGAAGTACAGGTGTAAGCCAATATAATCAGCCTTAAGTTATTTAAATTTTACTTTTTTTTTTTTTTTTTTTAATGAGACGGAGTTTCGCTCTTTTCACCCAGGCTTTTCATGCAACGGCAGGATCTTGGCTCACTGAAACCTCCATCTCCCAGGTTCAAGCGATTGTCTTGCCTCAGCTTCCTGAGTAGCTGGGATTACAGGCGCCTGCCACCATGCCCTTGGCCTCCCAAAGTGCTGGAATTATAGGCGTGAGCCACCGTGCCCGGCCGTTTTACCTCAATTTTTAAAAAGTGGCTACCTTCCCAAGATAAAACTATTTTTTGAATGAAGCATTCATTTCCAGTACAATATACAGAAAGAACGTTTTATTACTTCATAAACTTACAACGTGATTGTTAATAAACGATTACAACTCAGAAGTCAGACAAGGAAATAAATCCTCATACTAGATAGACGTTACATTTTCCGGTCAGGTGCAGTGGCTCAAGCCACTGTGGGATCCCAGCATTTTGGGAGGCCAAGGCAGGCGATCACCTGAGGTTAGGAGTTAAAGACCAGCCTGGCCAACATGGTAAAACCCCGTCTCTACTAAAAATACAAAAATTAGCCGGGCATGGTGGCAGGCGTCTGGAATCCCAGCTACTCAGGAGGCTTAGGCAAGAGAATAGCATGAACCCGGGAGGGAGAGGCTGCAGTGAGCCGAAACCACACCATTGCACTCCAGCCTGGGCAACAGAGCTAGACTCCATCTCAAAGTAAAAAAAAAAAAAAAGGTTACATTTTCCTGTGAAGAACAGGATGGGACAGATTTGCAGATGACACTTGCCTTTCTATTGATGTTTTTAGGCCAAATTTTTATGCAGACCAGAAATACAAGTACTCAAATTTCTACCTCTCATCAGAGCGAGACCATGTCTCACAAACAAAAAAAATACCTCTCATTTTAACCTTCCATTTACGAAAAGACAAGAATCCACTAAAAATACAGTATGTAGTTGTGTTCTTAGTACTTTGCAACAGAAGAGGTAGCCTAACAAAGTAAATGCTCTGAAAGCAGATGGCCTTTAGTTGGAATACCAGCACCGTCACTTGGCCAACCACTTAAATCTCTCTAAGCTTCAATTTCCTAATGTGTAACCCTGAAATAATGGCTGTGTCTAGCAACTCAGATGGGGTTCTTTTGAGGATTAAATGAGATAATACTTATTAGGTGCTTAGTACAGATCCTGGCTGCCTGGCATGTGGCACTGAATATACTAAGAAAATTATGGATAGCAGCAGACACCTACCATGTGCCATGTACGGAACTAGGAATTTATTATCAAAACACCGTATAGATTAAAAACTAAGGTTGAGAGGTTCTTTGTCTAAGGCAAGCATGGGACTCAAGTATGGTCTCAAAGGGAGGCCTGTCCAACTCCAAAGCCTACATTCTTTCTACAATCCCAAGCTACCTTTCTATTTAAGACATTTCACGGCCAGGTGCAGTGGCTCATGACTATAATCCCAGCACTTTGGTGGGCCAAGGAGGGTAGATCCTGAGGTCAGGAGTTCGAGACCAGCCTGGCCAACACAGTGAAACCCCGTCTCTACTAAAAACACAAAAATTAGCCAGGCATGGTGATGCGTGCCTGCTGTCCCAGCTAGTCAGAAGGCTGAGGCAGCAGTATCACTTGAACCCAGTAGGTGGAGGTTGCAATGAGCCAAGATCACGCCACTGCACTCCAGAGTGGGCAACAGAATGAAACTCTGTCTCAAAAAAAAGACATTTCATTCATCTTTATCACTTTTGGCATTATTTGTCAACTGAGGGGGACATTAACTAATTGTTTCACATTTACTTTTGAAGGCCAGCAATAATCCCAGGAGCTCGAGACCAACCTGGACAACATAGGGAGACCCTGTCTCCAGAAAAATTTTTCTTTAAATTAGCCAAGTATGGCTGAGCATAGTGGCTCATGCCTGTAATCCCAGCATATTGAGAGGGCGAGGTAGGTAGATCACTTGAGCTCATGAATTCTAGATCAGCCTGGGCAAACACGGCAAAACCCTATCTCTAAAAAAATCAAAAATTAGATGGGCGAGGTAGCGCCTGTGCCAGCTACTCAGGAGGCTGAAATGGGGGACTGCTTAAGCCCAGGAGGCAGTGAGCTGAGATTGCACCACTGCAGTCCAGCCTGCACAACAGAGTAAGACCCAGCCTCAAAAAAGCTATAATGGGCAAGGTAAGGTGACTCATGCCTGTAATCCCAGCACTTTGGGAGGCCAAGGCTGGCAGTTCGCTTGAGCTCAGAAGTTTGAGACCAGCCTGGCCAACAGAGTGAAACCCTGTCTCTACTAAATACAAAAATTAGCCAGGCATGGTGACACACGGCTGTGGTTCCAGCTACTTAGGAGGCAGAGGTGAGAGGATCGCTTGAATCTGGGATGCGGAGGTTGCAGTGAGCCAAGATCCTGCCACTGAACTCTAGCCTGGGTGACAGAGTGAGACCCCCATCTCAAAAAAACAAACAAACGGCCGGGCGCGGTGGCTCAAGCCTGTAATCCCAGCACTTTGGGAGGCCGAGACGGGCGGATCACGAGGTCAGGAGATCGAGACCATCCTGGCTAACACGGTGAAACCCCGTCTCTACTAAAAAATACAAAAAAAAACGAGCCGGGCGAGGTGGCGGGCGCCTGTAGTCCCAGCTACTCGGGAGGCTGAGGCCGGAGAATGGCGTAAACCCGGGGGGCGGAGCTTGCAGTGAGCTGAGATCTGGCCACTGCACTCCAGCCTGGGCGACAGAGCGAGACTCCGTCTCAAAAAAAAAAAAAACAAACAAACAAACAAACAATAAAACTATAATGACTTCCAGCCTGATTAATTTTAACAAATTCCCAGTAAAAATTTGGAAAGACCCGATGACACTTTTCAACTAGATTTTTTTTTTTTTTAATTTAAGACCGAGTCTCACTCTCTTGCCCAACCTGGCGCGTAGTGTCATGGTCTCAGCTCACTGCAACCTCCGCCTCCCAGGCTGAAGCAATTCTCATGCCTCGGCCTCCCAAGTAGCTGGGACTACAGCCATGAGCCACCACGCCCAGCTAATTTTTGTGTTTTTAGTACAGATTAGGGTTCCCCATGTTGGCCAGACTAGTCTCGAACTCTGGACCTCAGGTGATCTGCCCACCTCAGCCTCCCAAAGTGCTGAAATTACAGGAGTGAGCCACAGCACCCAGCCTCAATTAGATTTAATCTGTGCTTTTTCTCACTGAGTAGCAGTCAAAATTAAGAAATAGAAACAAGTGCCTGGAACAGTGGCTCACACCTGCCAATCTTAGCACGTTGGCAGGTTGAGGCGGGTAGATCTGTTGAAACCAAGAATTCGAGACTAACCTGGCTGGCCAACATGGTGAAACCCCATCTCTACTAAAAATACAAATATTAGCCAGGCGTGGAGGATCACTTGAACCCGGGAGGCAGAGGTTGCAAGTGTGCCAAGATTGTGCCACAGCACTCCAGGCTGGACTCTATCTCAAAAAAAAAAAAAAAAAAAAGAAAGAAAGAAAGAAACAGAAAACAGGTTCATAGACACAAAACCCAATGTTCACAGGAAAAATTCAGGTAGAAAAAAATATAATTTCAATCGTTTACACAAAAAATAGAGGCCTAGATGGAAAGATTGCTTGAGCCCAGGAGTTTGAGACCCAGCCTGGGCAAAATAGTGAGACCCCACCTCTATTCAGAAAAAAATATTAATAAAAAAAATAGGAGAACATAGGGAAAGGTCTATCTATACCTTGCCTACCCCTCCAATGTTATCCCTTCCTCCCCCACCCTCCCAGCCTAATCATGCCAAACTGAATCATGCCACACTAATTTTTTTTTTTGAGACAGCATCTCACTCTGTCACGCAGTCTGGAGTGCATAATCATAGCTCACTGCAGCCTGGAACTCCTGAGCTCAGGTGATCTTCCCACCTCAACCACCCAAGTAGCTGGGACCACAGGCACATGCCACTCCACCCAGCTAATTTATTTTTTTTTTGTAGAGGCCAGATCTCCACATGTTCGCCAGGCTTGTCTCAAACTACTGGGCTCAAGCTAGACTCCCACCTCAGTCTCCTAAAGTGCTGGGATTACAGGCATCAGCACCATGCCTGGCCCATACTCAACTTTTTATTCTCCCAAAGCAGCAGCTATTTCAGTCCTTATAATCCTAGATCATGCTCCTCTCAATGAAGCACATCTTACCCTGCCTCAGGGACAATGATATTCCTATCTTACCAGTGCCTGGGACATAGTGGGCAACTCAAAAAAACAACTGAGTGACAAATAAATAAATGAAAGTACTGTCCCAGTTAACGTTAGCAATTTTCAAAACGCAAAATTACAAAAAAAAGTCCTTGATAAAATATCTTTTAATAGAGAACTTAAAAAGTAATTGCAGGCCAGGCACAGTGGCTCACGCCTGTAATTCCAACACTTTGGGAGGTTAAGGAAGGTAGGTCACTTGAAGTCAGGAGATCGAGACCAGCCTGGCCAACATGGTGAAAGCCCGTTACTACTAAAAATACAAAAAAATCAGCCGGGCGTGGTGGCACGTGCCTGTAATCCCAGCTACTCAAGAGGCTGACGCAGGAGAGTGTCTTAAACCTGGGAGGTAGAGGCGGCAGCGAGCCTAGAACATGGATTCCAGTCTGTATGACAGAGTGAGACTCTGTCTCAAAAACAAAACAACAACAAAAAAGAAAAATTAAAAGAAAAAAATGACATAAAAAATGAAGTAAAGCTCATTCAAGGGTAATCTTGAAGACAGTATTACCCTGATACCAACAACAGACAAAGACATCACAAGAAAACTGTAGACTTAGCCAGGTGCAGTGGCTCATGCTTGTAATCCCAGCACTTGGGAAGGCGGAGGTGGGCACATCACCTGAGGTCAGGAGTTTGAGATCAGCCTGGCCAACATGGTGAAACTCCATCTCTACAGAAATACAAAAATATTATTCAGGCATGGTGGTGCACGCTTGTGGTCCCAGGTACTCAGGAAGCTGAGGCAGAAGAATCGCTTGAGCCAGGAGGCAGAGGTTGAAGAGAGCTAAGATCACACCACTGCATTCCAGCCTGGGCCACAGAGCGAGAATCCATTAAAAAAAAAAAAAAAATTCGGCTGGGCACAGTGGCTCACACCCATAATCCCAGCACTTTGGGAGGCTGAGGCAGGCGGATCACCTGAGGTCAGGAGTTGGAGACCAGCCTCAACATGGAGAAACCCCGTCACTAATAAAAATACAAAATCAGTCAGGCGTGGAGGTACATGCCTGTAATCCCAGCTACTCGGGAGGCTGAAGCTGAATTGCTTGAACCTGGGAGGCGGAGGTTGCAGTGAGCCGAGATTGCACCATTGCACTCCAGCCTGGGCAACAAGAGGGAAACTCCATCTCAAAAAAAAAAAAAAAAAAATTCAGACTTAGGCCAGACTTGGTGGCTCATGTATGTAATATCAGCACTTTGGAAAGCTTAGGTGGCCGGTTCACCTGAGGTCAAGAGTTTTGAGACCAGCCTAACCAATACGTTGAAACCCTATCTCTACTAAAAATACAAAAATTAACCAGGTGTGGTGTCACACACCTGTAATCCTAGCTACTTGGGAAGCTGAGACACCAGAATCACTTGAACCAGGGACACAGGTTACAGTGAGCTAAGATCCCGCCACTGCACTCCAGCCTGAGCACCGAGTAAGACTTTGTCTCAAAAACAAACAAACAAAAAAAACAGGAAAGAAAAAGGGAAAAACAACAACTGCAGACTGAATTCATCTTTCATGAATTAAGACAAAAAATCTGGGCATGGTGGTGAGCACCTGTAATCCCAGCAACTTGGGAGGCTGAGGTACAAGAATCACTTGAACCCAGGAGGTGGAGGCTGCGGAAAGGCAAGATGGCACTACTGCACTCCTGCCCGGATGACAGAGTGAGACTCCATCTCATACATATATATACACACACACACATACGCTAAAAACTATACATAAAAATTTTTTCAAAGGTATTAAAGACCTAAATAAGGCCGGGCGCGGTGGCTCAAGCCTGTAATCCCAGCACTTTGGGAGGCCGAGACGGGCGGATCACGAGGTCAGGAGATCGAGACCATTCTGGCTAACATGGTGAAACCCCGTCTCTACTAAAAATACAAAAAAAAAAACTAGCCGGGCGACGTGGCGGGCGCCTGTAGTCCCAGCTACTCGGGAGGCTGAGGCAGGAGAATGGCGGAAACCCAGGAGGCGGAGCTTGCAGTGAGCTGAGATCTGGCCACTGCACTCCAGCCCGGGCGACAGAGCGAGACTCCGTCTCAAAAAAAAAAAGACCTAAATATTTAGGTTGGTGCAAAATAATTCCTGTTTTTGCCATTACTTTTTTTTTTTTTTGAGATGAAGTCTCACTCCATCATCTAGCCTGGAGTGCAGTGGTGCAATCTTGGCTCACTGCAGCCTCAGCTTCCTGGGCTCAAGCAATGCTACCACCTCAGTCTCCCTAGTAGCTGGAATTACAGGCTAAAATTAAAAAGACAGTAACAAATGTTGATGAGAATATTAAGAATTTAGAACCCACGGCCGGACGCAGTGGTTCATGCCTGTAATCCCGGCACTTTGGGAGGCCGAGGCGGGCAAATCACCTGAGGTCAGGAATCCAAGACCAACCTGGCCAACATGGTGAAACCCTGTCGCTACCAAAAATACAAACATTAGCCAGGCATAGTGGCGGGCGCCTGTAGTCCAAGCTACTTGGGAGGCTGAGGCAGGAGAATTGCTTGAACCCGGGAGGTGGAGGTTGCAGTGAGCCAAGATCATGCCACTGCACTCCAGCCTGGGTTACAGAGGGAGACTCCGTTCTCAAAAAAAAAAAGATAGCCAGCACCTGTAGTCCCAGCTACTCGGGAGGCTGAGGCAGGAGAATGGCGTGAACCCGGGAGGCGGAGCTTGCAGTGAGCTGAGATCCGGCCACTGCACTCCAGCCTGGGGGACAGCGTGAGACTCCGTCTCAAAAAAAAAGAAAAAAAAGAAAAAGAAATTGGAACCCACATAGGCTGAAGTAGGAGGACTGTAAAACAGTGCAACCACTGTGTAAAACAGTCTGGCTGTTCCTCAAAATGCTAAACATAGAATTACCATATGACCCAACAATACCACTTCTAGGTATTTTCCCACGAGAACTGAAAACATACATTCACACTAAAACTTTAATACAAATGTTCACAGTAGCATTGCCTGTAACAGCCACAAAGTGGAAGAAACAAAATATCTGTCAACTGATGAAGAGGCAAACAAAAAGTGGTATCAATACAAAGCAATATTCAGCAGTAAAATGAAATGAAGTATGCATACATACAACAACATCAATGAGCCTTAAAACATTATGCTAAATTGACAGCCTGGAGCAGTGGCTCACGCCTGTAATCCCAGCACTTTGGGAGGCCGAGGTGGGCGGATCACGAGGTCAGGAGATCGAGACCATCCTGGCTAACACGGTGAAATCCCGTCTCTACTAAAAATACAAAAAATTAGCCGGGCATGGGGTCGGGCGCCTGTAGTCCCAGCTACTTGGGAGGCTGAGGCAGGAGAATGGCATGAACCCGGGAGGCAGAGCTTGCAGTGAGCCGAGATCGTGCCACTGCACTCCAGCCTGGGCGACAGAGCATCTCAAAACAAAAACAAAAACAAAACACACACACACACACACACATTATGCTAAGTTAAAGAAGTCAGACACGAAAGGCCACAAATTATATGACTGCATTTATACAAAATGCCTAGAATGGGCAAATACATAGAGACATGAATTAGATTCATGGTTGTGAGGGGCTAGAGGAGACTGAATGGGAAATGACTGTTGGGAATGTGTTTTCTTTTGGGGTGATGAAAGGTTCTGGAATTAGACAATGGTAACAGTTGTTCAACTCTATACCCTTTAAGTGGCTGCATTTTATTTTTTATTTTTGAGACACAGCTTCACCCTGTAGCCCAGGGCTGTAGTACAGATTCAGCATCCTGAGTAGGTGGATTACAGGCATGTGCCACCACACCAGGCTAATTTTTGTATTTTTAGTAGAGACGGGGTTTCACCATGTTGGCCAGGCTGGTCTCAAACTCCTTCACCTCAAGTGATCTGCCCACCTCTACCTCCCAAAGTGTTGGGATTACAAACATGAATTTTATCTTAAGCGAATTATATTTTGATTTTTTTTTTTTCTTGGAGACGAAGTTTCGCTCTTGTTGCCCAGGCTGGAGTGCAACAGCACGATCTCAGCTCATCGCAACCTCCGCCTCTCAGGTTCAAGCAATTCTCCTGCCTCAGCCTCCTGAGTAGCTGGGATTATAGGCATGTGCCACCACAGCAGCTAATTTTGTATTTTTAGTAGAGACAGGGTTCACTATGTTGGTCAGGCTAGTCTCAAACTCCCAACCTCAGGTGATCCATCCACCTCAGCCTCCAAAAGTGCTAAGATTACAGTTGTGAGCCACCGTACCTGGGCTATACTTTCATTTTTAAAATGCAGTTAGTACACGTTTCTTTATTTATTATTTATTTATTTATTTATTTAGAGATGGAGTCTCGCTCTGTCCTTCAGGCTGGAATGCAGTGGTACGATCTCGGCTCACAGCAACCTCTGCCTCCTGGGCTCAAGCAATTCTCCTGCCTCAGCCTGAGACAGGGTTTCACCATGTTGGCCAGGCTGGTCTCTAACTCCTAACCTCAGAAGATCTGCCCGCCTCAGCCTCCCAAAGTGCTGGGATTACAGGTAAGAGCCACTGCGCCCGGCCAGTATGCTTTTAAATTTGCAACTATGTAACCAATATACATTAAAACGTGACATACTACAAAAAATTCTTATGTAAAACAGTATTAAGAAAGATATTAGCTTGACTGTTTTTAATGAAGAGGGGGTCTTGATATTATTGCCAAGGCAGGTCTTGAACTCCTGGGCTCAAGCAATCCACTTGCCTCTGCCACCGAAAGTCCTGGGACTAGAGGCATGAGCCACCACTCCCAGCCCAGTTCGATTTTTTAAGTTCATGCTTTAACAAAAATTACCTTAAAAATCTAAAAAAGGCTGGGCAGAGGCTCACGCCTGTAATCCCAAGACTGGGAGCCTGAGGCAGACAGATCACGAAGTCAAGAGAATGACACTATCCTGGTCAACATGGTGAAACCCCGTCTCTACAAAAAATACAAAAATTAGCTGGACGTAGTGGCATGCACCTATAGTCCCAAGCTACTTAGGAGGCTGAGGCAGAAGAATCGCTTCAACCCTGGAGGCAGAGGTTGCGGTGAGCCAAGATCGCGCCACTGCACTCCAGCCTGGAGACAGAGCAAGATTCCGTCTCAAAAAAAAAAAAAAATCTAAAAAGAGCCAGGGAGGAGTACAGAGGAATGAATTTTTCTTAGTCCCTAAATGCCCTAGAATACCTAGGGTATTCCATATTCAAAGGTATTTAGGGTCCAATAAATATTTATTATTCCTTTTCCCCCTCAACTACAATAATTATCTTCATTAAGAATCCCCATGCAGGCCAGATGCAGTGGCTCACACCTGTAATCCCAGCACTTTGGGAGGGTGAGTCAGGCACATCACCTAAGATTATGAACTCCTGTTCAAGACCAGCCTGGCCAACATGGTGAAACCCTGTCTCTACCAACAATACTAAAATTAGCTCAGTGAATTTTGTCAAAATACAAAAATTAGCGGACACCTATAATCTCAGCTACTGAGGAGGCTAAGGGAGGAGAATTGCTTAACCCAGGAGGCAGAGGTTGCAGTGAACCGAGATTGTGTCATTGCACACTAGCCTCGGTGTCAGAGCGAGACTCTCATCTCAAAAAATAAACAAATAAATAAATAAAAATAAAAATAAATTGCATATATATAGTTACTCACTTTCAGAATGTATGAATAGGAAAATGTCTATACATTCATGCAAAAGAAAACTATCCAGGTTAAAATAAATAAATAAATAAAGCCAGGGACAGTGGCTCACGCCTATAATCCCAGCACATTGAGAGGCCAAGGCAGGCAGATCACCTGAGGTCAGGAGTTCGAGACCAGCTTAGCCAACGTGGTGAAATCCCATCTCTACTAAAAATACAAAAATTAGGTCAGGCCTGGTGGCTCACCTAAGCTCAGCCAGTCTGACCAATATGGAGAAATACAAAAATACAAAATACAAAAATTTCTACTGAAAATACAAAAATTAGGCCAGGTGCGGTGGCTCACACCTATAATCCCAGCACTTTGGGAGGCTGAGGTGGGTGGATAACCTGAGGTCAGGATTTCAGGACTAGCCTGGCCAGCGTGATGAAATCTCGTCTCTACTAAAAATACAAAAATTAGCCAGGCATAGTGGCAGGTGACTATCATCCCAGCTACTCAGGTGGCTGAGGCAGGAGAATCGCTTGAACCCAGGAGGAGGAGGTTGCCCTGAGCCAAGACTGTGCCATTGCATTCCAACCAGGGCAACAGAGGGAGACTCCGTCTCAAAAAAATAATAATAATAAAATTAAAAAGGGAAACCTATGCTCTAAAATGGAAAGATTTCAACATATACCATTATGTGAAAAAGGAAGACCAAGTGTGCACAGTCCACTACCTTTCCCTTAAAAAAGGTGGTCTCCAGGGGAGCACAAGAATTGGAGGCGTTACCTGAGCAAACATGGCACAGAGGCCACTTCGCTGGTTAACTTCTCATGTATTTTTTAATCATATATCTATTCAAAAATTCAATTTGAAAAACTATTGACTCAGCTTAAAAGTAAAAACTGATAAACGAATGTCTATTTGATATAATCCTTTTCCTTTAATTAAAACTATTAATTTCTTATTTGGTTGGATATGGTAACCAGATTCCAAGCTGGCCCCCAATTATCCCAGCCTGATGGTATTCATGCCCTTGTGTAATCCCTTCCCTATCTGCTTGGTATGTGTGGCCAGTCAATAGAATACATCATAAAAAGTTACTGCATCTTCCTGCTTGATCTGTCCCTCTCTCTTGGATCACTCACTCCGGGAAAAGCCAGCTACCATAAAGTAAGCAGGCCTATGGAGAAGTCCAAGTGGGAAAGAACAGGCCTCATACAAAGAGTTAGCAGCCATATGAGTGAGCCATCTTGGACAGGGATCCTACAGCCTTCAGAGACTGCAGCCCTGGCAGACATCTTGACTGTAAATTCATTAGAGAGACTGAGCCAGCACCACCAGCTAAGCCACTCCATGATTCCTTACAAAATGTGAGATAATAAATGTTTACTCCTCTAACCTGCTACACTTAGGGGTCTGTTACGCAGAAGAGATAACCAATATGGCAGAAAACATTCCATTCACAGCTCTAAAAACTTATGTTCTCATAAAATTGTGGTAAAAACACTATAAAATTATTAGCATAGTACTGGATATTAAAACTCCTATTAAATCAATAAGACTGTAGTAAATATGAGTTCTTCAAATTTTTACAGGAGTCC
Source organism: Rhinopithecus roxellana (assembly GCF_007565055.1). Classification (NCBI taxonomy): domain Eukaryota; kingdom Metazoa; phylum Chordata; class Mammalia; order Primates; family Cercopithecidae; genus Rhinopithecus; species Rhinopithecus roxellana. The sequence continues at coordinate 170,831,324 of NC_044551.1, forward strand.
AAAGTTAGTTTTCAAATATCTAGAAGCACAATAAGCTTTGAATCAATAAATCACTCGAAAACAGACCTAGCTATATAATAAATGAAACTGATTATACAACTACAGAAAATCATTAATTAAAATGAAAACCAGATTGGGAAAATATTTATATCCAATGAGATGAAAGTTTAATATGTATAAAACATTAAATCCGGCCGGGCGCGGTGGCTCAAGCCTGTAATCCCAGCACTTTGGGAGGCCGAGGAGGGCGGATCACGAGGTCAGGAGATCGAGACCCTCCTGGCTAACACGGTGAAACCCCGTCTCTACTAAAAATACAAAAAACTAGCCGGGCGCGGTGGCGGGCGCCTGTAGTCCCAGCTACTCGGAGGCTGAGGCGGGAGAATGGCGGGAACCCGGGAGGCGGAGCTTGCAGTGAGCCGAGATCGCACCACTGCACTCCAGCCTGGGTAACACAGGGAGACTCCGTCTCAAAAAAAAAAAAAAAAAAAAAAAACATTAAATCCAAAAAGATACATCAGCAAAGAATATAGACACAAAACTCCTAGAAAAAAATACAAACAGTAAACAAGCAGAAATCATCTTCAACAATAAAACTGCACTAGTTAAAGCAATCCTATAGTAGCATTTTGCACCCACTTAATAAAAAAAAAAAAATCAGTGTTATCTATGTGTAGGGCAAATGCTAAATTCATACACTATTTAGAACTATGTGTAAAATGGTAAAATCCTTTTGGAAAGCCATCCAGAAACAAGTACATCAAGAGCCAACTATATATAAAATCATATTCCACCATCAGCAATTAATTCTCAAGAAATAATTTTTTAAAAAAAGCAAAAAATAATAATTCCACAGACATTACTATGAAATTGATAAGGTACCTACCAAGACTTCACTTACAACTCTAATAATTATCTTCTCCTCCAAAGAATTTCAGTGGTTTAATTACCTGCCCTAACACTTCTACCCCAAAGCTCTGTTAGAAAAGCACTTTACATACAAAACCTAAATAAACACAAAATTTAAAAGAAAAAATAAATAAATATAAAACCTGGGCAGGCCATGGGGGCTCACAGCTGCTATCCCAGCACTTTGGGAGGTTGAGGAGTGTGGATCACTTGAGGCCAGGAGTTTGAGACCAGCCAGCCTGTCCAATGTGGTGAAACCTGTCTCTACTAAAAATACAAAAATTAGCCAGGCGTTGAGGGCACACTCCTGTATCAGGAGGCTGAGGCCCAAGAATCACTTGGAAAAAAAAAAAGAAAAGGCCAGGCGCGGTGGCTCACGCCTGTAATCCCAGCACTTTGGGAAGCCGAGGCGGGCGGATCACGAGGTCGGGAGATCGAGACCATCCTGGATAACATGGTGAAACCCCATCGTTAACTAAAAATACAAAAAATTAGCCAGGCTTGCTGGTGGGCACCTGTAGTCCAGTTACTCGGGAGGCTGAGGCAGGAGAATGGCGTGAACCCGGGAGCCGGAACTTGCAGTGAGCCTGGCAACAGAGCGAGACTCTGTTTCAAAAAAAAAAAATCGCTTGAACCCAGGAGGCAGAAGTTGCAGTGAGCTCAGATCATGCCACTGTATTCTGGCCTGGATGAGGGAGTGAGACTCTGTTCCAAAAAAATAAATATAGGCTGCGCACGGTGGCTCATGCCTGTAATCCCAGCAGTTTGGGAGGTCGAGGCAGGCGGATCACGAGGTCAGAAGATCGAGACCATCCTGGCTAACACAGTGAAACCCTGTCTCTACTAAAAATACAAAAAAAGTAGCTGGGCGTGGTGGCGGGCGCCTGTAGTCTCAGCTACTCGGGAGGCTGAGGCAGGAGAATGGCGTGAACCTGCAAGGCGGAGCTTGCAGTGAGCCAAGATCGGGCCACTGCACTCCAGCCTGGGGGACAGAGTGAGACTGTCTCAAAAAATAAAAATAAAAATAAATAAATAAATAAAAGCATATACAAACATACAGACCTACATATATACATACACACACAACCTGGCTGGGCACAGTGGCTCACGCCTGTAATCCCAACACTTTGGGAGGCCGAGGCAGGAGGACCACTTGAAACTAAGAGTTAAAGACTAGCCGAGGGAACATAGTGCGATCCCATTCCTACAAAAAAATATATAAAAATTAGCTGGGCATGGCCGGGTGCAGAGGCTCATCATGCCTGTTACCCCAGCATTTTAGGAGGCCGAGGCAGATGGATCACGAGGTCAGAAGACCGAGACCATCCTGGCTAACATGGTGAAATCCTGTCTCTACTAAAATACAAAAAATCAGCCGGGCATGGTGGCGGGCACCTGTAGTCCCAGCTACTCAGGAGGCTGAGGCAGGAGAATGGTGTGAACTCGGGAGGCGGAGCTTTCAGTGAGCTGAGATCACGCCACTGCACTCCAGCCTGGGCAACAGAGCGAAACTCTGTCTCAAAAAAAAGAAAGAAAAAGTTAGCTGGGCATGGTGGCACACACCTATAGTCCCAGCCTACTCGGAGGGGCAGAGGTGTGGGGATTGCTTGAGACTGGGAGGTTGAGGCTGCAGTGAGTTGTGACTGCATCACTACACTCCAGCCTAGGCAAAAGAGTGAGACCCTGTCTCAAAAAATAAAAAATAAATAAGGACACGTGCGGTGGCTCATGCCTGTAATCCCAGCACTTTGGGAGGCCGGAGCGGGCCGATCACCAGAGGTTGGGAGTTCGAGACCAGCCTGACCATCTCTACTAAAAATAAAAAAATTAGCCAGGCGTGGTGGCACATGCCTGTAATCCCAGCTAGTCAGGAGGCTGAGGTAGGTGAATCGCTTGAACCCGGGAGGCAGAGGTTGCAGTGAGCTGAGATCATGCCATTGCACTCCAGCTTGGGCAAATAGAGCGAAACTCCATCTCAAAAATAAAAATAAAAATAAAATAAAAAAAGACTGAGTCTCACTCTGTTGTCCAGGCTGGAGAGAAATGGCACAATCTCGGCTCACTGCAACCTCCGTCTCCTGGGTTCAATTTTGGATTCTTGTGCCTCAGCCTCCCAAGTAGCTGGGACTACAGGCACCTACCATCACGCCTGGCTAATTTTTGCATTTTTAGTAGATAGAGGTTTTGCCATGTTGGCCAGGCTGGTCTCCAACTCCTGACTTCAGGTGATCCTCCCGCCTAGGCCTCAAAGTGCTGGGATTACAGACGTGAGCCACTGTGTCCTGCTGGCAATTCTTAATATATTGTGACATGATGGAAGTGCTGTTCCCCAATATACTAATTATAAAAACAGACTTAACATATTTTCATTGTAGTTGAACCAACTACAATGTTAAAGAAATACCTCTGGTATATACAACTATAAATTATGAATTTACAATCATATTTTTAAAAAGAAAAGAAATGCTTTTGAATGTAAAATTCCAATGACAAATTAGTGTGGCATTAATGTCTGTTATTTTCACTGGGTACAGACACAACTTGCACATCACCTACTTTCACCAGGGAGACCCAACAGCTCCAATTACAGCATCAAGAGAAATCAGAGATAACACAGGAAATAAAGACTCATAATTTTCAAAGAAAGACTACCTTCAGACTCATTCTGGTATGTTAGGGAATATCACATAACCAGTAATTACTTTTAATTTAATATGTAAATATAATTGTTCATTCTCCAAAATAGATGTTATCTTTCCAGCAATTGCTAAAAGAGTATTATGGTATTTCATATAAGGTCACTAGCGATGTGAAAGGAACTTTAGAGGTATTAATAAAGTAATTTCACCTAATAACAGCAACAAACACTAAAATTTGTTCCAATCTACTAAGGGAAAATCACAAGTACGTATGATTTTATTGGTTCCCTAACAAATTATCTAAAAATGGAAGCAACATTTTCAAAGTATGGTTTGTGGGAGGGTGCAGTGGCTCACACCTGTAATCCCAGCACTTTGGGAGGCCAAGGCGGTGGATTGCCTTAACTCAGGAGTTCGAGACCAGCATGGACAACATGGCAAAACTCTGTCTCTACTAAAAATACAAAAAAGCTGGCTATGGTGGCAAGTGACTGTAATCCCAGCTACATGGGATGCTGAGGCAAGAGAATCGCTTGAGCTCAGGAGGCAGAGGTTGCAGTAAGCCGAGATCATAACATTGCATTCCAGCCTGGGTGACAGAGCGAGACTCCGACTCAAAAAATAAATAAATAAGATAAAAATAAAAAAATACAAATACAAAAAATTAGCCAGGCATTGTGGGATGCGCCTGTAGTCCAAACTACTTGGGAGGCTGAGGCAGGAGAATCGCTTGAACCTGGGAGGCAGAGGTTGCAGTGTGCCAAGATCATGCAATTGCACTCTAGCCTGGGCAATAAGTGAGAGTATCTCAAAGAAAAAAGAAAGAAAGTATGGTTTGTATACAGGCATTTAAAAGAATGTGGGTCATCTAGAACAGGGGTCCCCAATGCCCAGGCCGCAGACTGGTACTGGTCCTGAGTCTGTTAGGAACTGGGTTGCGTAACAGGAGGTGAACAGCAGACAAGGGAGCATTACTGCCTGAGATCCCACTCCTGTCAGATCCGGGTGGCATTAGATTCTGAGAGGATCATGAACCCTACTGTGAACTGCGAATGCAAGTGATCTAGGTTGCACGCTCCTTATGAGATTCTAACTAATGCCTGTAATCTAAGGTGGAAAAGTTTCATCCCCAAACCATCCCACTCCCGCCTGTGGAAAAACTGTTTCCCAGGAAATTGGTCCCTGGTGCCAAAAAGGCTAGGGACTACTAATCTAGAATAAATCAAAAACTCTCTCTGTATGGAATCCACCATACAAAACTGTAATCCCAGCACTTTGGGAGGCCGAGGTGGGCGGATCACCTGAGGTCAGGACTTCGAGAACAGCCTGGTCAATATGATGAAATCCCATCTGTACTAAAAAAATACAAAAATTAGCCAGGCATGGTGACACACACCTACAATCCCAGCTACTCCAGAGGCTGAGGCACGAGAATTGCTTGAACTCAGCAGGTAGAGGTTGCAGTGAGCCGAGATGGCACCACTGCACTCCAGCCTGGGCAACAAGAGCAACATTCCATCTCAAAAAAAAAAAAAAAACACAATGAGATGAGACATTACTACCTACACGAATGGCTAAAATTAAAGTAGTGACAGCACCAAATGCTGGTGAGGATGCATAGAAACTGAATCACTCTGTCAGGTGCGGTGGCTCATGCCTGAAATCCCAGTACTTTGGGAGGCCAAGGCGGGTGGATTACCTGAGGTCAGGAGTTCAAGACCAGCCTGGCCAACATGGTGAAACCCTATCTCTACTAAAAACACAAAAAATTAGCCGAGCATGGTGGCACATGCCTGTAATCCCAGCTACTCGGGAGGCTGAGGCAGGAGAATCACTTGAAGCCGGGTAGCAGAGGTTGCAGTGAGCTGAGATCGTGCCATTGTACTTCAGCCTGGGCGACAGGGCGAGACTCCGTCTCAAAAAAACAAAAAATAAAAGAAACTGGAACACTCATATACTGATAGTGAGAATATAAATGGTACAGACACTATGGAAAACACCTTGGAAGTTTCTTATAAAACTGAACATTGGCCATGCGACGTGGCTCATGCCTGTAATCCCAGCACTTCAGGAGGCCAAGGAGGGTGGATCACCTGGGGTCAAGAGTTCGGGACCAGCCTGGCCAACATGGTGAAACCCCATCTCTACTAAAAATACAAAAATGAGCTGGGCGTGGTGGTGGACGCCTATAATCCCAGCTACATGGGAGGCTGAGGAAGGACAATCACTTGAACCCAGGAGGCAGAGGTTGGAGTGAGCCAAGATCACGTCATTACACTCCAGCCCGGGCAACAAGATCAAAACTCCCTCTCAAGAAAAAAAAAAAAGGCCGGGCGCGGTGGCTCAAGCCTGTAATCCCAGCACTTTGGGAGGCCGAGACGGGCGGATCACAAGGTCAGGAGATCGAGACCATCCTGGCTAACCCGGTGAAACCCCTTCTCTACTAAAAAATACAAAAAACTAGCCAGGCGAGGTGGCAGGCGCCTGTAGTCCCCGCTACTCAGGAGGCTGAGGCAGGAGAATGGCGTAAACCCGGAAGGCGGAGATTGCAGTGAGCTGAGATCTGGCCACTGCACTCCAGCCTGGGCGACAGAGCGAGACTCCGTCTCAAAAAAAAAAAAAAAACACTTAACATGCCATTACCATATAATCCTGCAATTTTTCTACTGGTATTTATCCCAGAGAAGTGAAAACTTATAGTCACACAAAACCCCATAAATGAACGTTAATAGTACTTTTACCTTAATCACCAAAAGGTAGCATTGGCCCAGATGTTCCCCAACAGGTAAATGGTCAAGCAAACCATGGTATATTTGTATCATGGAATATTACTTAGTGATAAAAAGGAAAAAACTAGGGCCGGGCACAGTGGCTCACACCTGTAATCCCAACACTTTGGGAGGCCAATGCAGGTGGATCACTTGAGGCCAGGAGTTCAAGACTACCCTGGCCAACATGGCGAAACTCCGTCTCTACTAAAAATATGAAAATTAGCTGGGTGTGGTGGCAGGGGCCTGTAATCCCAGCTGCTCAGGAGGCTGAGGCAGGAGAATCGCTTGAACCTGGGAGGCGGAGATTGCAGTGAGCCAAGATCGTGCCACTGCACTCCAGCCTGGTCCACAAGAGTGAAACTCCGTCTCAAAAAAATAAATAAATAAATAAATAAATAAGTATTGATACAGTCAACAGCTTGGCTGAATCCCCTGGAAATTATGCTAAGGGAAAAAAAGACAATCCCAAAAGGCTGCATACTGTATGATTCATATTTATCTAACATTTTTGAAAAGACAAAACTTCAGAAAAATAAAGATCAGTAGCTGACAAAGGCTAGAGATGGAGGGACTAGGCCAGGCATGGTGGCTCCTGCCTGTAATCCCAGCAGTTTGGGAGGCCAAGGCAGGCAGACTGCTTGAGCTCATGAGTTCTAAGACCAGCTTGAGCAACATGGTAAAACCCCATCTCTACAAAAACATACAAAAATTAGCGGGCCATGGTGGCAAGCGCCTGTAGTCCCAGCTAATCAGGAGGCTGAGGTGGGAAGATCCTTAGCTTAAGCCTGGGACGCAGAGGTTGCAGTGAGCTGAGATGCAACTACTGCACTCCAGCCCGGGCAGCAGAGCAAGACGCTGTCACATACAAAAAAGAGATGGAAAGGTTGCCTAGAAGATGACGGATGTAGTTATAAAAGGGCTGGCAACAGCAGGGATCCTTATGGTATTAGAATTTTTTAGCGATATTTTTTTTTTTTTTTTTTTTTTTTTGAGACAGAGACATATTCTGTCACCCAGGCTAGAGGGCAGCGGCGTGATCTCAGCTCACTGCAACCTCTGCCTCCTGGATTCAAGCAATTCTCCAACCTCAGCCTCCCGAGTAGCTGGGATTACAGGCATGAACCACCACACCCAGCTAATTTTTTTTTTTTTTTTAATTTTTAGTTAGACATGGGGTTTCACCATGTTGGCCAGACTGGTCTCAAACTACCGACCTCAGGTGATCCAGCCGCGTCAGCCTCCCAAAGTGCTGGGATTACAGGCATGAGCCACTGCACCCAGCAAACATTTAGAAACTTGACTGCAGTCGTGGATATACTAATCTACACAGGTGCTAAAAACATATAGAACTTAATATACACACAATGAAAGACTACCAGTAAAAACTGGGGACATCCAGAATATGTCCTGATAGAAATACACATTTCTTTTAAGGAAAAAAATAAAACTTAAGGACATCTGAATAAGATGTATAAATTATATGAACATCAATGCCTTAGTAAGACTGGCTGGACACGGTGGCTCAAGCCTGTAATTCCAACACTTTGGGAGGCCAAGGCAGGCAGATTACGAGGTCAGGAGATTGAGATCGCCCTGGCTAACACGGTGAAACACCCCGGGTATCATAGCATGCGCCTGTAGTACCAGCTACTCGGGAGGCTGAGGCAGGAGAATTGCTTGAACCTGGGAGGTGGAGGCTGCAGTGAGCCGAAATAGAGCCACTGCACTCCAGCCTGGGTGTCAGATGGAGACTCCGTCTCAAAAAAAAAAAAAAAAAATTCAGTGAATTACATCAACATCAATAGTCTGGTTCTGTGGTATTAGATATTTTTTGCAAAATACTACCATTGCAAAACCAGGCAAAATATACAAGGGACCTATTCTTTTTCGTAAGAGAAAGGGTCTCTGTCACCTAGGGTAGAGTGCAATGGCACAATCCTACTTCACTGTAGCCTCAAACTCCTGGGCTCAAGCAATCCTCCAACCTCAGCTTTCCAAAACACTGGGATTACAGGCATGAGTCACTGTGCCTAGGCCATGGAATTTCCTTATTTTGGGTTTTTTTTTCTTTTTTGAGATGGAGTTTTGCTCTTGTAGCCTAGGCCGGAGTGCAATGGCACCATCTTGGCTCACCACAACCTCCACCTCCCACGTTCAAGTGATTCTCCTGCCTCAGCCTCCCGAGCAGCTGGGATTACAGGCATGCGCCACCACGCCCAGTTAGTTTTGTATTTTTAGTTGAGACGGGGTTTCTCCATGTTGGTCAGGCTGGTCTCGAACTCCCGACCTCAGGTGATCTGCCTCAGCCTCCCAAAGTGCTGGGATTACACACGTGAGCCACCACGCCCAGCCTGGATATGGAATTTGTTACAATTGCATGCGAATCAACATTTATCTAAACAAAAATTTCATAATAAGAAAATATTCGCAGCTGAGGTGGCTAATGCAGAGTAGAATTGCTTGAAGCCAGAAATTCAAGACCAGCCTGGGCAACATAGCAAGACCCTGTCTCTACCAAATAATTTTTTCTTTAACTAGCCAGGTGTGGTGGCATGGCCCTGTAGTCCCAACTACTCATGAGGCTGAAGTAGGAGAATCACTTTAACACAGGAGGTCTAGGGTGCAGTGAGTTGTGTACTCCAGCCTGAGCAACAGAACAAGATGCTGACCTCAAAAAAAAAAAAACTTGTTACATGTTTCTATGAAAAGATGTCTTAACATATTAACCAAAAGGGAAAAAAAGGGGTGTGTGGAGAGAAGAGACAATTTCTAATAGAATATTAAGAGTATAAATGAGGGAGCATATGAAAAGTGACAAAAATCAAGGTATTTTTATATTCCACTTCTAAGTTTGCCTTTTCTTTTTTTTGAGACGAAGTCTCACTCTGTAACCCAGACTGGAGTGCAGTGGCACAATCTCAGCTCACTGCAACCTCTGCCTCCCGGATTCAAGTGATCCTCCTGCCTCAGTCTCCTGAGTAGCTGGAACTACAGGCACGTGCCACCACACCCGGCTAATTTTTTTTGTATTTTCAGTAGAGACAGGGTTTCACCACGTTGGCCAGGCTGGTCTTGAACTCCTGACCTCAGATAATCCACCTGCCTCAGCCTCCCAAAGTGCTGGGATTATAGATGTGAACCACCGTGCCCGGCCAAGTATGACTTTTCTAAATTCAAAAAGGTTCATAGGAATTGCTTTAAAAGGCTACAATTGAGATTATTTAAATTAGATTCAGAAATAACTGTTCAATTGTTATTATCCTACCACTAAATTTCAGAGATTGGATCTCCTTTCAATGGGCTCTCCTGAAAACCAGGAAGAAGAAATTAAACATTTCTATCTAGGACAAAGGACAACCTGCAAAAAGCGACAATGTAATAAACTTACACCACTTAACAGTTGGAATACAGAAAGCTATTGATCCTATTGCACAAATTAAATTATTCTGATTATCAAACAAAAATACAAATGCTCCTGATTATTAATTAAAAATGGAAACTGTAAACAGCAGTTAATGTCTTCATCTTACTAATTAAATAAGTTTGGAAAAATAGAGGAAAAAAACAAAAACTCAGCCAAACGCAATGGGCTCATGCCCGTAATCCCAACACCTTGGGAGGCTGAGGGCGGCGGATCACCTCGGCCCAGCCAGGAGCCATGGTCACGCCACTGCACTCTAGCCTGGGCGAAAGTGTGAGACCCTGTCTCAGAAAGAAAAAAAAACTCAAAAATATCTTTCTCGAAATTCACAACTCTTTCAAATGTACATTTGGCTCTTGGCATGCAGCAGTAGGCATCACTTACAGCGTACCTACTTCAGGACTAGCACTGTATTACTTCATATAAATTATCTTGTGTCATGGCCAGGAGGGATGGCTCAGGCCTGTATAATCCTAGCACTTTGGGAGGCCGAGGTGGGTCGATCACCTGAGGTCAGGAGTTCGACCAGCCTGGCGGAACATGGCGAAACCCCATCTCCACTAAAAATACAGTATTAGCCCGGTGTGGTGGTGCACGCCTATAACCCAAGCTACTTGGGAGGCTAGGGCAGGAGAATCAACTTGAACCCAGGAGGTGGAGGTTGCAGTGAGCCAAGATCATGCCATTTTGCACTCCTGCCTGGGCACTAGAGTGAGACTCTGTCTCAAAAAAAAAAAAATATCTTGTGTCGTAGACTCAACAACCCTCTGAGGCAGGTACTAGCCATAATTTAGAACTGAGAACTTAATGTCCCTTCAGAGACATTAAGGGACTTCTTCCACTAAAGAGATAGTGCAGTATGCACTCAGAGATGTCCAGCCTAAAACCATTATAATTTATTATCCTTGGCCGGGTGCAGTGGCTCATGCCTGTAATCCCAGCACTTTGGGAGGCTGAGGCAGGCGGATCACAAGGTCAGCAGTTCAAGACCAGCCTAACCAACATGGTGAAACCCCACCTGTAATCCCAGCTACTCAGGAGGCTGAGGCAGCAAAATCGCTTGAACACAGGAGACGGAGATTGCAGTGAGCCAAGATCGCACCACTGCCCTCCAACCTGTGCAACAGAGCAAGACACCATCTTACAAAAAAAAAAAAATTATTATCCTTAATTAGGAGAGTGAAAGTTGAGAATGGAGAAAAAAATTAATGCATGAGATATTAAGAAGCTCAAACTCAAAAAGCCTTAGAAATTGAGTACATGAGGAAACGAAAAAAGAAAAACCAACCAACCTGTAAAGTTTTAGAAATTTGGTCCACTGAAAATGATGAAGGCTGACAATCCACTTATAACCTTCCTAGCTAAAATGTACTCACTCCCCTTCCCAAACTGTACCTCTGTAATAGCATGATTCATTCATTAACTCGATATGTCCCCAGTAAAAAGAAGGCACCATGATACATGCTGTTAAGATGCAAAGATGAATCAGACCAGGAGAATAAAGGCATAAGCAAGGGGAGAGTATGGACCAAGGGACCATTAAGAGTCCAGTTTGGCTGAACTCAGGGTACACAAGGCTCTAGCATAAGATTTGGAAAGGTCAGGACAGGATCCTATCAAAAAGGACACTGAATTTGGGCTTTATTTGTTTAGAAAATGAGGTGTGCATCATTTAAGTTATAAATTTAAGTAGAGACCCAATATTTCTCACTTCGGAAGTAGGAAGTAATTTTATATAGGATAGACTGGAAGGAAAGACTAAATGAAGACCAACAATAAAGATGTCATAGAAAAATAAATAGAGAATCTGAGGGCATCTGTAAAATTTTGTAATAGTAAAAACATTTAACTATACAGCACGGCATATAAGCCTATCTATATATCTTTATCTCCTGACAACCCCACTCTTCCCAGATAGCTAGCCAAGGATTTCTGGCCACTTACATATGCTATTCCCTCTTACTGGTATGTCTCTGCTCAAACTATAAATAACCACTCTGTGAAGTCCTCCCTGATTATTCTAGGCATGCCTTCCTTCACACTCCCAAAGTATTGCATACATAACACCTACCAGACCACTTAGTATTCTGTATTGTCATTGTTTACGCTAGTTTTTGCCACACAGTGAAGTTCTTTAAAAGCAGACTATCTCTTTCCTTTTTAAAATTTTTTTAGTTTTTATTATACCGGCAGTGCCTGGCTCAAGAGGTATTCAATTGTATTTTAATCATTTAAATGAATAAGTGACTGCAAGGTTTCCAGCTTTCAGAAGAACAGGATAATGACGTCATTATGAACACAGAAGTAAATAAGTATTTGGCAATAAAAGAGATGGGTTCAAAATGAAAATAATAGGCTGGGCTCAGTGGCTCATGCCTGTAATCCCAGCACTTCGGGAGGCGGAGGCAAGCGGATCACTTGAGGTCAGGAGTTTGAGACCAGCATTGCCAACATGGCAAAGCCCTGTTTCTACTAAAAATACAAAAATTAGCCAGGCATGGTGGTGGGCGCCTGTAGTCCCAGCTGCTTAGGAGGCTGAGGCAGGAGAATCACTTGAACTCAGAAGGCAGAGATTGCAGTGAGCGGAGATGGCACCACTGCACTCCAGCCTGGGTGACAGAGAAAGACCCTGTCCAAAGGAAAAATAAAAAAGGAAGTAATATTACATTTTAGGTGAATATGACACAAGGTAGAGGAGCAGCTCAGTTGACAATTAGAATTTCTTGGTTTGAAGTCAGTTCAGAAGAGAGTATCACAGAGTGGAGTAGCAGCAGAATCAATGAAAGCGGATGAGACTGCAGAGAAAGAGGAAGAAAAAGAGAATAAGCACTCAAAAAAGGACTATTTAAAAAGTGGTATGCAGGTCGTGGTGGCTCACACCTGTAATTCCAGCACTTTGAAAGGCTGAGGCAGGTGGATCACTTGAGGTCAGGGGTTCGAGACCAGCCTGGCCAACATGGTGAAACCTTGTCTCCACTAAAAATACAAAAATTAGCCAGGCATGGTGGAGGGCGCCTGCAATCCCAGCTACTTGGGAGGCTGAGGCACAAGAATCGCTTGAACCCGGGTCGGGGAGGTTGCAGTGAGCTGAGATCACGCCACTGCACTCCAGCCTGGGCAACAGAGCAAGAACCCATCTTAAAAAAAAAAAAAAAAAAAAAAGGCTGGGCGCGGTGGCTCATGCCTGTAATCTCAGTACTTTGGGAGGCTGAGGCAGGTGGATCACGAGGTCAGGAGTTCAAGATCAGCCCGGCCAAGATGGTGAAACCCCATCTCTACTAAAAATACAAAAGTTAGCCGGTCGTGGTGGCGGGCGCCTGTAATCCCAGCTACTCCAGAGGCTTAGGCAGAGAATTGCTTGAACCCGGGAGGTGGAGGTTGCAGTGAGCCGAGATCACCCCACTGCACTCCAGCCTGGGTGGCAGAGCGAGACTCTGTCTCAAAAAAAACAAAAACAAACAAACAAGAAAAGGTCATCCAGCAAGGAGGCAGTCGGATAGACAGCAGAACCTCAGGTGTGGAAAGATCAATTTTCTTCCAAGATACCTAAGGAGGGAATAGAAAATTGTGGGATGATGGGTAGAAAAGAGGAAGGAACCTCTGAGGAATCATTTTTGTCTCAGGCAGCAAAACTATAAGCCTTAGACATCATCTGCCCTCATCTCTCTCCATTCCTCAAATCCAGACTCCAATCTGCCTCCAGGTCAGGTATCCCCAAAAGAGCTACCAATTTTCTCCATTTGAAATAATCTTTTAGATTTACCCCTTCTTTCGAGTACTAGACTGCGCTCATGTTTTTTTTTATTTTTTTGTTTTTTTTTTTTGTTTTTTTTTTTTAAGAGAATCTCGTTATGTTGCCAAGGCTGGAGTGCAGTGGCTATTCACAGGCACAATTATACATAGCGTGTTGCAGCCTCAAGCGATCCTCCTGCCTCGGCCTCCGGAGTAGCTAGGACTACAAGTACATGCCACTGGGCCAATTCTTAAGTCTTAATTACTATTGCAACAGACACCTACATCCTAAGCTTGCCTCTAATCTCCCCTAGTCAAAGTCTTCTAAACAGATTTTACATCACTTCTCAGCTAAAATCTCTCAACACCAAATGCTTCACATCAACACCAAATGCTTCAGTCTGAATTTCTAGGCCCCATTACCTGACTACATCCATCCTACCCAAGCAATCTCCAACAAGTATCCTCCGAAAACGCCACGCTCATTTAATTCTCCACATCCAAAGCACCTAGCCTGTCTCAACAACAGTAACAACAAAGCACAAAGCCTTTGTACACTGGGAAGAATTAGAAAATATCAACCAAGGCCGGGTGCAGTGGCTCAAGCCTGTAATCCCAGCAATTTGGGAGGCCGAGATGGGCGGATCACGAGGTCAGGAGATCGAGACCATCCTGGCTAACACGGTGAAACCCTGTCTCTACTAAAAAATACAAAAAACTATCCGGGCAATGTGGCGGGCGCCTGTAGTCCCAGCTACTCGGGAAGCTGAGGCAGGAGAATGGCGTAAAACCCGGGAGGTGGAGCTTGCAGTGAGCTGAGATCCGGCCACTGCACTCCAGCCTGGGCAACAGAGTGAGACTCCGTCTCAAAAAAAAAAAAAAAAAAAAAAAGAAATTATCAACCCAATTAAAGTACCAGGTTAGAATTACAAATTGTAATGACAATCACTTCACTTCACTGTATGCAGAGAAAATAAGAGCACATGATGGTAAACTGAAGAGGCTACTCATTCGTGACAAGAGGCAAACAGTCTACTTAGAGGTAGATACACAAAATAACAGAAAATATGACCCTTCTTTCTAATTCTAGACAGGAAATCTACAACCCTAATAACTACTCTTACCCACTGCCAAGAGAATTTTCTCCTTTTTTTTTTTTTTTGATAGGATCTTGCTCTGCTGCCTAGGCTGGAATGCAGTGGGGTGATCATGGCTCACTGCAGTCTCAAACTTCTGGGCTCAAGCGATCCTACTACTGCCTCAGCCTCCTGAGTAGCTGGGACTACAGGAATACCACCACATCCAACTGAGTGTAGAGACAGGATCTCAGTATTTTGCCCAGTCTAGTCTCGAACTCTGGGCCCTAAGCAATCCTTTTGTCTTGGCTTCCCAACTTGCTAGAATTACAGGTGTTAGCCACCAAACCCAGCCAAGATTACAGACAAAAAGAGACAAATAGCAATTTGCTACGGATTTTCTAAAATTCCCAGCATAGTAACTATACCTACTGCATCAATAAACTTAAATCAACTGTGAACAGCTTGAATACGTTAATATTATATGACTACATAGAAGAGTTATTTATTTTTTTTTTTTTTTGAGACGGAGTCTCACTCTGTCGCCCAGGCTGGAGTGCAGTGGCCGGATCTCAGCTCACTGCAAGCTCCGCCTCCCGGGTTTGCACCATTCTCCTGCCTCAGCCTCCCGAGTAGCTGGCACTACAGGCGCCCGCCACCTCGCCCGGCTAGTTTTTTGTATTTTTTTAGTAGAGAAAGGGTTTCACTGTGTTAGCCAGGATGGTCTCGATCTCCTGACCTCGTGATCCGCCCGTCTCGGCCTCCCAAAGTGCTAGGATTACAGGCTTGAGCCACCGCGCCCGGCCTAGAAGAGTTATTTTTAATTACGCTTTTCTCAAGCCTTATTGCTTACCTAACTTTGCATTCTAAGATTGACTGCTTTTTTTTTTTTTTTTTGAGACGGAGTCTCCCTCTCGCCAGGTTGGAAGGCAGTGGCGCAATCTCAGCTCACTGTAACCTCCACCTCCCAGGTTCAAGTAATCCTCCTGTCTCAACCTCCCGAGTAGCTAGGACTACAGGCGTCCGCCACCATACCCGGCTAGCTTTGGTATTTTTCGTAGAGACGAGGTTTCACCATGTTAGCCAGGATGGCTTTTTTTTTTCTTGAGAGGGAGTTTCTCTCCTGTCGCCCAGGCTGGAATGCAATGGGGCAATCTCGGCTCACTGCAACCTCAGCCTCCCGGGTTCAAGCGATTCTCCTGCCTCAGCCTCCTGAGTAGCTCAGATTACAGGCTCCCGCCAGTATGCCTAGCTAATTTTTTGTATTTTTAGTAGAGATGGTGTTTCGCCATGTTGGCCAGGCTGGTCTTGAAATCCTCATCTCAGGTGATCTACCCGCCTCAGCCTCCAAGTGCTGGGATTACAGGCGTGAGCCACCACGCCCACCCTGACCTCACTTTTTAAGTCCTCAGTCTAAGAACGGGCTCCATGGCTCACACCTCAGCACTCTGCGAGGCTGAGGCGGGTGGATCACCTGAGGTCAGGCGTTCACCTGGCCAACATGGTAAAACCCCATCTCTACTAAAAATACAAAAATTAGCTGGGTGTGTGGTGCACACCTGTAATCCCAGCTACTGGGAAGGCTGAGGCAGGAGAATCACTTGAACCCAGAAGGCAGAGGTTGTAGTGAGCCAAGATCACGCCTTGTACTCCAGCCTGGGTGACAAGAGTGAAACTTCGTCTCAAAAAAAAAAAAAGTCCTCAGTCTAAAAATATCAAAGGCAAAAATAAATGCAATAAATTTCAATCACAACTCTGAACCAAATTCTAAAATAATAAATTAGGGGATGGGGCCGGGCGCGGTGGCTCACGCCTGTATTCCCAGCACTTTGGGAGGCCGAGGCGGGCGGATCACAAGGTCAGGAGATCAAGACCATGGTGAAACCCCGTCTCTACTAAAAATACAAAAAAAAGCCAGGCGCCGTGGCGGGCGCCTGTAGTCCCAGCTACTCGCGAGGTTGAGGCAGGAGAATGGGGGGAACCCGGGAGGCGGAGCTTGCAGTGAGCCGAGATAGCGCCACTGCACTCCAGCCTGGTGGACAGAGCGAGACGCCGTCTCAAAAAAATAAAAATAAAAATAAAGAAATAAATAAATTAGGGGATGGGTACAGTGGCTCACGGCTGTAATCCCAGCACTTTGGGAGGCCAAGGTGGGTGGATCACCTGAGGTCAGGAGTTTGAGACCAGCCTGGCCAACATGGTGAAACCTCGTCTCCAATAAAAATACAAAAAGTAGTCGGGTGTGGTGGTGCACACCTGTAGTCCCAGCTACTCGGGAGGCTGAGGCGGGAGAATCACTTGAACACAGGAGGAGGCGGTTGAAGTGAGCCTAGATCGCACCACTACACTCCAGCCTGGGCGATAGCAAGACTCTGTCTCAAAAAAATAAAAATAAGTAAAGTTACATACTTGCTTCTTCAAGCTCATAAAGTCTTTGAGCAATTTCAATTTCTCCCTGAAAAAAAAACTTCTACATTCATGCATTTGCTAACTCCCATTTCAAACATGTAAGCTACTATCTAAAGGCTCCAATATTTTCAGTTTTTTTACTGTCTTTTTTTTTTTCGAGACAGTTTCGCTCTTGTTGCCCAGTATGGAGTGCAATGGCGCAATCTCAGCTCACTGCAACCTCTGCCTCCCAGGTTGAAGCGATTCTCATGCCTCAGTCTCTCAAGTAGCTGGGATTTCAGTTGCCCACCATCACACCTGGCTAATTTTTGTATTTTTGTAGAGATAGAGTTTCACCATGTTGGCCAGGCTGGTCTCAAACTCCCGACCTCAGGTGATCTGCCCACCTCAGCCTCCCAAAGTGATGGGATTACAGGCGTGGGCCACCACACTCGGCCTTCATTTTTTTTGTTTGTTTGTTTAATAGAACCAATACTCCACTAACATCTCTTTGATGAGAAACAGGTTTACAATTCTATTTGTATGCTTCTAGAGAAACATCTATCTCCATTGTCAGATTTAAATTTATGTGCAAAAACAAAGACAAAACGATATATATAAAATAAATTTCAACATGTACTCAAGAAAAAGGACTTCTGAGCTGCCACTAAGTTTTCAAAACAGCCTACCCACCCTAGGACAATTCAGACTCAAGATAACCACTAAAGCAAATTTTTCAAAATCTGCAATTGCCAAGAAACCAAGGAGTACTAAGGCACAATTAAGAATCAACAGAAACAAAAGTGACACACCCACATTCTCCCTCTGTAACTTTAAAGAACAGCAGGGATATAAGGTAAAGTGAATGTTTAATGAACTCAGAATAACAACATACCATAAAAGTTTTTCTTATAGAAACTTAATGTGGTATCATCTCTGAAACATTTTTTGGCCAAAAAAAATTTATCTTTGGTAACATTACCGGCAGTAACCAAACAATGTGTTTGGGCAGAAACAAAATCAATGATCAAATATTAATATTGAAAGCTGAAGGAATCTTATAACAATCAAGTACTTTTGGAATTTAGAGGCAATAGAATTGAGGCTAAGAGAAGTGAACTGATCATTTAGCTAGAAGTCAAGAAATTCTGCATAAGCTCAAATAAAAACAAATGTTATCATTTATCACCCTCTAACAATACTTGACATTACTGAAAACAGCAACTCAAATAAGATACTCTCCATTTCTATACACACAGAATATGTATCACACATACATATATACACTTCAAAATCTGAAACTACTGTAGTTCTAGCTGATGCAGGAGGATTGAATGAGCCCAGGAGTTCCGACGCCAGCCCGGGCAACATGGCAAGGCCAGTCTCTAAACAATAAATTAATATAAAACTTTTAGTTACAGTTCTGTTAAAATAAAAGAAAACTAGAAAAAGTTCAAGAACTAATGGTGATACAAAAACTAGCCAGGCGTGGTGATGGATACCAGTAATCCCAGCTACTCGGGAGGGTGAAGTAGGAGAATCGCTTGAACCCAAGAGGTATAGGTTGCAGTGAGCAACCACTGCACTCTAGCCTGGGTGACAGAGTGAGACTCCATCTCAAAAAAAGAAAAAAAAGAGCCAATGGTGGCAGTTATCAAAAGCACACGATGCTATACCTTCACAACAGGTAGTTCAGAAAAACTAGCCTAATTTAGATTTTGACAACGTCCAAAAAAACCTCATCTTAGTCACTTTAATCTGTGTTCAAAATGCCCTTCAACCTGAAGTAAGAGTCAAGTCATCAAGTAAAAAAATAATCTGCTGCATACAGCAACAGGACTCCAAGCACTAAATTGGTTCACCTGCACTCATGGTGCTGGCAGGCCAAAACCCATCTTTTCTTTTTTTTCTTAATCATATGTCTATCTCCATCTTGAGAAATTAAATCAGAACTCAATCAAATGCCTTTAAAAGCATTAGCCTACTCTCAATGGTTATTTGGAAAAAGCTTAAAATAACCAAACTCATACCAGAGATGAATTTAAAAATCAAAGTAAAATTCTGCCCAAAAGCTTATGCTTAGCAATAGGATTTCAGCTGTGAACTGATAAGCAACCAAAAACAAATGTGTTACAAGTTTCTCTTTAAGTGGCCTGTATATATACATATACGTATATATTTAAGTTGTACCAAAAACTGCTTACAAATGGCAATTCCTGTGAAGTAGATGATGATGAAGTTCCAGGTAATTCTAGCATGTTTCCTAATGTACTGGTACTGGAATCTGGATCATCCTGAAAAGATAAATTTATTGAGTTTAATTGCTCTTCTATTGTAATGTTTGTATCTCCTAGTGAAAAGGGGGCTGGGAGAAGGGCTGCTTTTTCATTGCTGCCGTCCACTTCATTTCTTTGCTTATTTTTCTGTGTTTCAGTCTGAGGAGCTAATGGCAAGAATGGCGATTTGACTGCACCGTGTCTACTCTCTGGTGTGCTGTCTTGTTCACTTCCCATGGCCACTTTTACACCATTCTCTGATTTAGTCTCATAATTGCAGGTGGCATTGGTCTGAGTTTCCTCAAAGATCTCCTCTATACTCTCATCCTCTGTGACTGGCTGTTCTGGGTCCATTTCAGAATCTACATCTGCATCGTCCACACAAGTAAAATTCTCAAAGTGCAGAAAGCCATTCTTGATAGTCTTTGTTACTTTTACCTGGAGTTCAGGGGAGTTATTACAAGAGAGTTCCTGTTTCATAGCAAGTGCTGTAGGACCACCAGGACTCAAAGAAGTGCAAACAATTGGCGTCTGAGCTCTTGAATCACTTTTTTCAGGGCCTTGAAAGGATTCTGATCCATCAGCAGACCCATTTAAATACTCTACATTGATCATGGAGGCCAAATCCTGTAGTCTCCGCAGTGGAATGTAACAAGATGGAGAATCTTGTCCATAAGCATTTTGGGATGTTCCACTGACAGTCGATAACTGCATAGTACACCCATTAAGTGGCTCAGAAAAATTGGATTGATCATTACCGAAAGGGCTGTCCTTGTCTTCAGGGGCATCTAAATTCACTGGATTGGAAAAGGGCAGCAGACAATTTCTTCTGGGTAGTTCACAGGTCTGATCCATCCTGGGCCGGCATCAACCTGGAATCCAAAAGCACAGCAATTAATCTGAGTTAATAGGCCATCTGACTCGACTCTTCAAAATGGCAGCCAGTTCAAGGCCTAGTGGCCTGTATGCCACTCCGCTGCACTTCTATGGCCAGAAAAAGTTCCCCCGACTGGAGACGAAAAAATGGCCTCGGTGAGCCTCTGAAAACTCCATTTTCCCGAAGCTGGGCCGATTCTGCCACATAGAAACAGCCCGTCTCTTTTTCCTCCTCTGCAGACTGGTGGACACTTGGGCTGAACTAAAATTAAAACCCCTCTGCCAGTCAAAATTTCCAATTCTCAAACAGGAATCGTCCTCCCCCTCCCTCGCCAGGGGTCGAGCAACTGGATCTCTCAAAGGCAAATAGGCTGCGGGGTCCGAGGGGGGCTCCTGGACCCTGCACAAAAAGGTACCCCCCTTCCTGGCTCGCTCGGGCGCAGCGGTCACAATAGCGCTGCACCCTGCGCCCAGCCAGCGCCGGAGCCTTTGCAGCGGCAGTGCGCAGGCCGCAGGCGAGCCGGCCGAGGCGGGTGCACCCCAGAGCTCGCCTTCCTGAATGCAGGCCTGCTGGGGTCCGCAGCTGCAAGGCCCAGAGGCCGGGACGCGGCAGAGTGAGAAACCGAGGCAGCCGGCGAAGCCCAGTCAGGGCAGCAGCAGCTGCCACAGCCTGAAAAACATGGCTGCTGCCGACGCCGCCGCCGCCTGCCCGGGCCGCGCTCCTTCCCGCAGCGGCGGCAGCACCTCCCAGCCGAGCCGATCGCTCTCATCAATATTCAGCAGCAAGCAAAGTTTGCTGCGGGAGGGCAGCCAGCCCCGCGCGCCGCAGCCCGCTACCTGAGGGGAGGCGCAGGCCGAGGTGTTCGCGGGCGGACGGTGGGGCACGGGCCGCGCCGGGAGGAAGTTCGCGGCAGCCCGGCCAGCTAGGCCCGAGCCCGGCTGGTAGTGATGGAAGAGGGGGAGGGGGCCGGCGGCTGCAGCGCCGCCGGCCACCAACCCCGCACCGCGCCCGGCCCTCCCCCGAGCCCCTCACCTCACGGCCACCACCATCTTCCCCGCCCGGCCACCTCCTCCCTCCCTCCTCCTCGCGCCTGCCCGCCGCCCACCCCAGCGCACTAGTTACCGTGCCCCGCGCCCCCTCCCGGGCCAGCTGGGGGGAGGGAGTGACCCTCATTACACTGGGGTGCGAGCGGAGCGGTGGGGAGAGAGCGGGGCCGCTCGCCGCACCCCCCTCCCCCCGCGTCTCTCTTCAAGGGAGAAGGCAGCGAGCGCGACCTGCCCCGGCCTATTCCGCCGCCGCCTCCTCCTCCTCACACCCCCACCGCGCGCGCCCCCGTGGCGGCGCGTGCGACCGAGCGCCTCGCGCCGGCCCGCGTGCGGCTGGGCCCCGAGTGCGCGCGCACCCCTTCCCCCACCGAGCGCGCGCGTTCCCTTGCCTCACTCTTCGGGGTTCAGGGCGGGTGAAGTCGGGCTTGCGAGCGCGCCACCCAATCAGCGGAGCTGCCGCTGCCGCCCCCTCCCCTCCCCCTGCGCGCCCGCTCGCGGCCGGGGCCTACGGGCCGGCCCGGCTGCCCGGGCGGGGCCTGAGGCGGGCTCCCCAGGGGCCTCGCGCGCCTCCTTGGAGTGTCGGGGCCTGCGGGCGTCGTGGGTGGCATTCCGATCCCCTCACCTACCTCGGGGCACAGCGCTGGCCTCGAGCCGCACACGGTTCCCGCACCCTACGCGTCTCGAACCCCAACCCAGGCGGTACCTGGCCCGGCTGAGGCCTGTCCGATCGCCCCACCAGCCCCGCTCGGGCCCGCGTCAGTACCGGCCTCCATCTTAGGTTACAGCCCAGGCTCCCCATCCACTGGGCACCTGCCCTCAGCCCGCTGGGTTCGGCCCGAGGCCAAGGCAACCCCCCTCCTGCCGCAGGGCTCACCTGGGGGCTTGGGCTGGGGTCTTCGAGGCCTCAGGCCCCGAGCAGACGCGGCCGCAGGTGAACCCCCCTACCCGGCCGCACCCCAAACCCACACCACCACCACCACCACCGACCAAGCTGAGCAGGAAACAAAATGGAGGCAGCAGCTCGGGTCTGCCTCCCTGAGCCAAGCCTGTGCAGCCCCAGGGCTCCCTCCTGTCTCAGGCTCGACGCCCGCGAGGCAGAGGCTGGATCGTCCCGGGTGCCGCGGGCAGCCGCCCTACAGCAGCGCAGACGGGCCGGGGATTCGGCCCTGCGGTGCCCACAGCCCCTCACCCACCACCCCTTCCCTTCCCCCTCCCCCCATCCCTCTCCCTCCCCCTGCCCGGCCGTGCGGGGTGAGCGGCTCCGGGGAGCCGGGTCGGGTTACCCGCCCGGGCACTGCTCGCCCGGCCGCGGCCTCCGCGCGAGAACGAAGCCAGGCGACCCCAGCGCTGAGCCCACCCCCGCACGGAGCCGGGCTGCAGCCTGACAGCGGACCCGCACCTCGGCCTGCAGCCGTGCGGCCCCCGCCCAGGGAGGCCGAGTCCCCAGCGCGGGCCCAGCCGGGACGAAGCTCCCTCACCACCCCCGAGCCCAAGGGTCCTCGCAGCCTCGGGCGGGGCGAGGGGAACGCCCGGGGAGGGGGTTCTCTAGTCCCTGCACCGCCTCCCGCGCCTAGTCAGGGTCTGGGCCTGGCACGGGGGCTCGGGCAGCGGGCGCCGGCCGGCGTGGGTATGTGCGTGCGCGCCGGGCTGGGGGCCGGGACGGGCCGCGCCTCGCACCGCGGACGTTGCAGTTCTCGGCACCCAGGCAGATGGCCCTCTCGTGCCACCGCCGCCCAGCGCGGGCCGACTGCTCCGCAGCCGGTTCCCCGGGGAGCGCGCGCCTCGCCCCTGAGGGCCGGGCATCTGGACCCCAGCGGAACTGCGCCGGCACACGGGACCGCCCGGCTGGCCGGGACAAGCCGGCTGGCGCAGCTCTCGGCCTGGGGCCTCACGGCCTGCATCCTGCACCGGGCCCGCAGCACCGACCCTAGCGCGGCCGCGTGGCGTCCAATCCCCCAAGACAGCGGAAGGGCAGGACAGGGAGCCCGAGCTGGGCCTGAACTCGCGACTCCAGCTCCTCGGACCCTTCCCCCAGCCCGGACTCCGTCGGCCCCTGGGCTTGATCCCCACCAAGAAGCTCACCTCAGGAGTTACCTGGTCCCTAGGGCGCTAAGCGCCTTCTCGCTGTTCAGAGAGAGCCGGATCCGGCGGCCATAAAAATTCCGCCTCCTCCAGAAAGCCTTCTGTGATTAGATTTGGAGTTAACTCCATCTCAAGCTGAGGGCGCCGCCCTCGAGGGCCACGTGACTAGTGTTCTTCCCATGGCTTAGTAAATGTGCATAGTTATTGCCCCAATGGACTGTTTACTCACTGCCTTCTGTTAACTTTGAGCCCACCTGGGAGAAAGGCCACTTTTGGCGTTGCCCTGTGTGACATCAGTGCTGGCCAGCTAAACTCCATCTTTCCTTCACCCAGCGACTGGCCCAGCGGGCGTGGAGCTCGAGATGCCCTTACCCTTTTGCTCTCCAAGGCCCACAGTCCAGTGATGGAGGCTCCCAAGTCAACAGGCCCTTAGCACATGTCTGCCAGTGCCGGATGCAGACCTCGCCAAGACAGCGAGTGGGCTTTGTTAAAAGGAAAGCGCCCACTGGAACGGGAGTGATGAGAGAGCCGTGACCTCAGGGAGGCTCCTTCTGTTGAAGAGTCTGAGGTACCCTGAAGATTCCCAGGTGCAAAGTCAGGTTGGCAGTTGTCTATGTGCTGGGACCAACCAGAGAAAAGTCCAGTCTATACCTACAAGGGCCAGCCCTTTGTTCTGCCAGGGTCACTCACCCTGCTCATCCCAACTGGGCAATTCGACTCAACAGGGAAGCTCTGACTGGTTCCTTCTTCACACCTAATAATTTGAGCCAATCATTTTGACTGACAATTACTCCTCTGCCAATTGCCCCAATTCATCAATGCTCCCAGTCCTTTACTTTGCCACTAACCATCCTCAGGGCCTGAGAGCTGCCTTAAACAAGTCACTTAACAGCCCTGAGCCTCAGTTTCCCCATCTGCAACTTCCAATGCACAGCACTGGCTGCGAAGATCCTGTAAGGTAAAGGTCTAAGTGTTAGCAGCCTACACTTAGACTTAGTTATAGGCTGAGCACTTGATGAGTGCTGAAATGTAATTCATCGCTTTATTCAGCAACCATTTCCTGCATTCCAGGCAGTGTGCTGAGTGCTGGGGAAACAAAAGATGAGATCCTGGCCTCGGGAAAAGATAGTTAAATAAAGGTGGTAAGGTGTGAAAATAGGGTTGAGACAACAGTTTCTTCCAAAGCTCACCTCTGAACAACACTGCCTTCTGGAAGAGTGAAGGCCAAGAGGAGATTGGCTGCTGGGGATGAACTGCTTGCTGACAGGTCTAGGGGAGAAGACCAGGACCCCAGGGAAAACCTCTCAGACTTCTCTGGGGTAACCCCTGAGGACCGTCCCTTCCTCTTAGAATAAAGCTTGGCCACAGAGGCCTCAACCACAGCAGACCCGTCTCCAGCCTCCCCATCCAGCAGGCCCTAGCCAAGCATCTCATGTGTGCCAGCACTAGGTTGAGAAGAACCACAGCACCATAGACTGTCACAAGGATACTGACTCCTTGTGGGGGCAGAAGGGAGAGGACTGTGTCCCTGTAGGTTGGGGGCCTGGGATGTACACTCAGCTTTCCTCTGGCTGGTTGTCTCAATTCAGGGACCTCTTCTGGGCCTGTGACCCCCATCCTTAGGACCGAGATAAGAATCAGTAAACACTTGCTGGGTCTGTACTATGTACTGGACACTATCCTAGGCACTTCACATACAGTCGTTCCTATGACCCTTCACCGGCCCTACGAAGAATTGAGGCCCAAGAGACTAAGCCCTCACGCAAGGTGTCAGCACCTTAACTCTCACCTGGTGTGATGGGTCTCACATGCTTGCTCTCGTCCTGTCCAGCCTACAAATACTGCCTGTGAAGAGCCCGGCATGGTGCTCACACACAGGTGCCCAGGAATTTGAATGACAGGCAGACGGACTCTACCTTAGGCTCAGTTTCCTCATCTGTAAACTGGTGAGATATAATAGATACCTTGGGACATTTGGCCAATGTACAGCGACCTCTTTTTTCTTAGAACTGCCCCTTTTCATTCATTAATTCCATGAATATTTTGGGGGCTCCCTGTCACAGCCTTGTGGAAAAAGCAGACAGGTAATAACAAGGCAGAGAACTGAGTACTGAGAGAGAAGCCAAGGGTGCTGGAGAAGCTGAGAAGGCCCTTGAAACCAACTCAGGGGTATCCTTGAGGAAGCAACATCCAGAGAGAGTCCTGGAGGATATGCAGGAATAGCCAGGCAAGAAGGGGAAGAGGCAGAGATTCCAGCCGTCCAGAGAAACACCAGGCTTCAGAGGAACTGACCACACCAAGGCCAGTGCATGTGCCGGGGGCGGAGGTGGTGAGTGCAGAAAGAGGCTCAACCAAGGATGGGGCAGACACAGGGGCCTCACCCTGCAGGGCTTGGTTGGTCGAGTTAAAGAGTTTAAGCTTTATCTGGAAGGCAGTAAGCAGCCATGGAAGGTGAGGGAGGAGGGAGAATAATGACATGATTGCATCTGAGCAGTAGAAAGCTCACTCTTCTGTGTCCAGAAGACACTTGGTTCCTCCCCTAGAAACACAACTCCAGCAAGGGCTCTGCCTGTTGTTACAATAACAGTTGTAGCTTATCCTCCTTTGTTCCAGCTACCCTGCAAGATACTCATTTATTCCTCTGAGATGGGCATTATTGTTATCTCCATCTTCCAGAAAGGAAGCATGACTTGACCAGAGACAAACTCCCATCCTAGTTCCAGCTCCTTGTTCCCACTGAACAGGAACAGCATCTGCCTTCTGACTAAACAGTTAAGTCTTGGGAGAGGCATGGAGGCCTTTCGTAATTAATCCTGAACGTAGCTGGAGAACACCAGAACCATGCCTTCTGATGGGTCTAGGAGCTGTTTCCTTCCTCTCCCCACCCACGGATTTCCCCAGAATTGAATCAGTTTTCAACTTAAGATCAAGAAAGGCCTGGCCACATCTGAGACCAGGCAGCCCACCAGCAAAGTCTCCTTCCTGCCCCGAATACCAGGTTCTGTCGATAACCTGAGCCTGTACCCCCAGCCCCAGCCCGAAGGACTCAAGCATCCACCTTTAAGTTTTCTTCTTCTTAAACCTCCTTCTGAAGTTTCATATGGTGACCACTAATCCCTGCCCTCCTGCTCTCACTTCCCCCAACTGCCCAGTGCCAGGACAAGCCACATCCTGTCCAGCCTATGCTCACGTCTGTCACTCTGCCTTTTCCCATGGGCAAACTCCATTCATTCTGTTTAGAAGACTCCTCCTTCCGGAAGTCTTCCCACCCCTACAGGCAGCCATTTTTCCCTGAATGAGTCCCAGTAGTAACTAATGGCTTCTAAATCTGGTCTCATCCAGTTGGAGAGCCACTTCCAACAAGACTAAGGATATATACTCTCTGACCTCCAGTGACCAAGCCCAGACTGTGAGGCTCAGAGTGAGTGCTCCAGAAACATTTCATGATGCCTATCTATCCCCTCCTCTCCTCTCCAAGCCTGTGTCTCCATCAGACAGAATTGTGGTTTCAATAACGGACCAAATGAGTTGTACAAAACTCAAATCCTCCCAAAAAGGATTCAAGATGTTTGAGGAACAAACAGCCTTTGGTGCCAGAGAATGCTTTAAAAAGCTTAAGAGGCCAGGTATGGTGGTGCACGCCTTTAGTCCCAGCACTTTGGGAGGCTGGGACTTGAGCCCAGGAGTTCAAGACCAGCCTGGGCAATATGGCTAAACCCTGTCTCTACAAAAAATACAAAATGTAGGCCAGGCGCTGTGGCTCACATCTGTAATCCCAGCACTTTGGGAGGCCAAGGCGGGTGGGTCACACATGAGGTCAGGAGTTTGAGAACAGCCTGACCAACATGGTGAAACCCCAGCTGAGGCAGGAGAATCACTTGAGCCCAAGAGGCTGAGGTTGCAGTGAGCTGAGATCGTGCCATTTCACTCCAGCCTGGACCACAAGGCGAAACTATCTCAAAAAAAAAAAAAATTATCCTGGCGTGGTGGTGTATGATTCGCACCCATAGTCCCAGCTACTTGGCAGGCTGAGGTGGGAGGATCACTTGAGCCCAGGATGTGGAGGCTGCAGTGAGCCATGTTCATGCCATTGCACTCCAGCCTGGGTGACAGAGTGAGACTCTGGCTCCAATAAATAAATAAATAAAAGTATAAGAGAGTTTATGACCGGGCTTAATGGCTCACGCCTGTAATCCCAGCACTTTGGGAGGCTGAGAAGGGCGGATCATGAGATCAGGGGTTCAAGACCAGCCTGGCCAACACGGTGAAACCCCGTCTCTACTAAAGATACAAAAGATTAGCTGGGCGTGGTGGCGCGTGCCTGTAATCCCAGCTACTAGGGAGGCTGAGGCAGGAGAATGGCTTGAACCTGGGGGGTGTAGGTTGCATTGAGCTGAGATCCCGCCATTGCACTCCAGCCTGGGCTACAGGGCAAGACTCCATCTCAAAAAAAAAAAAAAAGCTTACGTGACCTGGAGTCAGATGGATACAAATTCAAACTGCAGCTAGGCCACTTACCAGGAATGTCTTTTATGCTCTTTGAGCCTCACAAATGAGATAGTTATGAAGATAAAATATTCAAAGTACGTATAACCTGGCCCTGGGCCCAACACAAAGCAGCTGCCCACTGAGCACCTCCTTCAGGATGCCCTCAGGTTCCTCAACCCAGTTATGTCTTCTCTCTCTCACCCCAATCCTGCTCCTTCTCTAGGCATCTGATTTTGTTGGATGCACTCCCAGCATCAAGCCAAGCACTTCTGAACATACTGATTCAAAACAGAGGAAGAGAAAGTGAGAGAATGCTGGGTTCTGGCAGTGCTTGGATCAGGGAGTGGGAGGAGGAGTATGGGGAAAGGGGAAGGTCTCCAGCCAGTGGCCAGAAAAGTGGCTGCACCTCCTCCTGGGTGAGAATTAGGGTTTATAGCTCACCCACCCACACCTACCCCTTGTTTTCCCTCAAAGAGAAGATAGTATCCTATTTTACAGATGAAAACAAAGGCTGAAAAGCAGCTTGTGAAAGCACTGCTCTTGCTAGTGGAGGAATGACAAAGAGTTTGTACCCAGTAGTTGCTCAATAAATACTAAAAGGACTGGGTATGGTGGCTCAAGCCTATAATCCCAGCACTTCGGGAGGCCGAGGCGGGTGGATCATTTGAGGCCAGGAGTTAAAGACCAGACTGGGCAACAAAACCTCGTCTCTACAAAAAATTAGCTGGGTGTGGTGCGTGTGTCTGTAGTCCCAGCTGCTCCGGAGGCTGAAGTGGGAGAATCACTTGAGCCCAGGTGGTAGAGGTTGCAGTGAGCTAAGACCACACCACTGCATTATAGCCTGGGCGACAGAGGACACCCTAGCTCAAAAATAAATAAATAAATAAATAAATATTAAAAGAGGGTCAGGTGAATAAAAGCAAGATAAGATTCTGGGTAGGCTGGGTGTGGTGGTGCATGCCTCTAATCCCAGCACTTTGGGAGGCGGAGGTGGGCAGGTCCCTTGAACCTAGAAGTTTGAGACCAGCCTGGGCAACTAAGCAAGACCCCGTTTCTATTTTTATTTAACTTTTTTAATTAAAAATAAAGACTCTGGGTAAAGCTTTGGTGAACTGGTAGGAAATGTTTCAGGTTTGTTGTGGGATGAAGAGTGAATAAGAGGTAAAGAAATAAGAAATATGGGCCGGGTGCGGTGGCTCACGCCTATAATCCCAGCCCTTTGGGAGGCTGGGGCGGGCGGATCAGGAGGTCAGGAGTTCAAGACCAGCCTGGCCAATATGGTGAAACCCCATCTCTACTAAAAATACGAAAATTAGCTGGGCATGGTGGTGTGCACCTGTAGTCCCAGCTACTCAGGAGGCTGAGGGAGGAGAATCGCTTGAATCTGGGAGGTGGAGGTTGCAGTGAGCCAAGACTGTGCCACTGCACTCCAGCCTGAGTGAGAGAGTGATACTCTGTCTCAAAAAAAAAAAAAAGACCAGGCATAGTGGCTCACTCCTATAATCCCAGCACTTTGGGAGACTAAGGCGGGCAGATCACGAGGTCAAGAGATTGAGACCCTCCTGGCCAACATAGTGAAACCTCATCTCTACTAAAAATATAAAAATTAGCTGGGCGTGCTGGTACATGCCTGTAATCCCAGCTACTTGGGAGGCTGAGGCAGGAGAATCGCTTAAACCTGGGAGATGGAGGTTGTAGTGAGCTGAGATTGCGCCACTGCACTCCAGCCTGGTGACAGAGT
Organism: Rhinopithecus roxellana; assembly: GCF_007565055.1. Lineage (NCBI taxonomy): Eukaryota > Metazoa > Chordata > Mammalia > Primates > Cercopithecidae > Rhinopithecus > Rhinopithecus roxellana. The sequence goes on from NC_044551.1 coordinate 170,860,770, forward strand.
GAGACTCTCTCTCAAAAAAAAAAAAAAAAAAAAAAAAAACCCTCCAGAGCTGTAGATTCAGCTAGCTAGATTTATAGAAAATGTGTCTGAAATGGCAAAGACAGGCCCCATCATCAAGTCCCTCAGCCAGGCTGGATGTGGCAGCTCACGCCTGTAATCCCAGCACTTTAGGAGGTCTAGGTGGGTGGATCACAAAAGGTCAGGAGTTTGAGACCAGCAGGACCACATGGTGAAACCCCATCTCCACTAAAAATACAAAAATTAGCCAGCCATAGTGGTATACATTTGTAATCCCAGCTACTTGGGAGGCTAAGGCATGGAAATTGCTTGAACCCGGGAGTCTGAGGTTGCATGAGCCAGGATCACACCACTGCACTCCAGCCTGGGCAACAGAGTGAGACTTTGTATCAAAAAAAAAAAAGAGGCCCTCAGCCAACAGTCAGAAAAGATCTGACTTCGTTTCTCATGAAAACCAGTATTAGGCCAAAAGTGGTGGCTCACGCCTGTAATCCCAGCACTTTGGGAGACCGAGGTGGGTGGATTACCTGAGGTCAGGAGTTCGAGACCAGCCTGGCCAACATGGTGAAACCCTATCTCTACTAAAAATACAAAAAATTAGCCCAGCATGGTGGCACATGCCTGTAATCCCAGCTACCCGGGAGACTGAGGCAGAACAATGGCTTGAACCCAGGAGGCGGAGGTTGCAGTGAGCCGACATGACACCATTGTACTCCAGCCTGGGTAACAAGAGCAAAACTTCGTCTCAGAAAAAAAAAAGAAAGAAGTAAACCAGTGTTAGTATGCATCCCTGTGACAGCCATCTCCTGCTGGATTCTAATTCCAGGACAGACAGACAAGATCGGAGCCTAGCCCGAGTTTGTTGGGTAAGGCCTGGGAAGCTCTGCAGGCTCCCCAGCACCCAGTCTCTGAGGCACACGCCCCCACCCCCCACTACCCCCGCTGCCTCCCAGAGAGATTCACTTGGGTGAGATGTGGCTTTTCCCTTCTTAGTGAGAAACTGGCAGAAGTAAGACCGAAGAGATGTGATTTTCTTAGGCCCACCGAGGACAAATGGAAGGTGAGGTCTGGGAACTTGCTTCTAACTCCAGCCATACTCAGAACAATCTGGAAAATCTTCATATCTCTCAGGCAAAAACTTTAAGCAAAAACCGAGATTGGAAGACAGGGCTTTGTAGATCAAAGGCAGCAGTTGTGAGTGGGGGATAGCGTGAAAGGGCTTTTTCCAGAGGTCCTGTATAGTTGGCCTCTCTTATCACAGGGCCTGGGTTTGCTGTTCCCTCTGCCACCCCAGGACTCCTCCTGTCAATCAGCTGGAGTCCCTCCTCAAACAGGTATTCTTTGGCCTCTCCCCTGGCTCTAGGATCCCCTATCAGATCCCAGGTCACTCTAGCACATCTTCCTGTTGAATCGCCTTGGAGCTATTAGCACTCTCCAAAATTACCTGATGTTTTTCCTATTTATTTATTTATTTTGTTTTTGTTGAGATATAATTCTCATACCATAAAATTCACAAAGAGTACAATCCAGTGGTTTTGGTTTTTGGTGTTTTTTTTTTTTTTTTCCTTTTTTTTTTTGAGACGGAGTCTTGCTCTGTCTCCCAGGCTGGAGTGCAGTGGCCGGATCTCAGCTCACTGCAAGCTCCGCCTCCCGGATTTACGCCATTCTCCTGCCTCAGCCTCCGGAGTAGCTGGGACTACAGGCGCCCGCCACTGCGCCCGGCTAGTTTTTTGTATTTTTCAGTAGAGACGGGGTTTCACCATGTTAGCCAGGATGGTCTCGATCTCCTGACCTTGTGATCCGCCCATCTCGGCCTCCCAAAGTGCCGGGATTACAGGCTTGAGCCACCGCGCCTGGCCTTTTTGGTGTTTTTTTGAGACAGGGTCTCACTCTGTCACCCAGGCTGACGTGCAGTGGTGCGATCTTGGCTCACTGCAACTTCCATCTCCCAGACTCAGATGATCCTCCTGCCTCAGCTTCCTGAGTAGCTGGGACTACAGGCACAAGCCACTACTCCCAGCTAATTTTTATATTTTGTACCTATTGGCCATTTATAATCTTCTTTGGAGAAATATCTATTTAGATCCTTTGCCCATTTTTTAAAAATCGAGTAATTTGTCTTTATTGTTGTGTTTTGTTTTGTTTCAGAGTCTCACTGTGTTGTTCAGGCTGGAGTGCAGTATCATGATCTTGGCTCACTGCAACTTCTCCTGTCTCAGCCTCCTGAGCAGCTGGGATTACAGGTGCTAATCACGCCTGGCTAATTTTTGTATTTTTAGCAGAGGCGGGGGTTTCACCATGTTGGCCAGGCTGGTCTCGAACTCCTGACCTCATGTGATCTACCTGCCTCAGCCTCCCACAGTGCTGGGATTACAGGTGTGAGCCACTGCACCCTGCCGTCTTTATTGTTGAGTTGTCAGAATTCTTCATGTATTCTGGATATGTCCTTTATCAGATATGAAATTTACAAATATTTTATCCCACTTTGTGGGTTATCTTTTCTTTTTTTTTTTTTTTTTTTTTTTTTGAGACGGAGTCTCGCTCTGTCACCCAGGCTGGAGTGCAGTGGCCAGATCTCAGCTCACTGCAAGCTCCGCCTCCCGGGTTCACGCCATTCTCCTGTCTCAGCCTCCCGAGTAGCTGGGACTACAGGCGCCCACCTCGTCACCCGGCTAGTTTTTTGTATTTTTTAGTAGAGACGGGGTTTCACCGTATTAGCCAGGATGGTCTCGATCTCCTGACCTCATGATCCGCCCGTCTCGGCCTCCCAAAGTGCTGGGATTACAGGCTTGAGCCACCGTGCCCGGCCTTCATTTTCTTGATAGTGTCATTTTAAATATAAAAATTTTAAATTCTGATCAGGTCTAGTTTTCCTGGTTTTTCTTTAGTTTTTTTTTTTTTTTTTTTTTCTTTTTTTTTTAAGATAGGCTCTCACTTTGTTCTGTCGCCCCAGCTGGAGTACAGTGACATGATCTGGGGTCATTGCATCCCCGATCTCCAAGGCCCAAGTGATCCCCTCCACCTCAGCCTCCCTAATAGTTGAATTACAGGTGTGTGCCACCATGCCTGGCTAAGTTTTATATTTTTTTGTAGAGACAAGGTTTCACCATGTTCCCCAGGCTGATCTCAAACTTCTGGGCTTCAAGTAATCCACCTGCCTTGGCCTCCTGAAGTGCCACCTATTTTTTCTTTCTTGCTTGTGCTTTCGGAATCATAGCTAAGAAACTACTGACCAATCCCCAATCATGAAGATTTACCCTTATGTTTTTTGCCAAGAGTTTTACAGTTTTAGTCCTTACATTTAAGACTTTGATCCATTTTGAATTAATTTATGGTGTAAGGGAGGGGTTCAACTTCGTTCTTTTGCATGTGGATATCCACTTGTCCTAGCATGATTTGTTGAAAGGACTATTCTTTCTCCATTTGAATGGTCTTGGCACCCATGACCACAAAAGCACAGGTTTATTTTTGGATTCTCAATCCTACTCCATTGATCTATAGACCCATTTTATGATTGCTTGATTTTTGTTCTTATTATTATTCATAACTGTGTCTTTCTGGTTGTCTATAATGGAAACACCAGGAGGTGAGGACTTCTTCACTGCTTTGTTCCCGATGCCTAGAGCAAGACCTGGTGCAGAGTAGGTGCTCAATAAATATTTGTGAATTGAATGAACACATTATTGAATGAGTACAGTGCTGTTGGGAAGAAGCCAATTGAGAGGGAAGGTTGAAGGTACAAGACCAAGAGACCACTGAGGCAAAGAAGGTGCAGGGTGTGTGGATGGAATCACTGGTGAAGGCATGGGCCATGGACCAGATGAGGAATGCCTCAACCTCTGACACTGGAAGGAAAGGTATATTGGGGCCTCAGCTGTGTTTTATGTGGGAAGGGAAGGAAACTGAAGGAGGTCCCAGCCAGTGCCTCTGTTTTCTTGGAGAGGTGAGAAATAGATCATTAGCTGAGGTAGAAGGGAGGGGCTGCAGGCTCAAAGAAGCTGAGGACAGCTGAATAACCTTGGGGTTCCAGCCCAGATCCCTCCAATCACAGGTGGAGGGTGCCTACTGGTTAGGCCCAATCATGGGCTGAAGTTGGGGGTGGTACCAGAGGCTGGGTCAAGGGGGATTCTGGGGAGAAGGGGTACCAGATGAAAAATGGAGCTGGGGCAAGGGTAGGAAATATGTTCAGTTTTTTTGTTTTTTCCTTTTTTGAAACAGAGTTTCTACTGCCCAGGCTGGAGTGCAATGGTGTGACCTCAGCTCACTGCAGTCTCTGCCTCCCGGGTTCAAACAATTCTCCTGCCTCAGCCTCTGAAGTAACTGGGATTACAGGCACGTGCCACCACATCCAGCTAATTGTTCAATTGTTCAGTCTTTTTTTTTTTGTTTATTTTTTTGGTTTTTTTTTTTTTTTTTTTTTTTTTTTTGAGATGGAGTCTCGCTTTGCCACCAGGCTGGAATGCAGTAGGGCAATCTTGGCTCACTGCAACCTCCGCCTCCCAGGTTCAAGTGATTCCCTTGCTTCAGCCTCCCAAGCAACTAGTACTACAGGTGCACACCACCACACCCAGCTAATTTTTGTATTTTTAGTAGAGACGGGGTTTCATCATATTGGCCAGGATGGTCTCGATCTCTTGACCTTGTGATCTGCCTGCCTTGGCCTCCCAAAGTGCTGGGATTACAGGCGTGAGCCACCTCACCCAGCCTGTTCAGTTTTTTTTTTTTTTTTTTTTTTTTTTACAGATATACTATTTTTGTTGAGATGGAGTCTCAGTCTGTCGCCCAGGCTGGAGTGCAGTGGCGCAATCTCCGCTCACTGCAACCTCCTCCTCCCAGGTTCAAGTGATTCTCCTGCCTTAGCCTCCCGATTAGCTGGGATTACAGGTGTGTACCACCACACCCGGCTAATTTTTGTATTTTTAGTAGAAGCAGAGTTTCACCATGTTGCCCAGGCTGCTCTCGAACTGCTGATCTCAAGTGATCCGCCCACCTAGGCCTTCCACCACGCCTGGCAATATCTTAAACACATACAGAAAAGACCGGGCCCGGTGGGCTCACTCCTGTAATCCCAATACTTCTGGTGGGATCACCTAAGGCCAAGAATTCGAGACTAGCCTGGCCAACATGACGAAACCCCATCTCTAATAAAAATACAAAAATTGGCCAAGCTCAGTGGCTCACGCCTGTAATCCCTGCACTTTGGTAGGCCAAGGCAGGCGGATAACCTGAGATTGGGGGTTCAAGACCAACCTGGCCGACATGGTGAAATCTTGTCTCTACTAAAAATACAGAAATTAGCTGGATGTGGTGGTCTGCCCCTATAATTCGAATTCCTGGGGAGGCTGAGGCAGGAGGATCACTTTAACCCAGGAGGTGGAGGTTGCAGTGAGCTGAGATTATGCCACTGCACTCCAGCCTGGGCGACAGAGCAAAACTCCATCCCAAACAAAGAAAAAAACAAACATTAGCCAGGTGTGGTGGCATGCACCTGTAATCCCACCTACTCCGGAGGCTGAGGCAGGAGAATTGCTTGAACCTGGGGAGGTAGAGGTTGCAGTGAGCCAAGATCATGCCACTGCACTCCAGCCTGGGGGACAGAGTGAAACTCCATCTCAAAAAAAAAAGAAAAAAGAAAAAGAATGACCGGGGCAGTGACACGCCTGTAATCCCAGCACTTTGGGAGGCCTAGGCGGGCAGATCACCTGAGGTTGGGAGTTCGCGACTAGCCTGACCAACATGGAGAAATCCCATCTCTACTAAAAATACAAAATTAGGCCGGGCGCGGTGGGTCACGCCTGTAATCCCACCACTTTGGGAGGCGGAGGTGGGCGGATCACGAGGTCAGGAGATCGACACGATGGTGAAACCCCTTCTCTACTAAAAATACAAAAAATTAGCCGCGCACGGTGGCAGTTGCCTGTAGTTCCAGATGCTGGGGAGGCTGAGGCAGGAGAATGGCATGAGCCCGGGAGGCGGAGCTTGCAGTGAGCCGAGATCGCGCCACTGCTCTCCAGTCTGGGCGACAGAGCAAGACTTCCTCTCAAAAAAAAAAAAATTACCTGGGCATGGTGGTGCATGCCTGTAATCCCAGGTACTCAAGAGGCTGAGGCAAAAGAATCGCTTGAAATAGCTTGAACCCGGAAGGCAGAGGTTGCTGTGAGCCGAGATCGCGCCATTGCACTCCAGCCTGGGCAACAAGAGTGAAACTCCATCTCAAAAAAAAACAAGGAAAAGAAAAACAATACCACCGGGACTCAATATGTGTTAACATTTTGCATGTTTGCTTGGTAGACTTTTTTCTAAGCCATTTCAAATTGCGTTACAGAAATCCTTATACTTCTCACCTACAACACTTAGTAAACTTCTCCAAAAAGGAGGACAGTTTTCTACATAACCACTATACCACCTAACAATAATTTGCTTCAACCTAATGCCTTTTCCATATTCAAATTTCCCTAAAATGTCTTTTCTAGATGAATCATACACTGATCCTTGTATCTTTTTTTTTTTTTTTTTTTTTTGAGATGGAGTTTTGCTCTTGTTGTCCAAAGTGGAGTGCAGTGGCACAATCTGGGCTGATTGCAACCTCTGCCTCCTAGGTTCAAGCGATTCTCCTGCCTCAGCCTCCCGAGTAGTTGGGATTACAGGTGCGTGCCAGCACGCCCGGCTAACTTTTGTATTTTTAGTGGAGACGAGGTTTCGCCCTGTTGGCCAGGCTGTTCTTGAACTCCTGACCTCAAGTGATCCACCTGCCTTGGCCTCCCAAAGTGCTGGTATTATAGGCATGAGCCACCACGCCTGGCCAGTCCTTATATCTCTTAAGTCTCTTAAATCTAGAACGTCCCCAACCTCTTTTTTTTTTTTTTTGAGACAGAGTCTTGCTCTGTCGCTCAGGCTGGGCTGCAGTGGCATGATCTCAGCTCACTGCAACCTCCGCCTCCTGGGTTCAAGCAATTCTCCTGCCTCAACCTCCTGAGTAGCTGGGATTACAGGCACACACCACCATGCCTGAGTAATTTTTTTGTATTTTAGTAGAGACAGGATTTCATCATGTTGCCCAGGCTGATCTTGAACTCCTGAACTCAGGCAATCCACCCGCCTGGACCTCCTGGAGTGTTAGGATTATAGATGTAAGCCACGATGCCCAGCCACGCCTGGCTAGTTTTTGTATTTGTAGTAGAGAAGAGGTTTCACCATGTTGGCCAGGCTGGTCTTGAACTGCTGACCTCAGGTGATCCGCCTGCCTCAGCCTCCCAAAGTGGTAGGATTACAAGCGTTAGCCACCATGCCTGGGTATTTTTAAAAATTAATTAATTGGCCGGGCGCGGTGGCTCAAGCCTGTAATCCCAGCACTTTGGGAGGCCGAGACGGGCGGATCACGAGGTCAGGAGATCGAGACCATCCTGGCTAACACGGTGAAACCCCGTCTCTACTAAAAATACAAAAACTAGCCGGGCGAGGTGGCGGGCGCCTGTAGTCCCAGCTACTCGGGAGGCTGAGGCAGGAGAATGGCGTAAACTCAGGAGGCGGAGCTTGCAGTGAGCTGAGATCTGGCCACTGCACTCCAGTCCCAGCGACAGAGCGAGACTCGGCCTCAAAAATAATAATAATAATAATAATTAATTAATTAATTTTTTTGAAACGGAGTCTCACTCTGTCACCCAGGCTAGAGTGCCATGGTGTGATCTTGGTTCACTGCAACTTCTGCCTCCTGGGTTCAAGTGATTCACCTGCCTCAGCCACCTGAGTCGCTGCATCACCATGCCTGGCTATTTATTTATTTATTTGTATTTTTTGTAGAGACGGAGTTTCACTATGTTGGCCAGGCTGGTTTCCAGCCCCTGACCTGAAGTCATTTGCTTGCCTTGGCCTCCCAAAATGCTGGGATTCTAGGCATGAGCCACCTGGAAACATGCTCAGCCTTAGCCAAGCATGTTCAAGTAAGGCAGGTGCTGGTGCTCCAGCTTGTGAGGTTTGGAGAGCTTTGAGGGACATCAGGGGCAGATGTCATGCTAGTGGTTGGACACGCATGTAGTTTGAAGATCTGGAGAAAGAACTAGGTGAGAGAGAGTACTTCCGGGGTCATCACAGAGGCAATGAGACCTGAAGACTTCGGAGGGGTGAGAGGCAGTGAGAAAACCAAGGACATCTGAGAATGAGCATCCCAGACAGATGGGCATTTCCAGAAAAGTATAAGAGAGGAACAATGGGAGGACAACCTGAGGCTGGACAGTCAGCAACAGACCTGATCTTCCCCTCTCCCAGACAACAATCCCAGGCCCCTCCCCTGGATAGTCAGTTGGTAGATCTTGAGTTGATATCAAGTGCTCTGGAGGAAAATTGCAGAGGCCTTAAGTGATATGGCATCTCCAGAATCAAAACCGGAAGTACAGGGATTGGATATTTCAAGGAGGAATGAGGCTGGTGGCAGAAGGCCTAATTGGCTGTATTAATGAATCATGTACTTTTGTTTGTTTTGTTTTGTTTTGTTTTGTTTTTTGAGACGGAGTCTCGCTCTGTCACCCAGGCTGGAGTGCAGTGGCCAGATCTCAGCTCACTGCTAGCTCCGCCACCCGGGTTTACGCCATTCTCCTGCCTCAGCCTCCCGAGTAGCTGGGACTACAGGCGCCCACCACCTCGCCCAGCTAGTTTTTTTGTATTTTTTAGTAGAGACGAGGTTTCACCATAGTAGCCAGGATGGTCTCGATCTCCTGACCTTGTGATCCGCCCGTCTCGGCCTCCCAGAATGCTGGGATTACAGGCTTGAGCCACTGCGCCCGGCCTGTTTTGTTTTTTTTGAGACGGAGTCTTGCTCTGTTGCCCAGGCTGGAGTACAGTGGTGCGATCTTGGCTCACTGCAAGCTCTGCCTCCTGGGTTTACGCCATTCTCCTGTCTCAGCCTCCCAAGTAGCTGGGACTACAGGCGCCCGCCACCTCGCCTGGCTTCTTGTGTCTTTAGTAGAGATAGGGTTTCACTGTGTTAGCCAGGATGGTCTCGATCTCCTGACCTCATGATCCACCTGCCTCGGCCTCCTAAAGTGCTGGGATTACAGGCGTGAGCCACCGCGCCCGGCTGAACCATGTAATAATGAGGAGTTGAGGGATGGTACTCATGGCGGTGGCATTTCCAGTCTGGGTGGTGGCATGCCCAGGGAGAAAGCCCAGGGGGCAGCTGGGGAACTTAGGGCTAAGATGAACCCTGGGCCTCTGGGCTGCGCACAGACAGAACTGAAGCTAAGCCACAGAAAGACAGAGGGCGCTTCTGCCTCCTGCATCACTGGCCTGTGGCAACGAAAGCTCAGAAACCTCTTGAACACCCAGCCACATGCTTCCCATGTACTGACCCCACCCTAGGAGACTTGTAAACTCTGTTCCTACCTGCAAATCCAGGCTCATCACCTACCGGGTTCCCCTCACTCTCCACCCTTGGCCACACTGGCCTCCTTCGGTTCTCGGATGCAGACGTCCTTGCCCTGTCAACCTAGCACTCTCCATAATTCTGTGTGGTGGGTCTTTTTATTTTTATTTTTTATTTTTTGAGACGGAGTCTCACTCTGTCACCCAGTCTGGAGTGCTGTGGCATGATCACAGCTCACTGCAACCTCAAGCGATTCTCCTGCCTCAGCCTCCCCTGCAGCTGGGACTACAGGCATGTGCCACCACACTGCACCCAGCTAATTTTCGTATTTTTAGTAGAGACGGGGTTTCACCATGTTGGCCAGGATGGTCTCGATTTCCTGACCTCATGAACCACCTGCCTTGGTCTCCCGAAGTGTTGGGATTACAGGCATGAGCCACCGTGCCTGGCCGTGGTGGGTCTTTAGAGTGCCCACTGCCTGAGCTGGTGTTGGAGAGGCAGCACGCTGTGAAGTTATGAGCGCAGATGCTGGCCCAGATGGCCTGATGTGAACCCCCAGCTCTGCCACTTAATAGTGACCTTGGGCAAGTTATAGAGAACTTATCTGTGCCTCTGTGATCACTCTGTAAAGTGGGATTTTCTTTTTTTTCTTCTTTTTCTTTTGTTGAAATGAAGTCTTGCTTTGTTGCCCAGGCTGGAGTGCAGTGGCACAATCTCACCGCAACCTCCACCTCTCAGGTTCAAAGGATTCTCCTGCCTCAGCCTCCTGAGTAGCTGGGATTATAGGCATGCACCACCATGCCTAGCTAATTTTTGTATTTTTAGTGGAGACGAGGTTTAGCCGTGTTGGCCAGGCTGGTGATTGACCCGCCTCGGCCTCCCAATGTGCTGGGATTGCAGGTGTGAACCACCATGGCCGGCCTAAAGTGGGATTGTTGACAGATAATATGTAAGCTTAGAACAGTGTCTGGCACCTGGCAAGTCCTCCAATTGTTGTAATCATGATTATTATTTTAGCGAGGTTCACACAGAGTTGGTGCATGGCAGCCTTCTAGCAAGACGTGTTTCAGTACATACCTGTTGTGTTATAAACATTCCCACCTCAGTGCTGGTGCTTTTCCTGATGTAAATCCCATGGTTTCACGTCCTGTCCTACTACTGTTCCTGTATAGCTTAAATTTCCCCTTGTTACACCAAGTGAAGGGCTTGTGGGATTGGAAGACTAAAAACGCATATGGTTACGCCCTTGTTAACAAGCAGTGTACATTCTAGTAAGGGGGAGTAGGAAGAAAAAGCCTTAGTACAAGGCTGTGTGTGATGAGATTGTGAGTTCCTCTAGGGTAGGATTATCCACAATCATAAAAATTGTTACCAACGTGTTTTGGAGCTCAAAGTGTGCCAGGTAGGAGACTTTACAATCTTCACAAAGATACTGAAGTAGGTATTAGTAGTCCCATTTTCCAGAAGAGGTACCTTAGGTTCAGTGAAGTTAAACACTTGTCCTAGGACACATGGTAAGCAAGTAATTTTTCTTTCTTTCTTTTTTCTTTAAACAGGGTCTTGCCCTGTCACCCAGGCTGGAGTGCAGTGGTGTGATCTCAGCTCACTGCTGTCTCTGCCTTCTGGGCTCATGCGATCCTCCTACCTCAGCCTCCCGAGTAGCTGGGACCACAGGCACACGCCGCCATGCTCTGCTAATTTTTGTATTTTTTAGTAGAGACAGGTTTTGCCACGTTGCTCAAGCTGGCCTCAAACTCCTGAGCTCAAGCAATCTGCCCACCTTTGCCTCCCACGGTGCTGGGATTACAGGCGTGAGCCACCATGCTCGGCATTTTTTTACTTATTTATTTTTGAGGCAAGGTCTCACTTTTTCGCCCAGGCTTGAGCGCTGTGGCGTGATCTCAGCTCACTACAGCCTGCACCCTCTTGCTCAAGTGATCCTCCCACCTCAGCCACCGGAGTAGCCATCCCGGCTAGTTTTTGTTTGTTTGTTTGTTTGTTTGAGACGAGTCTGTCGCTCAGGCTGGAGTGCGGTGGCGCCATCACTGCTCACTGCACCCTCGAACGCCCAGGCTCAAGTGATCCTCCCACCTCGGCCTCCAGGGTAGCTGGGACTAAAGGCACGCACCACCACGGCCGGCTAACTTTTGTGGGTTTTTTTGTTTTTTGAGACGGAGTCTCGCTCTGTCACCCAGGCTGGAGTGCAGTGGCTGGATCTCGGCTCACTGCAAGCTCTGCCTCCCGGGTCCACGCCATTCTCCTGCCTCAGCCTCCCAAGTAGCTGGCACTACAGGCGCCCACCACCTCACCCGGCTAGTTTTTTGTATTTTTTAGTAGATACGGGGTTTCACCGTGTATCCAGGATGGTCTGGATCTCCTGACCTCGTGATCCGCCCGCCTCGGCCTCCCAAAGTGCTGGGATTACAGGCTTGAGTCACCGCGCCCGACCTAACTTTTGTATTTTTTAATAGAGACGCGGTTTCACCATGTTGCCCAGGCTGGTCTCAAACTCCTGAGCTAAAGCAATCCGCCCGCCTAGATCTCCTAAAGTGCTGAGATTGCAGGCGTGAGCCACCGCACCCGGCGGAGCAAGTAATTTCAACTTGGTTCTGCTTGCTTTCAGATCTCCTAAAACACTACTTTGGACCAGAGAGGGTAAAAAGGACATGGCCCCAGAAGCCAGCCAGAGAAAAAGGGGGAATTATCAGAAGGACATAGGGTCCCGGCGTTTGGGACAGACGGCCTCCCCAACCCCTCGGCCGGCGGAACAGGGTAGTGGGAGACCCGGCCCAGACTCCCAGTTCGGCGCCCGCGGAACCCAGCCGGGTGCACGTGGCCAGCACAGCCGCTGGGCCCCGCCGCACTCAAGTCCGGCTTCCGCCCCCGACCACACGCGGGCCGCATTCCTGGGAGAACGCCTCCGATTGGTCCGTTCGGTCAGGTGGCTGCCGCGGGCCAATCAGCGGCGGCTACTGCCGTGGGCCGCGCGAAGGGCTCTGCCGCGGTGGAGCCTCAGAAAAGATCATCTTTGTGCGCAGGGCTGCTCCGGCAAAGGGCAGCCAATTTCTGTTAACGTTCAGCGTGTCCCAGATCTTGCTAGCGACCCCACTGGCCCTTTGTGCCTGTTTATCTGAATTCATCACCAGCCCTGCCGCAGCGCTTGGAGAACGAGACACAGAACAACTGGGCCGGACCTCCTCGTGGGCTTTGAGTCCCGCCCTATTGCAATCTTCCATGGGTTTTTGTGTCCCTTTCTCCTCTCTCGCCTGGGGAGCGCCAACCCTTTCCTGTCTTCTTGCTCCTTCCCAGCAGCCCACAAACGACCGAGAAAAATCTCAACTCCCCTGCAACCAGGCTCTGCCTCTCCTGCCCTCCACTGTCCTGTCCCCTCTTCCTCATCTTCCTCCTGATCCCACTGCACTCTGGCTTCAGATCACCAGCAGTGCCGCTGTAGCCAAATCCTGTGACGTTTCACGATCTTTGCTGCTTTATTCTGAGAAGCATTTGACTCTTTTTTTTTTTTTTTTTTTTTTTTGAGACAGAGTCTCGCTCAGTCGCCCGGGCTGGAGTACAGTGGCGCGATCTCGGCTCACTGCAAACTCTGCCTCCCGGATTCACGCCATTCTCCTGCCTCAGCCTCCCGAGTAGCTGGGACTACAGGCGCCCGCCACTACGCCCGGCTAATTTTTTTGGTAGTTTTAGTAGAGACGGGGTTTCACCGTGTTGGCCAGGATGGTCTTGATCTGCTGACCTCATGATCCACCCGTCTCGGCCTCCCAAAGTGCTGGGATTACAGGCGTGAGCCACCGCGCCCGGCGCATTTGACTCTTTACCCCATTTGAACCAACCAGGTTTCCAGGCCATCCCACTCCTGCCTGATCCCTCCTTATTCTCACAAACCCTTCTCTATGCCTCCATGTCATGGGCAGTCTCCCCTTTTCCCTGCCTGGCAAACAGAGATGTCGCAGTGCCCCATCCTAGGCCCACTTTGCTTATCATTCACCCAGTTTCCACGAGGGATCGTCATCCACTCGGCACGTGCATTCCCTAGATGCCAGCAATGCTGGAGCCTCAATCTAGCCTAGATTTGTCCCACAGCCCCAAATTCAGTACCTGGGAATCTCACAGATAACTCAGGCTCAACGTAAGTCACTCATTCAATAAATATGTATTAAGCTGTGTGCTTATTTATAGTAAATATCTATATATTTATATATAGATATACATTTTTTTTTCAGATGAAGTCTTGCTCTGTCGCCCAGGCTGGAGTGTAGTGGCATGAAATCGGCTCACTGCAACCTTCGCTTCCCGGTTTCAAGCGATTCTCCTGCCTCAGCCTCCCGAGTAGCTGGAATTACTGGTGCATGCCACCATGCCTGGCTAATTTTTGTATTTTTTTAGTAGAGACAGGGGTTCCACCATGTTGGCCAGGCTGGTCTCGAACTCCTGACCTTGTGATTCGCCTACCTCGGCCTCCCAAAGTGTTGTTGGGATTACAGGCGTGAGTCACCGCCACGGAATTTCTCTCTCTCTTTTTTTTTTTTTTTTTGAGACAAAGTCTCGCTCTGTAGCCCAGGCTGGAGGGCAGTGACCTGATCTCGGCTCACTGCAACCTCCACCTTCCGGGTTCAAGCAATTCTCCTGCCTCAGTGCCCCTAGTTCCTGGAAGTATAGATGTGCACCACCACACTCCACTAATTTTTGTATTTTTAGTAGAGATGGGGTTTCACCATGTTGGCCAGGCTGGTCTTGAACTCCTGACCTCAAGTGATCTACCCACCTTGGTCTCCCAAAGTGCTGGGGTTACAGGTATGAGACACCACGTCTGGCCAACATTACTTTTTTTTTTTTTTAGAAAGTCTCACTTCGTCACCCAGGCTGGAGTGCAGTGGCAGTGGCTCCATCTTGGCTCACTGCAACCTCCGCCTCCCGGGTTCAAGCGATTCTCCTCCCTCAGCCTCCCTAGTAGCTAGCTGGGATTACAGGTGTGTGCCACCAAGCCTGGATAATTTTTTTTGTATTTTTAGTAGAGATGGGGTTTCGCCATGTTGGCCAGTCTGGTCTCAAACTCCTGACTTCACGTGATCCGCCCGCCTCAGCCTCTCAAAGTGTTGGGATTACAGGCGTGAGCCACCTCGCCCAGCACACAAGTTACCATTAATAAATATTCCTTTATTGCTGCATGCAAGAGCTTGTAGTGCTGTCTATTGTGACAGGCACACAGTGTGTGCTTTATTACTATGTACCGAATGAATGTAGAAAGGATGTCTGGTATAGTACGTGGCACAGAGGAAGTGCTCCTTCAAAGTTAGCTCTCTTCCTCTTGAGAAGCTAGGAGGGCCTGGGAATTCAGTCTTGGGAGCCTTGGCTGGGATAGAGGAGGGAAACTGTGGGAACACTGAGGCCTCATCCCACAGATCAGCTCTTCCCCAGCGATAGGAACTATCCCAGCACCTCACCCCCAGTGCAAAAGCTATGTAAATGACCTAAACTTCAGAGGTAGAAAGCAAAAGTGAAAGTCTTTGCCCTTGTCCACTCCCAGGGCAGACCTCTGATCTGTCAGTTCAGCAAAGGCAGCACTGCCCAGTGATGGGGGCGAGAGGCTGAACCAGAACTGATGGCCTAGGACAGGCAGCTGCTGCAGCTGTCCTGAGAGACGCACAGACCAGGGTTCAAAACTTGGCTGGAGGCCACATGCGGTGGCTCACACCTGTAATCCCAACACTTTGGGAGGCCAAGGCCAGCGGATCTTTTGAGGCCAGGAGTTAAGGACCAGCCTGGCCAAGATGGTGAAACCCCATCTCTACTAAAAATACAAAAGTTAGCTGGGCATGGTGGTGCGCGCCTGTAATCCCAGCTGCTACTCACTAAGCTGAGGCAAGATAATTGCATGAACCCCAGAGGCAGAGGTTGCAGTGATCTGAGATTGCACCACTGTACTCCAGCCTGGGTGACAGAGCTAGACTCTTATCTCACACACAAAAACAAAAACAAAACCTGGTTGGGTGATCCTGAGGGTATGAGTTGACTTCTGTGAGTCATCATTTCCATCTGTAGGCAGGGAATACGAATGGACTCTACCTCTTAGGGAGGTTGTAAGGAGACTCCTTAGATCTCTCCCTAAATCTCCCTCCATCTCTTAGAGGCATCTGGAAAACATTGGTGTTTGGCTTTTGCTTTGGCTGAAAGGGAGGGAGAAGCAGAGCGCTCATGGTGCACTGTCGCCACCGTATGACTAGCTGGGGAATTGCATAGGGGAAGGTTCTCAGACCCAGGAAAGCGCATCTGGACTGTGGAGTGTTTTGTTATTGTTATTGTTGTTTGAGACAAGGTCTAGCTCTGTTGCCCAGGCTGGAGTGCGGTGGTGTGATCTTGGCTCCACTGCAACCTCCCAGGTTCAAGTGAGTCTCATGCCTCAGCCTGCCTAGTAGCTGGGACCACAGGTGCTAGGCTGTGGAGTTCAAGGAACACTGAGATGGGCCCCTGCTGCCAGCACCCTCTTCCACTGCCTACAGTGCTTTGGGGGAGTGAGCAGCCTACCCCTGGGCTTAGGTGGTGGTGCCTTCTCTGGCTCTAGAACTTTTGTTGACTTCTCAATGTGGCATTCAAGGCTCCTCACAGCTGGCGCCCTGGACACCTGCTCTGTGCTTGGAACTCAGAGTGACTTAGCCCAGACCTGCCCCGAGCCATTCTCCCTAATTTATCCTCCCTTCTCGGTCCTTCTGGAGCTCCTTTTGTTTTCTCCCTGACTCAGGAGCGTGAAGTGCATTTCCCCGGCGAGCGTGTTCAGTTCCCGAGAGAGTATTCATGTAAAAAGCAACCATTTATGAGTGCCTGCTGTGTGCCCGGTGCTGTGCTGGAGCCTTGTGGGGATTCATTCTACCTACTCTTCACAAACCTCACTGGGCCGATTACTATGATTGTCCCTGTTTTGCAGAAGAGTACAATGAGGCTGAGAAAGGTAAAGCTGTCCACCCAAAGTCATATAGTCACTGGATGTGACAGAGCCCTGCCTGTAACTGTTAGGCCGCCTAGTATGGTGGGGAGGGCAGACAGATCAAGGTTCAAATCCCCTCCCTACCACTCTCAGCTTACTTCCCAATTGTGAGGCTAAGCTTCCTCCTCTATAGAATGGGAGGGCAGCTCCCACAGGCCATAGGGGCTGGCTCAGTGAGGCAGGCATGTGGGTGCCTAACACAAGAGTATAAGAAGTATGCATGTGTGGCCGGGGTATCAGAGGAGGCAGCCAGAGCCGGTGTGGAGCACACCAGGGTACACTAGGGTCCCCTCAGGGAGGTCAGGCAGAGGAATTAGGCTGGCATCTTGCAGGGCTGCCCCTGTGTAGCCCAGAAAGGCTGGAGACAGGACTGGGAGCCCCTGCTCAGGACTCAGCCAACAGGAAGTGGGGGGCTCAAGGATCCAAGCCCCCATCATCTCTCTCCTATGCAGCCCCAACCTATTCCCCCCAAACCCACTTTTGCCTTGTCAGTGCCTTTTGCACTTGGCAGCCTTATGTGGGCCCTTCCAAACACATATCTGACCATGTCTGCTGCCACTGAAAACCTTGACCTTCCACTGTTCACCAGGGACTCAACCCATCACCCAGGACCATGGTACCTGTTGCCACAGCCCTGCCAACTCCGTCACCCTCTCAGGCCTTTGGCCCTCTTCCATCCCCTTGAAGCATCTTGGGCCTTTGCACATGCTGTTCCCATGGCTTGAGATGCTCCTCCTCCCTGCTTAATGTGGAGTTGCTGGAAGCTCTCTTCCAGGGAGGTGGGGAATTGGAGACCTGAAAGAGGAGGAGGAATTTGGAAAACCAGAAGCGGGGAGACTGCTCTAGGAAAAGAGGGCAGGTGCAAAGGGTCCACGCACTGGGGAAAAGGCACTGAAACTAATAAGAATAAGGTGCTGTGCCTGAGGCCAAGGCCAGATGCTGAAGGTCTCCTGTGTGTGTTAAGGAGCTCGGACCACTGCTTGAGGGTGGGGAAGGGTTTGAGCAGGGGCAATTATGGTTTTGTCCATCAGGGATTCCCCTGAGGAAGGTGGAGAGCGGCTTATCAGCATCGTTCTGAAAAACACAGCGCCTAGAGCCACAAGGTCCTTCAGGAATCACTTGAACACCACCAGCAGGGGAAGACTCTGGGCTAGACAGGGGCAGCCCTGCAAGGTCCCCAGCTCAGGCCTGCATCACGCACCAGGCTGAAGCGGAGTATGCACTTCCTGTGGCTGCCAGCAGGTGGCAACAACACCCCACCATGTCCCCTCCAACTCTTCCTTCTGCTTGGAGACCCGTCACAGGGCAGAGAGACCAGAGAGAAAAAAAGAGATGGAGGAGGAAAGGAGAGGACGAGGCCAAGGGATGGTTGGGGAAGGGGCTGGGAAGAGTTGGGATGAAAGGCACAAGGATGGTGAAATTGGGATGCTGCTGGCTTCCTGTTGTTTGTTTCACAGTCAAGCACAGTTTTTTGGTCTGACGACATTTTCATCATCACCTGCCTTGTCCACCCCCCTGTGGTCCCTCCTCAAGCCCCTGAAACACATTGACTCCACCTGTTCACTCAGCTCTCCGTCCTTTCCCATCTCCAGGTTCTCCATCACCTCCTTCACCCTCTCGCCCCCATCAGCTCGTCCCCTTTTATTATTTATTTATTTATTTTATGGTTTTTTTTTTCTTTTGAGATGGAGTCTCACTCTGTCGCCCAGGATAGAGTGTAGTAGTGCTATCTCAGCTCACTGCAACCTCGGCCTCCCAAGTTCAAGCAATTCTCTGCCTCAGCCTCCCAAGTAACTGGGACTACAGGCACCCACCACCACACTCGGCTAATTTTTTGTATTTTTAGTAGAGATGGGGTTTCACCATTTTGGCCAGGCTGGTCTTTAACTCCTGACCTTGCGATCCACTCATCTCAGTCTCCCAAAGTGCTGGGATTACAGGTGTAAGCCACCATGCCCGGCCCCCTTTTATTATTTTTATTTTTATTTTGTTTTTGAGACGGAGTCTTGCTCTGTCACCCAGGCTGGAGTACAGTGGTATGATCACGGCTCACTGCAACCTCCACCTTCTGGGCTCAAGCAATTCTCCTGCCTCAGCCTCCCTAGTAGCTGGGGTTACAGGCGCCCGCCACCACGCCTGGCTAATTTTTGTATTTTTAGTAGAGACAGGGTTTCACCATGTTAACCAGAATGGTCTTGATCGCCTGACATTGTGATCCGCCTGCCTTGGCCTCCCAAAGTGCTGGGATTACAGGCATGAGCCACTACGCCAGGCCACATTCTCCATTCTTATCACCCTGCCCCCCGAACAGTCATGCTAAGTTTTGTGTGTGCGTTCTTGGAAAATGTGTGTTTTCTGTGTCATCATTTCGTGCAAATGGCTTTGTGCTTTAGATCTCATTCCATTTCTTTTTTTTTTTTTTTGAGACGGAGTCTTGCTCTGTTGCCCAGGCTGGAGTGCAGTGGCCGGATCTCAGCTCACTGCAAGCTCCGCCTCCTGGGTTTACGCCATTCTCCTGCCTCAGCCTCCTGAGCAGCTGGGACTACAGGGGCCCACCACCTCGCCCGGCTAGTTTTTTGTTTTTGTTTTTGTTTTTGTTTTTTTTTTGAGGCAGAGTCTCACTCTGTCGCCCGGGCTGGAGTGCAGTGGCCGGATCTCAGCTCACTGCAAGCTCCACCTCCCGGGTTTACGCCATTCTCCTGCCTCAGCCTTCCAAGTAGCTGGGACTACAGGCGCCCGCCACCTCGCCCAGCTAGTTTTTTTGTATTTTTTAGTAGAGACAGGGTTTCACCGTGTTAGCCAGGATGGTCTCGATCTCCTGACCTCGTGATCCGTCCGTCTCGGCCTCCTAAAGTGCTGGGATTACAGGCTTGAGCCACTGCGCCCGGCCTAGATCTCATTCCATTTCTTACTCTTGCCTCTCAGCACGAGATTTCTAAGTTCCCCGCATGTGGCTCTGTGTCCATCGGGTCCTCCACACATTTTGCTGATTCACCTTCCAGTGAGGAACCCCAGGTTGCATCCAGCCCCTCCTCCTGCCTTCCCCACATGGTCACGTGGGAGGATGTGTGTGTGTGTGTGTGTGTGTGTGTGTGTGTGTGTGTAGGGGGCAGTTATATGTTCAGGGCAACATTTCCAGGTCATAGGGCATGTGTATATATACTTAGCTGAATGCTCCTAGACTTCGCTGGGACACCTTCAGCCCCCAGTCCAGGAGAACCTCTCATCTCCTTGCCAGCACCTGGAGTTCTCCAGCTTTTTTTTTTTTTTTTTTTTTTGAGACGGTGTCTCGCTCTGTCGCCCAGGCTGGAGTGCAGTGGTGCCATCTTGGCTCACTGCAAGCTCCACCTCCCGGGTTCATGCCATTCTCCTGCCTCAGCCTCCTGAGGAGCTGGGACTACAGGAGCCCGCCATCTCGCCTGGCTACTTTTTTGTATTTTTAGTAGAGACGGGGTTTCACTGTGTTAGCCAGGATGGTCTCAATCTCCTGACCTTGTGGTCCACCCGCCTCAGCCTCCCAAAGTACTGGGATTACAGGCGTGAGCCACTGTGCCCAGGCTTTTTTTTTTTTTTTTTTTTTTTTTTTTTTTTTTTTGAGACGGAGTCTTGCTCTGTCACCAGGCCGGAGTGCAGTGGTGTGATCTCGGCTCACTAAAAGCTCCGCCTCCTGGGTTCAAGCGATTCTCCTGCCTCAGCCTCCTGAGTAGCTGAGATTACAGGCACGTGCCAGCACACCCATGTAATTTTTGTATTTTTAGTATAGACAGGGTTTCACCATTTTGGCCAACATGGTCTCAATCTCCTGACCTCGTGATCTGCCCGCCTTGGCCTCCCAAAGTGCTGGGATTACAGGTGTGAGTCACTGCGCTCGGCCTCTTTTCATTTCTCTTTTTGGAAACATTTTTCCTCTTTGTGACAGGTAATACATGTACCAGGTACAAAAATCAAAGAAAACAAAGGCATATACAGTGTAAGGTCTTTTCCTCCCCTTACCCCAGCCACCTACTTCCCCTCCTGGGAAGGGAACCAACTCTTGTGCCTGCCTGCCATCCCCAAGCTGTTGCATTTCTGCAAACTCAGGTTCACAGTTCACACCGATGCAGGCACACGCCACACACTGCCCGTGCCTCGAATTTTCCACTCAGCAGTGTAAGGCAGAGACAGTTCCCCATGAGTCCACTTAGGAGTCCTGAAGGGCTCCGGGGGGCCTGGAGGCTCCAGACCTGCAAGGAGCCCACAGCCATATGCCTTAGGCCAGGTGGTGAGGTCAATAAGGCCATGTCAGGCTGCATCCCCGAGTACCAGCATGAGAACGTGAGGCTGGCACTGGGGACCCTGGAAAGGGCTGGCGCTGTGGAATGTGAGCAGTGGCAGGGCTGGAGAGGATGTGGGGAAAGCTGGGTGAGTTCAGCTGTTGGCAATTTCACGCCCCCTCCTCAGCCACTTCTCAGGGACAGGCCCCAGCCGTGGGGCCCAGGTGCCGACGAAGGTCAAATTTCGATAGCAACAGATTAAAAAGGAGATTTCCTGTAGAGGGGAGCCCTCTCCCCCAAGAGGGAGCCGCAGCTGCCCCACACTCATACTCCAGGATTAGGCCAAATCCTACAGCAGGTGGAGGGGTGGCGGGGGGCCAGTTAGGGTCCAGGGAGTGTGAGAAGGGGTGGGCAGTGTGGGGCAGAGTGTACACACCTGACTGTGCCTGTACCTGGGAATGGGTCTTCTTCTTCCCTTCATTCAACAAACACTTTGCTGCACCCCATTTCTGCCTGACGTTGACCTGGGTGGGGATTTTGCAGGGAGGAGCAAGACTGGTAACAGCTGAACTGGATTGAGGGCCACAGAGCATGTGATGGGGACCGTGCAAGGAGACTCCGGAAATGATGGCGGTTTCTGCTGGGGAGGGAGATAGTGGGAGCAGGGCGTGGGGGAGTTGCTTTTCATTGAAAACCTTTCTGTACCCTTCTAATTGTTTTTTAATTGTTGAAACCATATACATGTATTGACTCTTTAAAACTATGGTTCTTGGCTAGGCGAGGTGGCTCATGCCTATAATCCCAGCACTTTGGGAGGCTGAGGGGGGCGGATCACCTGAGGTCAGGAGTTCGAGACCAGCCTGGCCAACATGGTGAAACCCCATCGCTACTAAAAATACAAAATTTGGCCGGGCACGGTGGCTCACGCCTGTAATCCCAGCACTTTGGGAGGCCGAGGCGGGTGGATCACAAGGTCAGGAGATTCAGACCATCCTGGCTAACATGGTGAAACCCTGTCTCTACTAAAAATGCAAAAAATTAGCCATGCGTGGTGGCATGAGCCTGTAATCCCAGCTACTCGGGAGGCTGAGGCAGGAGAATCGCTTGAACCTGGGAGGCGGAGGTTGCAGTGAGCCGAGATTGGGCCATTGCACTCCAGCCTGGGCGACAGAGGGAGACTCTGTCTCAAAAAAAAAAAAAAAAAAATTAGCCAGACATGGTGGCACACACCTGTAATCCCAGCTACTTGGGAGGCTGAGGCAGGAGAATTGCTTGAAACCAGGAGGCAGAGGTTTCAGTGAGCTGAGATTGAACCATTGCACTCCAGCCTAGGCAACAAGAGACTCTGTCTCAAAAGAAAACAAAACTAAGGCTGAGGCAGGCAGATTACTTGAGGACAGGAGTTCTAGACCAGCCTGGCCAACATAGTGAAGCCCTGTCTCTACTAAAAATACAAAAATTATCTGGGCACGGTAGTGCATGGTAGTGTAATCCCAGCTACTCAGGAGGCTGAGGCGAGAGAATCTGAGACTGTATCTCAAAAAACAAAACTAGGCCGGGCGTGGTGGCTCACACCTGTAATCCCAGCACTTTGGGAGGCTGAGGTGGGCGGATCACGAGGTCAGGAGATCGAGACCCTCCTGGCTAACACAGTGAAACTCCGTCTCTACTAAAAATAACAAAAAATTAGCCGGGCGTGGTGGCGGGCGCCTGTAGTCCCAGCTGCTCAAGAAGCAGAGGCAGGAGAATGGCGTGAACCCAGGAGGCGGAGCTTGCAGTGAGCCGAGATCGAGCCACTGCACTCCAGCCTGGGTGACAGAGCGAGACTCCGTCTCAAAAAACAAAACTAAACTAAACTAAACTAAACTATGGTTCTCAAAGCGTGACCCTGACTCCCTCCCCAGACCAGCAGCATCTGGGTAGCAATGCAAATTCCCAGGCTCCACCCCAGACCCACTAAATACAAAATTCCTGGGGGGAGGGTGTCCAGCATTCAAGCCCACTAGATAACTCTGACATACGCTACAGCTTTGGAGCTACTGATTTAAAAAATGCAACCAAGCCCGGCATGGTGGCTCACGCCTATGATCTCAGCACTTTGGGAGACTGAGATGGGCAGATCACCTGAGATTGTGAGTTTGAGACCAGCCTCACCAATGTGAAGAAACCCTGTCTCTCAGGCATGGTGGTGCATGCCTGTAATCCCAGCTACTCGGGAGGCTGATGCAGGAGAATTGCTTGAACCCAGGGGGTGGAGGTTGCAGTGAGCCGAGATCGCAGCATTGCACTCCAGCCTGGGTGACGAGCGAAACTGTCTCCAAAAACACAAACACAAACACAAACAAAACACAACCAAAGCTTGCATCGTGGTGCTCACAGTCTGGGAAAAGGAGACTGTTCAGAGCATCCCTCTGCTACAGAGACAGCTGCCAGAGCCTGGGAATGGGGCCCAGCCTGGAAGCCGACCTGGAATGGAGGACCTGAGGAGGCTGCCCAAGAATTGAGGCTTGAGTGACATCTGAAGGGCAAGTGGGTCTCGGCCACATGGGAGGTGGTAGGAAGAGTGTCCCCTGGAAGGAGTGGCCTGTGGGAGGGCCCTGAAGGGGCAGGGACTGAATGCCATGGGGCTGGAGGTAGGAGCACTGAGACAGGCACCTCTGTGCTTGGGTGTGGTGTCTGTCCATCCACCCCTGTGTGTGCACATCTCAGTCACAGACATCCCCTGCTTCATGCACATCCAGAGCCTCTCCTGATCCTCGGAACTACTGGGCTGACTAGGGTGTGGGAGTGGGCTCTGCAGTGGGACAGGCAGGGCACCTGGCCCTGAGCACCGACTTTCTCACTTTCCCCCGTGTGACCCTGGGCCAGTCACTTCCACCTTCAGAGCCTCAGTGTCCACATCTGGAAAATGGGGCAAGAAAGCCTTTGTGGAAGGGCTGCCAGGAGAAGGAAATGAGATCATGGCACCCACGCAGTAACCTACCCCTGGAAGCCATTCCCCCCGGAAGCCATTCTTTCCTGATCTCTGTGCGGCGACAGCTGTTGTTTACAGAGCACTTAGAAACCGCGCTCTGAGGTGGGTGTCGCCATTCCTATGTGACTGGTTGGAAAAACGAGGCTCAGAAAGGGTAACTTTGGTCCTACAGGTTGAGCAACCCTAATTCAAAAATCTGAAACCTGAAATGGTCCAAAATCTGAAACTTTTTGAGCACTGACATGATGCCACAGTGGAAAATTCCACACCTGACATATTTGCTTTTTGTTTCTTTTTTTTTTTTTGAGACCGTCTTGTTCTGTTGCCCAGGCTGGAGTGCAGTGGAGCAATCATAGCTCACTGCAGCCTCGAACTCCTGGGCTCAAGTGATCCTCCTGCCTCGGCCTCCCAAGTAGCTGAGACTACAAGTGTGCACGACCACACCCGGCTACTTTTTTATTTTTTGTGGAGATGGGATTTTGCCATGTTGCCCAGGCTGGTCTCGAACTCCTGGGCTCAAGCAATCCTCCCGTCTCAGCCTCCCAAAGTGCTGGGATCATAGGCATGAGCTACTGCACCGGGCTTTTTTTTTTTTTTTGAGACAAGGTCTCATTCTGTCGCCCAGGCTGAGTGCAGTGGCACAATCTTGGCTCACTGCAACCTCCTGGCTCAAGCAATTTTCCTGCCTCAGCCTCCCAAGTAGCTGGAATTACAGGCAACCACCACCACGCTTGGCTAACTTTTGTTTTTGTTTTTGTTTTGTTTTGTTTTTGAGATGGAGTCTCTGTCACCCAGGCTAGAGTGCAATGGTGTGATCTCTGCTCACTGTAGCCTCCACCTCCTGGGTTTAAGCAATTCTTCCACCTCAGCCTCCTAAGTAGCTGGGATTACAGGGACGTGCCACCATGGCCAGCTAATTTTTGTATTTTTAGTAGAGATGGGGTCTCGCCATGTTGGCTGGGTTGGTCTCGAACTCCTGACTGCAGGTGATCCACCCGCCTCGGCCTACCAAAGTGCTGGGATTACAGGTGTGAGCCCCTGTGCCTGGCTGGCCAATTTTTGTATTTTTTTAGAGATGGGGTTTCACCATTTTGCTCAGGCTGGTCTTGAACCCCTAAGTTCAGGTGATTCATTCACCTGCTTTGGCCTCCTGAAGTGCTGGGATTACAGGTGTGAGCCGCCACGCCCAGCCCCCTACTTTGCTGATGGTTCAATGTACTCAGACTTTGTTTCATGCTCAATATTATTTAAAATATTGTATAAAATTACCTTTAGGTTATGTATACAAGGTATATGTGAAACATAAATTTTGAATTTGAAACATTTTGTATGTGAAACATGAATTTTGTGCTTAGATGTAGGTCCCGTTTCTAAGACATCTCATTGTGTATATGCAAACATTACAAACTCTGAAAAAATCTGAAATCTGAAACACTTCTGGTCCCAAGCATTTCAAATGGAGGCTACTCAGCCTGCAGCTCCTCCCCTCCACCGTGTGCCTCCCCCTCCCTCCCAGGTGCTGATTCCTCAGCCAGCAGCCGCCGTCCCTCCGCTAGGGCTTCCCAAGTCAGTCATTGTCTTGCTGCCACCAGCCTTATGCACACAGCCAGCAAAAGGCAGAGTCCAGAGGTGGGCTCAGTGCTTTTACTTTCCTTTTTTTTTTGAGACAGAGTTTTGCTGTGTTGCCCAGGCTGGAGTGCAGTGGCTCGATCTCGGCTCACTGCAACCTCCGCCTCCCAGATTCAAGCGATTCTCCTGCTTCAGCCTCTCAAGTAGCTGGGATTACAGGCGCACGCCACCACACCCGGCTAATTTTTTGTATTTTTAGTAGAGACAGGGTTTCACCATGTTGGGCAGGCTGGTCTTGAACTCTTGACCTTAGGTGATCCGCCTGGCTCGGCCTCCCAAAATGCTGGGATTACAGGCATGAGCCACCTTGCCCGGCCTTCTTTTTTTTGAGACGGAGTCTTGCTCTGTCGCCCAGGCTGGAGTGCAGTGGCATGATCTCTGCTCACTGCAAGCTCTGCCTCCCAGGTTCACGCTATTCTCCTGCCTCAGCCTCCTCAGTAGCTGGGACTACAGGCGCCCGCCACCATGCCTGGTAAATTTTTTGTATTTTTAGTAGAGACGGGGTTTCACCATGTTAGACAGGCTAGTCTTGATCTCCTGACCTTGTGATCCGCCCGCCTCAGCCTCCCAAAGTGCTGGGATTACAGGCATGAGCCACCGTGCCCGGCCTGGCCTCAGTGCTTTTTCTATGGGCCCCTGTCACTGGCTAGAACCCAGGCAGACCAGGGAGGCCAAGCCCCAGCTGCTGCCATGCTGCCTGGAGCAGGAAGGGGAGGGCAGAGAGCTGGAGCATCAGAGCTCGAATCGGGGAATTAGCAGTATCTGTGTCATTCTGACATGGGACATCAGGAATGTGGAATGGCCCCAGAAAGTGTATGCCTGCCAGGGATGCTGGCAGGGAGGGGGTGCAGGGTGGGCAGCTGAGCCCCTCCCAGTCCCCAGGACCCACCAGGTAGCAGCTGCTCCTGTCACTCTGAGTGACCTGGGTCTGGTCTCCAATGTGCACATGGCCTTCTGGGAACCTGGGGTTCAGCCTAGCCTGGAGCCCCATTCTTGTGACCCTGGGCATCAGTTTCTCCACCATTAAGTGGGAAGAACCATCTTGATTTGGCAAGGCTGTGGCGGGGGAGCGCATGGCTGCTTGAGCCTGGCACTGCAGCAGGCTCATGCTGGGAAATTGGAAAATGGGGCTGTTGTTCCACATCCCCTTAGAATAGTGTCCTCACACATGATTCTAATCTCCCAATCCTCTCCTTCCCAAGGGCAAGTCCAAGGGATCTGCTTCTCCTGTGATTGGCTGGACAGGTGGACACAGTCAGTGGACAGTGACCCCCAATGGGAGGCTATACATTGGAGAGTGAGGCTCAGTCAGAATGTCCGGGGTTTGGGAGCTTTGGGAGGCCAAGGTGGGAGGATTGCTTCAGGCCAGGAGTTTGAGACAAGCTTGGACAACATAGCAAAACCCCATCTCTACAAAAAATAAAAAATAATTATCCATGTGTGGTGGCACGCACCTGTAGTCCTATGCACTTGGCAGGCTGAGGTGGGAGGATTGCTTGAGCCCAGGAGTTTGAGGCAGCAGAGCCATAATCATGGCGTCACTGTACTCCAATCTGGGCAATAGATCAAGACCTTGTCTCAAAAAAAAAAAAAAAAGAAAGAAAGAAGGAAAGAAATAAAGAAGAGAGAGAGAAAGAAAGAGAGAGAGAGGAAGGAAGGAAAGAAGGAAGGAAGGAAGGAAGGAAAAGAGAAAGACAGAGAGAAAGAGAAAAAAAAGAAAAGAGCGGAAGAGAGAGAGAAAGAGAAAGAGAAAAAGAACGAACGAAAGAAAGAATGAAAGAAAGAAAGGAAGGGAGGGAGGGAGGGAAGGAGGAAGGAAGGAAAAAGAAAGTCGGTCTGGGGGCTTTGGGGAGTTAGTGGGGGTCTTTGAGAGCAGTCCGCCTTTGGAAGCTGCCTCTGGAGCCACCTGCAGGGGAGGGAGCAAAAGGGAGGCTGGATACCTAGGACTGAGAGGGGGCACTCGGACACAAAAGCCCCAGCACTGGCTCCCAGGGAAGCACCGCAGCCCAACCCATGGTCCGCCACCTCACGCCCTCCCCCAAGCCTATGTGCATCTGCACTGTGCTTCGCTTCATCCTAAACCCTAAGCCCCAGGAGGCAGGCGGGACAGGCGCACCCTACTCATGGGCAAGGACAGTGATCATCAGAAAGGTGGCAGTGCTGGCCTCAGGAGCCACGGCTGGACCCTGGAAGCACTTTAGGGAATAGGGTTCTTTTTTTTTTTTTTTTTTTTGAGACACAGCCTTGCTCCCTAGCCCAGGCTGGCGTGATCTTGGTTCACTGCAACCCTCGCCTCCTGGATTCAAGTGATTCTCCTGCCTCAGCCACCTGAGTAGCTGGGACTACAGTGCATCCCACTACGCCAGGCCAATTTTTGTATTTTTAGTAGGACAGGGCTTCACCATGTTGTCCAGGCTGGTCTCGAATTCCTAACCTCAGGTGATGCGTCCGCCTCGGCCTTCCAAACTGCTGGGATTACAGGCCTGAGTCACCACGCCCGGTCTGGAACAAGGTTCTTGAGGGAAGTGGTCAGGTGACTCCCTGGATCCTGCCCTGGAGGAGGTACTGCTCTGGGGGGAAGAAGAGTTCTGTTTGGGAGACTGTCAGCCGGAGAGGCTATGGGGAGAGGTGTGAGGAGCTGCAGAATAAGGATAAACAATCATGAGCACTGCTCAGTCTTCCAAGGAGGCCCCAGCCTCCAATTCCTCTATCTGACCCCTCTGACCGCGTATGTGTTTTCAGCCACCACTCCCTGGGGGCAGATGGGGGCAATCCCAGTGGCCTCCATAAAGGCTGTCCTGGTTGGGCAGTTCTGTCCCAGCCTGAGGCCTGTGGGAAAAGGCAGGAGAGTGCCGAGCGCTGTGTCAGACACCATGCCTAGGCTCCCCATGGCCCACTCAAGGCTCAGGGGCTGGAGAGTAGCAGTACATGCCAGGATGGGGCCAGGGAAGGCTCCAGGCTCAGAGCCCTGAGAAGCTGCTCCCTCGGAGGGGCTCTGAGTACAGGGCTGTGACGGCTCCCCAGTGGAAGACCAGGCAGGCAGGGGCAGCTGCAGCCCAGGCGGGCAGCAACCAGCTGCTGCCTGGGAGATTGGCCAGGGTAGGGCAGGCATGGCCCCCACAAGCCCCCAGCCTGAGCAGGCAGAGCGTGGGAGCAGGCCATGGCCTAAGGCTGGCTTTCAGATTTTCACGCTGTGTTAACGGTCAGCTTGGTTAATGCTGAGCAGATGGGGGAGGGGGGCTGCCTGCTCCCCCGGGGACAGCTGCAGGGCACACATGCACACACACATGTGCAGAGGGCACAGGAGTCCCACCGGGGATGGTGCAATGCGGACTCAGCCCATTAACATTCATTCACACCGTTGCAGACACAAGATGGTGCTGGTGGGACCGGCGGACCAAGACAGGCACACACTGACTCCCGGGGCAGGGGAGGTGGCAGAGCCCACAGCCCGGTCCAGTGCCCTCAGTCCGTGTCCTGCAGGCAGAACTCTCTCCTGGGGGATCCCTCCATCCCACTCCCCTCCATGTTGCTCAGGGAAGACCTAGGCATACAGAACTTTATTTCAAAAAAATAATTTATAAAACGCCATTTGCTCCTGTTTTGGGCAGGCTTCCAGCTCCTCTGGGCTCCGGGGCCAATGCTCCCATCAAGATGCTGGGGCAAGCAGCAGCAGGGGGAGGTGTGGGGAAAGGGGGTTCAGAGGCCCTGAACCTCCTGCTGGTATTGGGAGGCAGGAGATTTAGCATAGCAGCTCTCCAGCCAGGCTCAGCCAAACCCGAGATGGAGGCTGAGCGCCAAGGTCCAAGAGGCCGAGCAGAACCCTGACATTCGGCCTATCAGGACACAGGCACTGCAGCTCCAAGGGCAAGGGCACGGCCTTGAGATTTGAGTTGAGCTGTAGGTTGGAACCCAAGGCCAGAGCAGGAAGCCTTTACGAACTCCAGGACCAAGAAGGGACCTACCCAAAGCAGAACCAGAGACCTGGGACAGCACTCTGGGCCAGGGAACCCGTACTGCCAAGGTCAAGCACTGTGCCAGGCTGTGGCTGAGCCCCAAGGCCCAAGGCCACCAGTCTATGTGCCTGCACAGCCTTGAGCCTTGCTCATGTCTGCACCCCAGACCCAAAGGGGAAGGAGCTGGATCCCAATGGCAGGGGGTCATGGCTGAAGACGGAGTCGCTGGAGGAGCAGGTGCTGCTGGTGTCCCCACCAGCAGGGGAATAGGGTCCGAAAGTCAGGCGGAGGTCGAGGTACTGTGGGGAACGGAGTTGGTCAGCCTCTGCAGCGCCCAGGATGGGATGGGGTGCATGTCCACGTGGTCAGGCCAGATGAGGCCTGGAGGGGAGCAGGCAGAGGGAGGTGGTGGGTGGGAGGGGGCTGTACCTCCTCAGAGACGGCCAGTAAGACCTTGTCCAGCGCCTCCACCAGCTGCTTGAAGGTGGGCCTCTGGGAGGGTGCCGCATGCCAGCACTCACGCATCAGCCCGTACCTGGGAGAGGTGGGCCGGAAGGTCATAGGGAGCCTCAGGCCTTCAGGAGGAAGGGGAGGACTGGGGGTTCTCTGGGTGGGGAGTTTGATGAGGGATAGGCGGGGTCATCAGTGGAAGCCAGGCCAGGACGCTCCACTAGGCTGAAGAGCAGGAAGAGGAAGACGAGGAGGAGAAGGAGGAGAAAGAGGAGGAGGAGGAGGAGAGGAGGAGGAGAGGAGGAGGAAGAGGAGGACAGTAGGAGAGGAGGAGGAGGAGGAGAGGAGGAGGAGAGGAGGAGGAGAGGAGGAGGGAGAGGAGGAGAGGAGGAGGGAGAGGAGGAGGAAGAGGAGGAGGAGAGGAGGAGTAAGTGGAGGAGGAGAGGAGGAGGAAGAGGACGAGGAGGAGAGGAGGAGAGTAGGAGAGGAGGAGGAGGAAGGAGGAGGAGAGGAGGAGGAAGAGGAGGGGAGGAGGAGAGGAGGAGAGGAGGAGGAGGATGAGAGGAGAGGAGGATGAAGAGGAGGAGAGGAGAGGAGGAGGAGAGGAGGAGGAGAGGAGAAGGAGAGGAGGAGGAGAGGAGAGGAGAGGAGGAGGAGAGGAGGAGGAGGAGGAGGATGAGGAGGAGAGGAGGAGGAGGAGAGGAGGAGGAGGAGAGGAGGAGGAGGAGGAGGAGGAGGAGGAGAGGAGGAGGAGAGAGGAGAGGAGGAGAGGAGGAGGAGAGGAGGAGGAGAGAGAGAGGAGGAGGGGAGGAGGAGGAGGAGGAGGAGGAGGGAGGAGGAGGGGAGGAGAGGAGGGAGGAGGAGGAGAGGAGGAGGGAGGAGAGGAGGAGGAGAGGAGGAGGAGGAGAGGAGGAGGAGGAGGAGAGGAGGGGAGAGGAGGAGGAGAGGAGGAGGAGGAGGAGGAGGAGGAGGAGAGGAGGAGGAGGAGAGGAGGAGGAGGAGAGGAGAGGAGAGGAGAGGAGAGGAGGAGGAGGAGGGGAGGAGGAGGGGAGGAGGAGGGGAGAGGAGGAGAGGGGAGAGGAGGAGAGGAGGAGGAGAGGAGGAGGAGGAGAGGAGGAGGAGGAGAGGAGGAGGAGAGAGAGGAGGAGGAGAGGAGGAGGAGAGGAGGAGGAGGAGAGGAGGAGGAGGGGAGGAGGAGGAGAGGAGGAGGAGGAGAGGAGGAGGAGAGGAGGAGGGGAGGAGGAGGAGAGGAGGAGGAGGGAGGAGAGGAGGAGGAGAGGAGGAGGAGAGGAGGAGGAGGAGGGGAGGAGGAGGAGGGAGGAGGAGGAGGGAGGAGGAGGAGGGGAGGAGGAGGAGGGGAGGAGGAGGAGAGGAGGGAGGAGAGGAGAGGAGGAGGAGGAGAGGAGGAGGACGAGGAGGAGAGGAGGAGGAGGAGGAGGAGGAGGAGGAGAGGAGGAGGAGGAGAGGAGGAGGAGGAGAGGAGGAGGAGGAGAGGAGGAGGAGGAGGAGAGGAGGAGGAGGAGGAGAGGAGGAGGAGAGGAGGAGGAGGAGAGGAGGAGGACGAGGAGGAGAGGAGGAGGACGAGGAGGAGAGGAGGAGGAGGAGAGGAAGAGGACGAGGAGGAGCTGTTGTTAGTGTTGTCCTTCTGGCCGGCACAAACCCTGAGGCCATGGTCAGGGCAGAGGAGGAGGACTGGAAAGTGGGGGTCGAGGGCAGGATGAGGCCTCACAGCTCTGGGGGGCAGTGTGGGGGTCGGTCCATCCGATGTCCCTCCCGCAGCAGTGAGAACAGCTCCTCCACCGGGATGCCAGGATACGGGGAGCCCCCAAGGGTGAAGATCTCCCACAGCAGGACCCCAAAAGACCACCTGGAGGCAGGGCCAGGGCTCAGTGTGGCCCAGCGCCCTCCCTAAGACCGGGGCTAGGACGGGGGACCCCACAAGCATGACCCACCCCAGCTGGTAGGGAATGGGCTCCTCCTGGAGTCTGGTCCCACTCGGATCCCAGAACAAATCTGAAGGAGCCCTCGAGCACATGACTCCTGGAGCCATGTGACTTTGGGCAGTGCCTTGCCCTTTTTGTGGGGTAGGACAGTGACCGCTGGCAGGACTCACACGTCACTCTGGTGTGTGTACACTCGGTCAAACAAGGCCTCGGGCGCCATCCATTTGACAGGCAGGCGGCCCTGGAGGGGAGGGAGGGCCTCAGTGCAGAGTCCCACAAGTCCCCATGCCTGCCCCCCAGGCCCAGCCCCCCTCCACTCCCATCCAGTTCTGCCCTGTCTCCCTCACGTTGCTGGTTTTCTTATAGTAGTCAATGTGGTGGATGCCACGGGCCAGCCCAAAGTCAGCTATCTTCATCACATTGTCCTCCGTCACCAGCACATTGCGGGCAGCCAGGTCCCGGTGGATACACTGCAGGGATTGGGGGCTTGGGTGCATCAGGACACCTGACCTTGAGCTAAGCACACACCACCCCCAGCAGGCCCAGGGGCAGGGGCCCTCCGCCCACTTTACAGAGGAGGAGGTCAAGGTTTAGAAATGGGAAACGCCCTCTCCTGTGTCCCCTCTCCCCTCTCCCCTCTAGGGAAGTGTGAGGAACAAGTGGGGAAGGCAGGAAAGCGTGAATGCCTGGGGACACTGAGGTGGGGTCATGAAAAAGAGCAGAAAGGAAGAAGTTGGGGACATTCAATGCCACAGGCCTGAGAGAGTGCAGCTGGAGAGACTGAGAGGGGCCCAGAGCCCTACCGCCCGTACCTTCCGGGACTCCAGATACTGCATGCCTCGGGCCACCTGGTAGGCGCAGGAGACCAGGACTGGGAAGGAGAGCGGCCCCTCACTGCTCCGAAGACCGTCAGGGCTGAGGTCGGGGCCTGGGGGGCGCCGGGCCCGCAGGAACTCCCGCAGGTTTCCCTTGGCAGCACACTCCACGATGACATACAGGGGCCCTACAGAGGGAGTGGAGGGAGCTCGGAGAGACTGCCACAGCTTTGGCTCTGTACCCTGATGGCCCATGCAACCAGCCCCGCCTTGGCCCCACCTTCCTGGGTGCAGACACCCAGCAGGTTGATGATGTTCTTGTGTCGGC
Source organism: Rhinopithecus roxellana (assembly GCF_007565055.1). Lineage (NCBI taxonomy): Eukaryota > Metazoa > Chordata > Mammalia > Primates > Cercopithecidae > Rhinopithecus > Rhinopithecus roxellana. The sequence goes on from NC_044551.1 coordinate 170,893,491, forward strand.
CAATCAGCTTCATCACCTCCATCTCCGAGACCAGGTCAGCCAGGTCCTTGTCAGAGGCATTGTCTGTAAGGGCAGAGATCGGGTGAAGAGGCTGCCCTCCAACTACATGAGGGAGCATGCAGAGGCAGGGGCAGGACGAGGAGCACTGGACCAGGGCTACGTAGGTCTAGGGCTGAATCCTTGCTAGGCTGTGTGGCCTTGAAAAAGTCTCCTAGTGTCTCTGAACCTCAGGGTCATCTGTGGGAAACAGAGCAGTGGGTCACACCCTACCTGTCACAGCAGTTGCAAGGATGCAACCATATCAAGGATCTAAGAGGCAGGCCTTCCAGCGGGCAGGTCCAGGAAACAAGAGAGAGGGGAAGAGCTCAGAGCAGGAAGGAAGCTGCCTCTGGAGGGGTTAGCGGTAGTCCCTACATGGGGTCAGAGCTTCTGGGTGCGGAAAGCAGGCTGGCACCCTGGTGTCTGTTTGACCAGGGCCTGGCGTCCAACTGGCCTGGGAATTCAGGGAGCCGGCGGCAGGCAGGGCGCAGCCAGGGAGCTTGGGAAGAAGGCTGCTCTGGCTTCTCTGGCTGGGCCCCTGGGGCTGACCCGTGGCCCTGGGCCAATGATATAACACTCCCCACCCACACACGCCAATGTCACAATGCACATTTCTCAATCCCTGCCTCCCAGGGAGCACCAGGTGGCCCCAGCTGCGTAGAGAGGAGGGGAGGAGCAGAAAAGCAGTTGAGGCCATTCTTGCAGGGGGCGCTGGGGAACTGCAACGAGAGGTCCTGATGGGCAGGGTACGGGAGTGTGCCTGGCAAGAGCACCCTGGGGGCTGGGACTGGGACTGGGTGCAAGCAGAAGGGCTGTCCTCCTAGAGCAGTGGACTCGGGGGGTAGACCTAGGGAGGGTCCAAGGGAGGCTGAGGGTGTGTCTGGGGGGAACCACAGGGAAGGGGGGGAACCACAGGGAAGGGGGTGGACCACAGGGAAGAGGGGGAACCACAGTGAAGGGGGGGAACCACAGGGAAGTGGGGGAACCACAGGGGAGGGGGGGAACCACAGGGAAGTGGGGGAACCACAGGGAAGGGGGTGGAGGACCTGGGAGGCTGACAAGAGGTGAAGTCAAGGCCGACACAGACTGACGCTGACAGAGGATATCAAGCCTGTCACACCAAATTCTTCTCATCATCGTCACCCCAATGGGGACGATTTAGTGAGCCCTGACTACGAGCCAGGCACTTTCCACAATCCCTGGGCTGAGAGTAGGGACTGTTATTTACCCCATATGACATGAGGGAAAACTGAGGCTCAGAAGTCACTTGCCAGGGTCAGGAGCAGAGCTGAACCGCAGGTTTAAGGGTGGGATCCCACAGCCTCTCCCAGCTCCAGGGCTCACCTGGTAACACTGTGATCCCCTTCTATCAGTCCCAATGCCATAGCACCTCCTCCAGGCTGCCACATTCACCTTTTATTTTTATTTCTTTTTTTTTTTTTCAGATAGGGTTTCACTCTGTTGCCCAATTTGGAATACAGTGGCGTGATCATGGCTCACTGCAACCTCCAACTCCTGGGTTCAAGGGATCCTCTTGCCTCAGCCTTCCTAGTAACTGGGACTAAAGGCACACACCACCACACCCAACTAATTTTCTTATTTTTTTTTTTGTAGACATGAAGTCTCGCCATGTTGCCCAGGTTGGCCTCGAATTCCTGGATTCAAGCGATCCTCCCACCTCGGTCTCCCAAAGTGCTGGCATTACAGGTGTGAGCCACCACACCGGGCCACACTCACCTTTGAGCATCTTGACGGCCACAGTACTGGCTTGGTCAGGCCGGGCAGGGTGCATGCCAAAGGCCTCTGCACGTACTACCTGCCCAAAGCAGCCCTCGCCCAGGGGCTTCCCAAGCACCAGCCTGGAGATGGAGAAAGTCCATGCCTCAGACCTCCGAGTCACTCCTGCTGAGGGCAGGCTGCAACCTGGCGCCTGCGTCCCTGCCCCCCCACAGCTCAGCGCACCTGTCCCGGGGGAACTCCCACAGTGGGTCGAGAGGTAGGTCTAGACTCACGAGGCCGGCGAGCAAGGCGGGGCCGCTGGAGGAGAGACGTACGCCTCGCACCAGGGATGAGCTTGACTTGCCGGAAGAGCCTGACTCCAGGGAGAACTGCAAAGTGGGAGACTTGGTTCTGCCTGCTAGAGTCAGGCTGCCACACGCGAGGTGGGGGATGCGCCCAGTACCTGTCGGGCCAGAGGGAAGCGGGAGAGCTTCTGCACAGTGGCGGGCGGGCGGGGGTGCCGGCCGTGGAGCGCCTGCCCTCGATACAGCCCGGCCAGCAGCAGGAGCACAGCCAAGGCCAGGGAGCCCGACGCGTACAGGATGACATCCGTATACCTGGCCTCGGGCGTTGCTGTGGTCCATGTGAGGTCCTCCTCTGCCCTCGCACATGAACATATACAGACAGACAAACTGGTTAGTGGTAAGACTGGCCGCCCCATGTGCCCTAACTCAGTCCCTCCCAGCTCCCAACATACATGGTGACACACACAGAGGAAGCTGTAGTTATGCCCAGTCCCATAGCTCAGCCAAGGGTCACATGGACGGCCACATACGGACAGGCACAGAGGGGCTGTCATACAGCTCAAACTCACGAATCCACACACTGCCCCCCAGGCCAGACCCCACAAGCCAACAGAGACTGACCACCCAACAGGCCACAGCCCCCAGTGCTGGCCCAGAGGGGCATCTCGCAGCATATTCTGGCCCTACAGGTGCTTACCTGACAGCACCGTGAGCCAGGCAGACTGGTAGGAGAGGCCGATAGAATTGCCTGCGAGGCAGGTGTACTCGCCTGCATCCTCGGCTGACACGTTCCGCAGGTACAGGACCTCCACCTCTGAGCTATTGATGTCTGCAGTCTGGGGAGGGGGACATACTCTGGGGTCACAGCAGGGCCTGGGGCCACACTGTGGTCAACAGGGAAGCTGGGGAGCCCCCAATCCTGGGTGGGAGAAGAGTGGGGCCCAGGCTGGAGCACGGTGCACCTTTAGGACTTGCACATAGGGGAAGCCGTCGGCCCCGAAGCTGCTGCCGTTGATGACGATGTGCTTCAGCCACTGGATGTGGGGCTGGGCATCGCTGTACACCTTGCACAGCAGCTCCACGTCACTGCCCACCACGGCTGTGGTGTTGGCCGGGAGCCCAGCCTGCAGGATGGGCCGGTGCGGGGACCGCTCTGGGGACCAGGCAAGGTAGTCAACCCTCATCACTGGCACCCATAGAAGCACCTGTTTGCCTCCCTCCAGCCTTCCTCAAGTTCAAGGGAAGGACCTTTCTGCAGCTTCTTGTCTGTCTCCTGCTTACCCTGTTTCAACCTTCCCTGGCTCCCCATTGCTTCGGGGCAAGGACATTTCAGCCTAGCACTCAAAACCCTCCACCACCTGGCTCCCCATATAAAAGCCACACCTCCGAATACGCTGGCCTGCAAGTGCATGGCATTCATTATACTCAGGCCTGCAGCAAAGGATGCACCCTCTGCCTGGATGTCCTTCTTGTTTTTCCTCTTGGCAGACCCCTGCTCCTCCAGCCCCACATTAACCCCTGTGCTTTCCCCTGACCACCTGGTCACCGAGCTGCTTGATTCATCTGAGTCCATCCTGCCCGCCAGACTAGACCCCACCAGAGGGCACGACTGAGCCCAGGATGGGTCAGGCCTCCCCCGTTTCCGGCCCCGCACTCACCCAGCACATCCAGCAGGTAGTTATAGCGGATGCTGCCCACAGCGTTCTCCACCAGGCAGGTGTATGTGCCGCGGTCCGAGGGCACCACGCTCTCCATCACAAGACTCCAGTGCTGGTGGCGCAGCTGCAGGCAGAGGGAGTGTCCGGGATCACCAGACCATGTTCACCAAGGGGGCCAGAGCACCAGGGGGCTAGATCCTCATCCTGCCCACAGGCTCTTCTCAAGCTCTCTAGGACCCGAGAACATCAGGTCCAGGCCAAGGACTATGGGACAAAGGAGAAGGCTCCCCAGAGTGCTTAAGCCTTGGGTTTGAGCCTTTTGAATTTCAGCTCTCCCTCTCCCTGGCTGTGCCACTCTGAGCCAGCCCTTGCCTTCTCTGAGACTCAGTTGCCTTATGATAGCATGGAGCCAACCCTGCAGGGTCTCATTAAGATGATGAGATGCTAAGGCTTATTGAGACCAACCAGTCAGTGATTCTTCTCACTTTCCAAATGGAGTTGCTGAGGCTGCGAGGTTAAGTCACTTGCCAGAGAGTAGCAGAAGAGGAACCAGAACTGCCCAGGTCCATAGTCCAGGGCTCCTTCTGGGGCCCCGCAATTGCTTTCCTCATTCAATGGATTTATAGGTGTGCTTGTAGGCATGAGGGGACTGAGGAAGGAGTGAGAATGAGGCAGCAGACGGTCTTCGAACCCAGAGACTCACCCGAATGCCTCCAATGCGGTTCTCCCCATGAAAGGCCTGTCCATCCTTAAGCCAGCGGATGGTGGGCGTGGGGTTGCCTGCAGCTGGACAGCGGAACTTGACGGTGTTCCCAGCCGGTACTGCATGCAGTTTCTTCTCCATGCGCTGGGGGTGTGTCCAGTAGGGTGCTGGACGGGAGGAGAAGGCCCTTAGAATGACCATGTGTTCCCACACAGACCTCTTCTCAGTGATTCAATGAGCAGCGGGGACACAAGTCCTTGAAGACTTATACTCACCTTGCTGGGGGTAAATGTGCCCATATGAGGAGTCCCTATGGGACTTGGGGTCCTCATCATCGTTGCTGGAGGTCAAGGAGTCTACATCAAGGACAGAGGGAGGCATCTGAGGTCTAAGAGGGGCAGGTCTCTCTCCCCAGGCATCCCTGAACTGCTAGAGTCTCTTACCATCTATAATCAAGGTGAGATTTTGCAGGACGATCACGGAGCCTCGTGCCAGGCAGAGGTAGCGGCCAGCATCCTCAGGTAGGAAGCTGGCAATCTCTAGGCGGCCCCTCCAGCCCCGTACACGGCCAGCAGGTGCCAGGCGACTGCCCTCTTTGTACCAGTGGCCACCACGCTCAGCCCGCCCACAGCACAGCCGCACAGCCTGCCCAAGGGCTACTGTCAGCTCCTGCTCTTGCTGCTCCATGCTGGGAGCCAGGCAGGGCTCTGTGGGCAGAGGGCAGAGGTCAGCAGACCCCGCAGCCCCATCTGAGGCAGCCTCCTGCGTACAGAGAACACGCCACACATGCACGGCACAAGCACCTTGCGACGCATGCTGGAGGAGCCACCGCTCCTTGACACCCGCACAGCCACATGCTGCGGATGCCACACCCAGGGCAAATGCCACACTCTTGGGGCATGTCACGCACACAGCATTTAGTGCACATGACACTGGCCAAGACACACACACACACACACACACGGACACACACACACACATGGCACATGCTATTGGTGCCACAAACAGGGTCATGCTGCACTGGGGCATATCACCCTCATAATGCATATACCATACATGCTGCCTGGACCTCCTAGGTCACGCATCCAGTGCACAGAACACACACACACGCGCGCGCACACACACCCAGGCAAGGAGCTCACCACCAGCTCTGCAGCCCAGCTTAGGGCCCTGCACCCTGCAAGGCCAGTCCTCTCTCGCAGACACAGAGATAGATGGATGCTTGCTGGAAGCCAGGCACTGACTGAGTCTCAGTGGTTGAGCCCTGCCCTGCTGCCACTTTCTCAGGGCCTGGGCAAGGATCCTTTCCAGCTTTGCTCAGCCCAGCAGCCCCCTCCTGGTGCCCACTCTTCCCACCCCTGCCACCCTCTCCCACCTCAGAAGCCATACCCAGCTCCACTTCCTCAGAGGCCTCCAAGGACAAGACTGGAGGCCCAGGCACACTCAGCAGGAACCCCAACAGGGCCAACAGCAGCCGCATCTCCTTCCCACAGCTCTCAGGCACCCAGGCTGGACTTCCCACCAACTGCCTTCCTAAAATAGGGAAGGAAAAGAGCTCCTGCTACACGTGCACCTTTGCGGGGGCTTTTCCCTTATTTTGCAGATGAGGAAACTGAGACAGGAAGTGGCCAGTAGATGCGTCCAAGTCCCTAGCCAGGCTGTGGCAGTGCAGACTGGAACCAGCTCTGCTGTAGCCAAAGCCTGAGGCCTTCCTACAGTAGGTTGTGCAAGGGATCTGGGCTGGGCTTCCTGCTCTCCTTGAGTCCTGCTGGGACCCTGGCACACGTTCACAGAAAGCAGTTTTGGGATTCTTTTCTTGGAGGGAAGCAGAGAACGGAGACTATCTTCTGCATGCTCCCAGCACACGTAATTTATTTTTTGCTGAATAAATGAATTGATTGCCGAAGAGCCAAAAAACAAAGTGAAAAATGATACAAGGCCAAACTTCAGCATCTGGATGTTATCTGATCCAATCCCCACTCCTTATAGCATTACTGACATTTCCAGAGCTGGGCGCTCACAACTGACAAGGCAGCTCCTTCCGTGGCAAGCAGGACCGCATCCCTGAATACCTCTGCTTGTTATGCACCAACCATCTGAGGTACACACGGTTTTGTAAAGAATACAGACCCTAATTATCCATCCACCAGAGCCAACTTCAAATCCCGACTCTCATCAACTTGTAATTCCTTGTCTCTGTCACTGGGTTGTTATCCTCATAGGACTGTTTTGAGGATAAAAGAGACAACGTGCATCGGCACTGGGCCCACAGAGTGTTGGAATGTTCTTCTCCCTGTGCTCGGCCCTAGAACTGTTCACCTGTTGCCCTGGGTCTGCCCTCAGCCAGTCACCTCTGGTTCGGGTGATGTTACTGTCAGGCTGTGATGTACACACACCCCAGCTGGCTATCCTCTTCCAAATGCTATCAAGGATGCCTCTGTTCCCCAAAATAGAACACTCAGAACTGAGTCTCAGCTGGGACAAAGGAATACGGTGACCACTGCAGTCCTAGGGGCCTATGGGTGGCACTGGTGTCTTTGGATCTACCCTGTGTGGGAAGCCTATCACACCTCCTTACCCTTGGTCACTGCCACTCCACTTCCAGTCCATCTGGCTTCCCCTGCCCCGACTCAGGGCAGGTCATGGCCATCTCTTGCATGGGCCTTTGGAAACATTCTCTCCCTGGGCTCTTCAACCTTCATCTTCCAGCAGAGTTTTTAAAAACTACAAGTCTGCCATGTCATGCCCCCAGCTTGCAAGCCCTTAATGGCTACCTGTGCCCAGCAGGATTCAGCTCAGCATCCTAGGGCTCCCTCTCTTCGGCTGCCTGTCTCTTTGGTCACACCGTCTGTCCCTTCAGGAGCGCTGAAGCCATTGGCTTTCAAAACTGGTCACATATGCTCTCTTGCCCATCCCTCTGTGCCCCCCATTCTTCTTCTCTACTTGACTCAGATACTGCTGTCTCTGAGCCCACTTCAACTCTCAAATCCGGTCGGATCCTCCTTGGTAAAACTCCCTACCAAGCTCGGCTTGGCAGGGAGGGCAGCTCTTTGGGTACACAGCTTGGGCTGGGAGTGGGTGGGGAGGCCCGGGGATTTTATTCCTACCCCAGGCTGCCCTGATATCAGAGTCCGTAGTCGAGTCACCCGTAGCCGCTGACCGACCATCCCACACGTGGGAACGGAGGGCCTGCCTTAGGCATCAGACAGTCCTGGGTTCTCCTCCAGCTTCCCGCACTTGCGGTGGAGGCCCCCGGGCGCTAAGTGACTGAAACTTTCGGGGCCTCAGCTCCCTCATCTCTGCCGCCGGCGGGAAGACAGCCGCAGGGACAAGCGCGCTTGTCCTCCCCCAACCCTTGCCGGGCCAGCCTGGGGGGAGGTGCGAATCAATGGGTCCCGAGGGTAGCTGCACAGGGCCAGCCTGCCCCCGCCTCGGTGGGCAATGAGTAACCAGCTCCGCGGCCAGGGTGCTCTTTGGACGGAGCGGGACAAAAGGCCCTCTGTGCACTGCGGGTTACTGATTTACTGCCCCCTCCACCCCCTGCCGCCCGGCGGACGCCCAGGTCCCCTGCGCCGGGAGGGGCAGTCCCCGCAACCCCGCCGCCACTCGCCCCCTGGCGGCTGGGAGCGCAGCCCGGGCCCGCAAGGGTTCCGGCTCACCTCGAGCCTGCGTGACTCCGCGCCCTGCACAGGGTCCTGCTCGCCTGCCTCCTCCTCACCTGGCTCCTCTGCCGCCTCACTCACAGCTCCAGCCGGCCGCGACCCCTGCACCCGGCGGGGTCCGCAGACAGCCCAAGCGCTCCTCAGCCGGGAGCAAGGAATGTACCAGCGACGGCGGCGTGGCCGCTGGCGGCCCACCTCCTGCCCCGCCCCTCGGACCCGCCCCTCCTGCTCGGGCCCACCCCTCCCGCCCTCGGGCCCGCCCACCTCATGCCACGCCCCCTCGGGCCCGCCCCTCCTGGACCATCTCGAGCCGGAGAGAGGTGTGGCCGGCGGGGGAGGTGGCCAAGGGCCCCGCCCACCTGGAGACCCGCCGCCGACCCGGTCAGCCCACTCCAGGGACCCCGCCCAAGCCTATACACACACCCCTACACACACCCCCTATACAACACCCCATTCAGGCTCCGCTTCTTTCGCCCCACCCAGGCTCCAGGCCAGGCTTCTAAGTTCTAGTCCACTACCCAGCTCTACTGCTTGCTTTTCACCCCTCAGGGAATGCCTGGCTCCCCTGTCTTCTGCGCAGTACCGTGCAGTGGATAGGAGCACCCCTTCCTTCTGCTCCCTCATTTGTTCTCTGCGCAACCTGTGGAGTGATACAACACAAATCTGACTGTGTCAGCCACTCCCTTCAATTTTCCTATAGCTTCCCATAGCTCTTTATACATAGATTATTGCCATGACCCACGCCTCCTGGCTCCCTGCTACTCCTGGGCAGTTTCAGGTACCATTCCCTCTTCCTGGAATGCCCTTCGGTCTGGTTAATTTTATATTATTCTCAGCTCACTTCCTCCAGGAAGCCCTCCGGACTTGCAAGCTCCTCTTACATGACTTCTCTACTGTGAGGAGGGAGAAAGAAACAGTGAAGTGGTTCAGAGCACAGACTACAGGGCTGGACGTCATAGGCCCAGCTCTCAGCACCATCACACAAGGCCTCGGTCTTCACTGTCTTTTCAGTGAAACAGGCAAATGATAGTCTCACCTTCAAGAGGTTGCTGCAAAAAGTAGACATGTTAGCAGTATGTGTAAGCCTGGCATGCAGCACTTGCTTTGTAATACTAGCTGTTATTTAATTATTTAGGACCTGTTATTTCTTCAGCACACTTACCAGAACTGTAATTGAACAGTTAATTATGTAAATAGCTGTGGAATGGCCGGGCACAATGACAGGTGCCTGTAGTTCTAGCTACTAGGAGACTGAGGCAGGAGGATCGCTTGAATTCAGGAGTTTGAAGCCAGCCCTGGCAACATAGTTGCTCTGTCTCTATTTTTCAATAGAGGAACTGTGCCCGCAGACCTCATCATTAGAGTTCAAGTGTCTGGCGTACAGTAGGTGCTCCCCCATAGCTCCGTGCCCACCTGGCTCATGTTTGCCTCACCTTTAAGCACTTCTCTCCTAAGCATCTAGACTGTGGCCAAACTAGGAGGCCAGGCAGCCTCTGATCTCTGCCCATCCCTCACCTGAATCTCAAGCCCTCTGCTTCTCGTAAGGCACCTTGAGAGGAAAGGAAATGGGCTGGGTGCACCTGTGGTCCCAGCTACTCGGGAGGCTGAGGCCAGAGGATTGCTTGAGCTCAGGAAGTTGAGGCAGCAGTGAGCCAGGATCGCTCCACTGCACTGCAGCCTGGGCGACAGGCTACTGAGCGAGACCCTGTCTGAGTCTCAGGTCCTGGTTGTCCCCTCTAGCTAGTGTAGACCCTGCCTTAAGAAGCAACTTCCTTTCTCACTGTTATGCAGACAAGTCTAGTTCTTTCCACCCTCACTCCCAAAGGGATAGTGGCATATCTTTGCATAACTATAAGGCCTATGAAAGCGACTTAAAATTGTTTTTTTCTTTTTCTTCTTAAGCAAAAGAATGGTCTCCTCCCAAAGATACATCAGAAAATAATTGGGGCCAGCCATGGTGGCTCATGGCTGTAATCCCAGCACTGTGGGAGGTTGAGTCGAGAGGATCGCTTGAACTCAGGAGTTCAAGGCCAGCCTGGGCAACATAGCAAGATCTCGTCTCCATTAAAATATATATATTAGAACGGGCACCGTGGATCACGCCTGTAATCTCAGCACTTTGGGAGGCCGAGGTGGCTGGATCACGAGGTCAGGAGTTCAAGACCAACCTGGCGAGATGGTGAAACCCCGTCTCTACTAAAAATACAAAAAAATTAGCCAGGCATGGTGGTATGCACCTGTAATCTCAGCTACTAGGGAGGCTGAGGCAGAGAATTGCTTGAACCCAGGAGGTGGAGGTTGCAGTGAGTCAAGATCGTGCCATTGCACTCCAGCCTGGGTGACAGAGCGAGACTGTCTCAAAAAATAAAAATAAAAATAAAAATAAAAAATAAATAAAAAAATATATACACACACACATATGTATATTATAATTTTTTTAAAAAAAGATTGGTTAACTTTTAAAAACAGTTTGTCCCGGTTCTCTTCTCTAGAGTCCTGCCTTGCTGGAGCTCCCAGGATAGATGAGGCTCCTTGCTCTGGGAGCTGCCTGTAGAGGGGACCTTGCCAGACCTCCCGGACTGCTGGAGGGGTTCAGCTCCCTGCCTCTGGCCCTCTGCTGGCTCCCCTTGTGAATGTGGTTGTGGGCGGGGGGAGCAGGGTGAGCCGCCAGCTGGAGCTGGACCCCACATGACTTTCATTCACCTTCCCGGGCATTTCCTGAGTTTACCGGAGCCAAAGGCAAACTAAAAGTTTTCATAGCTCAGGTCATGCAACCTCCTCCTCTCTTGAGATGCGCAAATCCCTCAGACCGGCAACCCCCTGATGTCCCTAGGATAGGTTCCCCATATCCCTTGTCTGCCTCCTCTCACGCACTCATGATCTTTCACATTGACCCTCGGCAGAGGCTGACACTCCCTCACAAAGTAATTCACTCATTCGCTCATTCATTTGAATGATTATTTATTGAAGGTTCATTATGTGGCATCCACTGTTTTTTTTTTTTTTTTTTTTCGAGACGGAGTCCTGCTCTGTCACCCGGGCCGGAGTGCAGTGGCCGGATCTCAGCTCACTGCAAGCTCCGCCTCCCGGGTTTACGCCATTCTCCTGCCTCAGCCTCCCCAGTAGCTGGGACTACAGGCGCCAGCCACCTCGCCCGGCTAGCTTTTTGTATTTTTCAGTAGAGACGGGGTTTCACCATGTTAGCCAGGATGGTCTCAAACTCCTGACCTCGTGATCCGCCCGTCTCGGCCTCCCAAAGTGCTGGGATTACAGGCTTGAGCCACCGCGCCCGGCCGGCATCCACTGTTTTAAATCCTGGGGATAAAGCCCCGAATTGGACCTTTATTTATTTATTTATTTATTTTTCTTTTTGAGACAGAGTCTTGCTCTGTTGCCCAGGCTGGAGTGCAGTGGTGCTATCTCAGCTCACTGCAACCTCTGCCTCCTAGGTTTAAGTGATTCTCTTGCCTCAGCCTCCTGAGTAGCTGGGATTACAAACATGCGCTACTACACCTGGCTAATTTTTATATTTTTAGTAGAGACAGGGTTTCACCATATTGGCCAGGCTAGTCTCAAACTCCTGACCTCAAGTGATCTGCCCATGTCAGTCTCCCCAAATGCTGGGATTACAGATGTGAGCCACCTCACCTGGCCTGGGCCCTACGTCTACCTTTCAAGGGGCTGCTGATATTGTGGTGGGGACAGACAGGTAAGTAATCAATTACAGCCTGGGAGATAAACTGAGCCAGTCAGGCAGAGCACCTAAGCCTTTCACACTGTCTTACTCTCTTGCTGACATGCAGTCTTTCACCAGTCCCATTTGCAGTCTCTTTCTCAAAGACATTCAGATATAACTGGGCGCAGTGGCTCACTCCTGTAATCCCAGCACTTTGGGAGGCCAAGGCAGGCAGCTCACTTGAGGTCAGGAGTTTGAGACCAGCCTGGCCAACATGGTGAAACCCCATCTCTACTAAAAATACAAAAATTAGTCAGGTGTGGTGATGGGCACTTGTAATCCCAGCTCCTGGGGAGGCTGAGGCAGGAGAATCGCTTGAACCCAGGAGGTGGAGGTTGCAGTGAGCTGAGATCGCGCCACTGCACTCTAGCCTGGGAAACAGAGCAAGACTCCGTCTCAAAAACAAAAAACAAAAAACAACCATTCAGACACACACACACACACACACACGCTTGCTTAGCAGAGGCAAGAGCCTGTCATCCTAAGATCCTGCTGTTAACTTGCCTCTGCCTCAGTTTCTCCACCCAGAAAACAGTCATGCTCCATCTTCTTCTTCTGTTGCCCAGGCTGGAGAGCAGTGGCGTGATCTCTGTTCACTGCAACCTCTGCATCCCAGGCTCAAGCAATTCTTCTGTGTCTCCTGCCTCAGCCTCCCTAGTAGCCAGGACTACAGGCGCCTGCCACCACGCCCTGCTAATTTTTGTATTTTTAGTTGAGACGAGGTTTCATTATGTTGGCCACGCTGGTCTCAATCTCCCAACCTCAGGTGATCCACCCGTCTCGGCCTCCCAAAGTGCTGGGATTACAGGCATGAGCAACGGCTCCCGGCTACTCCAGCTTCTTTCTTCCTGGGAGTGTTGGGGGAAATGAACGCGTTCCTGTTCCTGAGTTCCTGACTTTTGAACTCCCGTTACGTGCCAGGCACTATGCTGGGTGTTGTACAGGCATTATATCCTTTAATTCTTCCACCAAGCCAAATGGCATAGGAATCCTTAGCTCTGACTTGTAGGTGAAGAAACAAGCTCAGGGAGATGGAATTACTTTTTTGAGGTCATCTAGCAAGTGAACTGCGGAACTTGAACCCCCGTCTTCGGGGGCAAAGATGGAGTGCTCGGGATAACTCTCCAGAATGGGATCATTGATGCTACCGCATCAAATACTTTCTGCCTCCATCCTTAACTGTGGCCCAGGAAGGTACAGATTCACCTGAAGGTGAGTGTGTGGTGGAGGGAGGTGTGGGGGCTGGGACTGGGCACTGCACTCCTTGACCTTTTAGCCAGCAGTCCTGAGGAGACACCCGGCCCCAGGCAGGGGTTTGCAGACTCTGTGCTTCTAGAATGCTGGGCTGGGCCAGGAGGGTCTCCTGAGACCAGGTCTTATCCCCCACCTGCCTGGGGGCAGAGTCGTCGGGGGGTAGAGGGCAGACGTTGCCTGGTGCCAATGATGTTGCTCTTGGATGGCAGCCGGGCCCAGGGAACACTGGGGCTCTTGTGCAGAAAGGCTGCCACTAAAGCTGGCCCGGCCCCTGCCCAGGCCCCACTCCAGCCTGGGCCTGGCCCCAACTCTGGGCCCAGTCTTGTTCTTTTTTTTTTTTCCCCCAAGATGGAGTCTTGCTCTGTCGCCCAGGATGGAGTGCAGTGGCACAGTCTCAGCTCACTGCAACTTCCGCCTGCCGGGTTCAAGCAATTCTCCTGCCTCAGCCTCCCAAGTAGCTGGGATTACAGGCGCGCATCACAATGCCTGGTTGATTTTTGTATTTTTTAGTAAAGACAAAAATCACCACCTTGGCCAGACTGGGCTCGAACTCCTGACCTCAGGTGATCTGCCCACTTTGGCTTCCCAGAGTGCTGGGATTACAGGCATGAGCCACTGAGCCCCACCCAGTCTTGTTCTTTCTTCATTTATTTTACATTATTATTATTATTATTTTTTGTGATGAAGTTTTGCTCCTGTTGCCCCGGCTGGAGTGCAGTGGCGCAATCTCAGCTCACTACAACCTCTGCCTCCTGGGTTCAAATGATTCTCCTGCCTCAGCCTCCCGAGTAGCTGGGATTATGGGCACGCACCACCACACCTCGCTAATTTTTGTATTTTTAGTTGAGACAGGGTTTCATCATGTTGCCCAGGCTGGCCTCAAACTCCTGACCTCAGGTGATCCACCCACCTCGGTCTCCCAAAGTGCTGGGATTACAGCCGTGAGCCATCCCGCCTGGCCTCTTTCTTCATTTATTCTCCTCCCTCCCTCCCTCCCTCCCTCCTTCTCTTCTTCCTCGCCCTCCCCCTCCTCTTCTTTCCTCCTTCTTCCCTCTTCCTCTTTTTCCTCCTCATTTTCTTTGTCCTCTTCTTTTTTTTTTTGAAACAGGTTTTATTTTGAGAACATTTTAAAATGCAGAAAAAGTACACAGGGTCATACCATACCCGGCTGCTCAGAACTGACAATTGTGCATTACCATTTTTTTTTTAAGTTGAAACAGGGTCTCACTATGTTGCCCAGGCTGGTCTCCAACTCCTGGGCTCAAGCAATCTGCCTGTCTCGGCCTCCAAAAGTGCTGCGATTACAGGGGTGAGCCACCACACCTGGCCTATTTTACCCTTCTTTTCCAACCCTTTTCTACCTTGGCTTCTCCACAGGCTCCAGGGAGGTCTGGCTTGGCTGGTCAAAACGGAGGTGACATTGACAACAGCGAATGATTAAAGGTTGGGTGTCAGAGTCGAACAGATCTGGGTTTTTTTTGGAGATAGAGTCTTACTCTGTCGCTCAGGCTGGAATGCAGTGGCACGATCTAGGCTCACTGCAATCACCACCTCCTGGGTTCAAGCAATTCTCCTGCCTCGGCCACCTGAGTAGCTGGGATTACAGGCGCGTGCCACCATGCCCAGCTAATTTTTGTATTTTTAGTAGAGATGTGGTTTTGCCATGTGGGCCAGGTTTGAACTCCTGGCTACAAGAGATCCACCGGCCTCAGTCTCCCAAAGGGCTGGAATTACAGGAGTGAGCCACCTTGCCCAGTGACAGATCTGGGTTTGAGTCCTGAAAACTCTTTGTGGTCACGGACAAATCGCTTAACCTCAAGCCTCAGTTTCATTTTCTGTGAAATGGGAATAATACATCTTCCGTGAGGACTCAGTGTGATGATGTATGTCAAGCACAATGCCAATGCCTGGCACATACCCTTGCTCACGAAAGAGTAGCCAGTATGAATATTTGCAGCTATGGGCCTGGGACCCACCCAAAAGCATGGGCAACACCCTCCTGTGACCGAGAGGGAGGGACTGAGAATGACCCCTCCTCAGCCCTCATTTCTCCTCATTTCCCACCCATCCTCAATTCTGGGCACATCTGTCTCCAGTTGATACTCTGAGGACAGCAGGGCTGTGAGTTGCAGGTTGCCCAGGGCATTTTTGTGGAGGCAGAGTTTACAGCTGACGACAGCCTGGGAGAGCTCTTGGGGAGGCTTCCAAACCAAGGTGGAGGGAGGGGAACGGGGGAGGAGGGATCTGCGTGAGGTTAGTCCTGGCTAACCTCACTCAGTTCTAACTACCCTGGGCTACTCCTGGGGCTTCTCAGAGTCTCAGTAGCACCCCCGGTCCCCTTATTCACTGGTCCCAGATACTACAGACCTGTGTCCTGGCTTGCTAGGACAGAGGCTTTCAGGGTTTGCCAGACTCAGCTCTCTCTAGACTTGGGCCTACAAGCCTCACACCCACTGGGTGTTGGCATGCACATTTGTTTGGAGGAGGGCCGACAGCTGGGAAGTGGCAGAGGCTGGGCTGGAAGAGTGAGAAGATTGGTGGTCTCCAGGGAAGCAGGAAATAAACTCGTACCCTTCTCTACTTTGCCTGGTGCCCTCCTGGACCATGTAGGGCTTTGTTGGGGTGGGAATAACAGAAAACGTAAGTGACCAGGGCTTAAATGAAACAGTGTATCCCTCTCTCACTTAGCCCCCACATCTAGAGGTGGGTGTAGGTTGGTCTGAAGTCAGGGCTGAGGACACATCTGTTCTCCAGGTTTTTCTCTCATGGTCGCAAGATGGTGGCCTCAGCTGCTGCCATCATATTTGTGCAGAGGCAGGAGGAAGGAAGAAGTTCCAGAGAGTTGAGTTTCCACACAGCAACTCCCAATTTCATTTCCTTGGCCAGACTGTGACACGGCCACCCCTAGCTGCAAAGGAAGCCAGGAAGTATATTCATTTTGCTGAACACCTTGCTTCCCCTAACCCCTAACAAAACCAGGGGCTATCAAAAAGAAGTGGTGACTGGTTGCCAAAATGACTTTTTTTGTTTTTTTGAGTCTCACTCTGTCGCCCAGGCTGGAGTGCAGTGGCACGATCTTGGCTCACTGCAACCTCCGCCTCCCAGGTTCAAACAAATCTGCTGCCTCACCCTCCTGAGTAGCTGAGATTACAGGTGTGCACCACCATGGCTGGGTAATTTTTTGTACTTTTAGTAGAGACAGAGTTTCACCATGTTGGCCAGACTGGTCTCAAACTCCTGACCTCAGGTGATCCACCTGCCTCAGCCTCCCAAAGTGCTGGGATTACAGGTGTGAGCCACCGTGCCTGGCCCCAAAATGACTTCTTTAAACTACGGATCTAACCAAGTCACTCCTCAGCTTTTATTTTTTTTTTAATCATTTATTTATTTATTTATTTATTTGAGACAGAGTCTCACACTGTCGCCCAGGCTGGAGTGTAGTGGCGCAATCTAGGCTCACTGCAATCTGTCTCCCGGGTTCAAACGATTCTCCTGCCTCAGCTTTCCAAGTACCTGGGATTACAGGCGTGCACCACCACGCCTGGCTAATTTCTCTATTTTCAGTAGAGATGGGTTTCACATGTTGGCAGGCTAGTCTCCAACTCCTGGTCTCAAGTGATCTGCCTGCCTTGGCCTCCCCAAGTGCTACAGACTTTGGGATTGCAGGCAGGAGCCACTAGGCCCGGCCAGCTTATTTTTATTAGAGACGGGGTCTTGTTACATTGCCAGATGGGATTTCAACTGCTAGGCTCACAGGATCCTCCTGCCTCAGCCTCCCCCTTAGCTGGGACTCCAGGTATGTGCCACTGTGCTGCCACTCCTCAGCTTTAACTACTCTCCCCGCACCACTCACTGGCACCCCCAGCTCCTCAGCCTGACATTTAGGACCCTCTAGGACTGACCTCGGCTGTTCTCTTCTGTCCCAGCTCCAGTCTCCCCCAAGACACCTGGTCTGTTTTGCAGCTGCAGTGAGCTCCGGGTAGAACGTGCCTGACTGGCTCACGCCGTGGCGTCTTTGCTCACACTGCCTTTGTTGCTGAGTGTTCTTCCTCTGTCCTGCCTATCTGTCCTCCCTGCTTTCCAGCCATTCTACCAGATAGCTGCCATTCAGCTTTCTGGACTCCTCTCAGGCATTCCCTTTTCTTTTCTTTTTTTTTGAGATGGAGTCTCGCTCTGTTGCCCAGGCTGGAGTGCAGTGGCTCAATCTCGGCTCATTGCAACCTCCACCTCCTGGGTTCAAGCGATTCTCCAGCCTCAGCCTCCCAAGTAGCTGGGATTACAGGCGCTTGTCACCACGCCCAGGTAATTTTTGTATTTTTAGTAGAGACGGAGTTTCACTATGTTGGCCAGGCTGGTCTCAAACTCCTGACCTCAAATGATCCTCCCACCTCAGCCTCCCAAACTGCTGGGATAACAGGCATGAGCCACCACGCCCGGCCCAAGGATACTTATTAAAGCACAGTAAAGAAGACTTTATTCAGGACCACTGAGATAGTCACAGGGACCACTGCAATGGGATCTTGCAGAGGGGGAGAGAGATTGGGCTCCATTCTGAATACAGCATGGGCGAGTGGGAATTCTGAGCCAAGGAGCAGAGTGGGGAGCAGTGAATGGAAAATGACTAAGAGGAAACATTGGGCGTAAGGGGATTCTGTCTAAACTGACCCAACAGGATTCTTGCTGAAGACAGGTCCATCAGCCATCACCTGGGGGATGGTGGAGGAGGAGGAACCTGATCAGATATCGAGGATGGGCGGCAGTTCTTGCTAAACTAGACTTAGCAGGTTCTTTGCTAAAACTGGATTTTACAAGGAAGTGCACAGATGGACCTAGGTGAAGGCTCAGAAGCCTGAGTAAAATTTATTCAACCAAAGAATCTTTGCCATTGGTAGAAGACCTACATTTCTCTCAACAAGAGCCTCTTGATAGGGTTGCTTGAGTGTTCCCACAACACGTTAGCTGGTTTCCCTCAGAGCTGGTGATCCAAGAGAGAAATATTGAAGCTGAAATGTCATGTATAACTTACCCTCGGAAGTCAGATTCTGGTCACTTCTGCCTTATTCTATTAGTTAAGAGTGAGTCACAGCCAGGCACAGTGGTTCACGCCTATAATCCCAGCACTTCAGGAGGCCGAGCGAGGAGGATTCCTTGAGCCTAGGAGTTTGAGACCAGCCTGGGCAACAGAGTGAGACCCTCATAAAAAAGATTAGCCAGCTGGGCGTGGTGGCTCATGCCTGTAATCCCAGCACTTTGGGAGGCTGAGGTGGGTGGATCGCCCGAAGTCAGGAATTCGAGATCAGCCTGGTCAACCTGGTGAAATCCTGTATCTACTAAAAATACAAAAATTAGCTGGGCGTAGTGGCGGGTGCCTGTAATTCCAGCTAATTGGGAGGCTGAGGCAGGAGAATCGTTTGAACCCGGGAGGCAGAGTTTGCAGTGAGTCGAGATTGCACCACTGCACTCTAGCCTGGGCGACAAGAACGAAAATCCATCTCAAAAAAAAAAAAAAAAAAATTAGCCAGGCATGGTGGTGCGTGCCTGTAGTTCCAGCTACTTGGGAGGCTGAGGTGGGCGGACTGCTTGAGCCCAGGAGATCGAGGCTGCAGTGACCTATGATTGTGCCATGCACTCCAGCCTGGGGGACAGAGCAAGACCTTGAATCAATCAATCAATCAATCAATCAACCAATCAATCAATCAATCAGTAAAGTGAGTTGCTACTTACAGCCCGTATTAGGGGATGTAGGGTAGAAATTAAACTTGACTTCTTGAAGGGAGGGGTATTATAAAATGTAGATGTATTTTATTTTTATTAAAAAAAATTTTTAAGACGTCTTACTCTGTCACCCAAGCTGGAGTGCAGTGGCACAACCATAGCTCCCTACAGGTTTGATTCCTGGGCTCAAGCAATCTTTTTGCCTCCCAGGTAGCTAGGACCACTTAGGGATGCATCACCATGCCTAATTTTTTAAAGTTTTTAGTAGAGATGGAGGTTTCACAATATTGCCTGGGCTGGTCTTAAACTCGTGGCCTCAAGCAGTTCTTCCATCTTGGTCACCCAAAGTGCTGGGATTACAGGTGTAAGCCATTGTACCTGGCCTTATTTTTATTTTTTAGAGACAGGGTCTCACTATGTGCCCAGGCTAGACTTGAACTCCTGGGCCTACGTGATCCTTCTTCTTCAGCTTTCTGAGTAGGGTGCACGTCACTGTGCCCGGCCTTTGTGGACATCTTTTACAAATGCTGTAAGACTTAAAACATCCTGCAGAGGAAATGTTTATCATCTGAACCTTTAGTTTCTTTCTTTTTTTTTTGAGACAGAGTTTCACTCTTGTGGCCCGGGCTGGCGTGCAGTGGCACGATCTCAGCTCACTGCGACCTCCGCCGCCTGGGTTCAAGCGATTCTCCTGCCTCAGTAGCTGGGATTACAGGCATGTGCCACCACATCTGGCCAATTTTGTATTTTTAGTAAAGACAAGGTTTCTCCATGTTGGTCAGGTTGGTCTCTGAGCCAAGGAGCAGAGTGGGGAGCAGTGAACTAGGCTGCGCCCGGCCTAGTTTCTAGCTTTGAGGAGTACTCCCATGTGGCAGAGATCACCTCTCGTGGTAGAAGCTGAAAACGCTGTAACTACTACTGCAGTTTTTCTTCCAGCTAAAGCCCAGCTTCTGCCAGTTAACAGCATCCACTCCAGAGAGCCAGTGATGCCCAGGAGTGGCTTGGGAGGCTTGAGAGGCTTGGGAGGCCCAGGAGAAATGTTCCCTGGTGGGGGATGCAGTAACAAGAATGAGCTTGGGGCTGGGCGCGGTGGCTCACATCTGTAATTCCAGCACTTTGGGAGGCTGAGGCGGGTGGATCACCTGAGGTCAGGAGTTTGCGACCAGCCTGGCCAACATGGTGAAACCCCATTTCTACTACAAATACAAAAATTAGCTGGGCATGGTGGCGTATGCTTGTAATCCCAGCTACTAGGGGGGCTGAGGCAGGAGAATCGCTTGAACCTGGGAGGTAGAGGTTGCAGTGAGCCGAGATTGTGCCACTGCACTCCAGCCTGGGCAACAGAGCAAGATTCTGTCCTAAAAAAAAAAAAAAAAAAAAGAATGAACTCCTGGGGTACAGAGCAGTGGTACTGGGCACCCTTATGCATGTCTGGACTGACTGGGCTAAGGGCACAGGCAGGAGTGTTCAGGGCTTAGTGTTGGTGGGGACAATGGTATCCTTCTTATACTTACTCTGTGGTATGATACAGGCAGGATCCTGCTCACGTAGCCTGAGCTCACTTTTATATATTTTTTCCTTCTTAAAATCTTTAAAATGTTTTCTCTATGTATAAAGTTTTTTTTGAGACAAAAGTCTCACTCTCACCCAGGTTGGAGTGCAGTGGTGCAATCTCAGCTCACTACAACTTCTGTCTCCTGGGTTCAAGTGATTCTCCTGCCTCAGCCTCCTGAGTAGCTGGAATTACAGGCGTGCACCACCATGCCCACCTAATTTTTGTAGTTTTAGTTGAGACGGGGTTTTGCCATATTGGCCAGGCTGGTCTTGAACCTCTGACCTCTGGTGATCCACCCGCCTCAGCCTCCCAAAGTGCTAGAATTATAGGCATGAGCCACTGCACCCATCTCCGTATTTAAGTTTTTTTTGTTGTTGTTGAGATGGAGTCTCGCTCTGTCGCCCAGGCTGGAGTGCAGTGGCCGGATCTCAGCTCACTGCAAGCTCCGCCTCCCCAGTTTACGCCATTCTCCTGCCTCAGCCTCCCGAGTAAAGCTGGGACTATAGGTGCCTGCCACCTTGCCTGGCTAGTTTTTTGTATTTTTTTTAGTAGAGACGGGGTTTCACCGTGTTAGCCAGGATGGTCTCGATCCCCTGACCTCGTGATCCGCCCGTCTCGGCCTCCCAAAGTGCTGGGATTACAGGATTGAGCCACCGCGCCCAGCCAAGTTTTTTTTTTTAGATGGAGTCTCACTCTGTTGTCCAGGCTGGAGTGCAGTGGCACAATTGCAGCTCACTGCAACCTCTGCCTCCCAGGTTCAAGCGATTCTCCTGCCTCAGCCTCCCGAGTAGCTGGGATTATAGGTGTGCACCACCATGGCCAGCTAATTTTTTATTTTCAGTAAAGACAGGGTTTCACCATGTTAGCCAGGCTGATCTCAACCTCCTGACCTCAGGCGATCCACCCTCCTCAGCCTTCCAAAGTGCTGGTATTATAGGCATGAGCCACCGCGCCTGGCCCATCTATAAGTATTAATATAAGTATTAAGCATAAAAAAAAATCTGTAAGTATTAAGCCAACTTCTTTTTTTTTGTTTTTTGTTTTTTTTTTTTGAGACGGAGTCTCGCTTTGTCGCCCAGGCTGGCGTGCAGTGGCGCGATCTCGGCTCACTGCAAGTTCCGCCTCCCGGCTTCACGCCATTCTCCTGCCTCAGCCTCCGAGTAGCTGGGACTACAGGCATGCACCACCATGCCCGGCTAATTTTTTGTATTTTTAGTAGAGACGGGGTTTCACCGTGTTAGCCACGATGGTCTCGATCTCCTGACCTTGTGATCCGCCCGCCTCGGCCTCCCAAAGTGCTGGAATTACAGGCGTGAGCCACCACGCCCGGCCATGCCAACTTCTTTAATGCTGGTAGTTCTATGAACTTAAACTAGCTGGCTTGTTTCTGTTGCTTAGTGCTGAAAATCTTGGCTGATATGTTTTGAGGGCCCTGGTCTTGCAGTCTCTCTCCTTACCTTGTAGCACATTCTCCCTCCTTTGAGTTGACAAGCATTTTCCTCCTCAGAGCCTTGGCACATGCTGTTCCCTCTGCCTGGAACATTCCTTACCTCCACCTTCCCACCCACCACTCACTCACAGGTGGATCACTCAGTTTAAATGTCACATCCTTAGGGAGACCTTCCCTGGCCCACCCGCAGTCTGGGCTTTGGCCTCCTGCTACACACTCTGGCTGCACTGCTGTTTTCCTTTGCAGCCCTTTGTTACAACTGCTACAGGTCATTTGTACACAGGAATCCGCTAGGGAAAGTGGGTCTTAGTCCAGGGTCCTGGCATATAGTTGAGGCTGAGGAAAAATCAGTTATGTTTCCCTCACTCTCTAGGGAATCCCTTCTCTTTTTTTTTTTTTTTTTTGAGATGGAGTCTTGCTCTGTCGCCCAGGCTGGAGTGCGGTGGCGCAATCTCGGCTCACTGCAAGCTCCGCCTCCCAGGTTCACGCCATTCTTCCGCCTCAGCCTCCCGAGTAGCTGGGACTGCAGGCACCCACCACTATGCCTGGCTAATTTTTTTGTATTTTTTAGTGGAGACGGAGTTTCACCGTGTTAACCAGGATGGTCTCGATCTCCTGACCTCGTGATCTGCTCACTTCGGCCTCCCAAAGTGCTGGGATTACAGGCGTGAGCCACTGTGCCCGGCTGGGAATCCCTCCTCTGTCTGACCCTAACTGCCCTCTGCCCTGGAGCTGCTCAGCCCCTATCAATGTTTCTGACTCTCAGGGAACATTTTTGTTCGGTTGCAAGACACAGATACTCAAAAATCAAATCTGCTTACACAAAATAGTAAATGTACTGGCTCATGCACTTTTGTTTTTAAAGAGATGAAGTCTTGTTGTGTTGCCCAGGCTGGATTTGAACTCCTGGGCCTAAGAAATCCTCCTGCCTCCATCTCCTGAGTAGCTAGGGCTCCAGGAGCATGACTCTAAGTCCTGGTATGAATCAGGCTTCAGAAACAGCTTGATCCTGGTTCCCAATAGTATGGGCAAAACTCAGTCTCTCTTCTGTCTTCTTCTCTATGGCAGGTGTTCCCTAAGAAGTGACAAAGAAGGCCACTAACAGCTCTGGGCTCAAGACATTCCCACTTGGCAACTTCTCAATTGTTCTGGCAAAAGCCAGGAGAGTGGAGGTCTTCCCCACCTAGACTACATAAGCTGAGGGTGGGGTTCTTCAAAGAAAAGCTTGTTATAGGAAGAAGGGTAAACAGACACCAGGAAGCTTCTGATTATTATACCTAGTGATTCTGTGAGTGACACTGTTCCTAAACTTAATTATTTAAAACAATGTATTATTTCTCACAATCCTGTGATTAGCTGGGCTCAGGTGGCAGTTCTGATTACGCTGTGGATTGGCTATGCTAGAGGGTCTGGGATGTCCTCCCTCACATGCATGGAGTTTGTTGTTGGCATCTGGTCTGTGGTCGCCACACGGTCTAGCCCAAACTTCCTTTCACAGTGTCAGGAAGCTGCACAGGCACTTAAGTCCTAACGTTGGAAGTCGTACAGTCATGTCACTGAATTCTCTGATCAAAGTAACTCACCGGCCGGGCGCGGTGGCTCAAGCCTGTAATCCCAGCACTTTGGGAGGCCGAGACGGGCGGATCACGAGGTCAGGAGATCGAGACCATCCTGGCTAACACGGTGAAACCCCGTCTCTACTAAAAATACAAAAACTAGCCGGGCGAGGTGGTGGGCGCCTGTAGTCCCAGCTACTCGGGAGGCTGAGGCAGGAGAATGGCGTAAACCCGGGAGGCGGAGCTTGCAGTGAGCTGAGATCTGGCCACTGCACTCCAGGCCGGGCGACAGAGCGAGACTCCGCCTCAAAAAAAAAAAAAAAAAAAAAAAAAACCAAAGTAACTCACAAGACTAGTTCAGATTCAAGAGACTGGGAAATGCACTCCCCCGCCCATCTTGACGGGAGCAATGATAAAGTCACATTGCAAAAGGACACAGGCACAGGGAGGCAATGATTCATGGGAGGCCATGATTGAAAGAATCAACTATGCGCCACAACTCGCCTCTTCTAGTTCCTTTCACTAACCCTCCTCTCACCCCAGCAACCTGGCTACTTTGACCTTCATGACCACTAGAGGATCATCTCCCTCAATAAGTCTTTCTGGCCAGGTGTGGTGGCTCATGTCTGCAATCCCAGCACTCTGGTAGGCCGAGATGGGAGGATCGTTTGAGCTCAGGAGTTGAAGATCAGCCTGGGCAACACAGTGGGACCCTGTGTCTACAAAAAATAAGATAATTAGCTGGGTGTGGTGGTGTGCACCTGTAGTCCCAGCTACTCGGGAGGCTGAGGTGGGAGGATCACTTGAGTCAGGGAGGTCAAGGCTGCAATGAGCTGTGTTTGCACCTGCATTCCAGCCTGTGTAACAGAGTGAGACTCTGTTTCAAAAAACAAACAAAATAAATGTCTTTCCTGTGAAATCCCAGCAAGGGTCCCGACCAGACCATACCCATTTTTATTCATTTATTCATTAACATATTCAATCACTAAGCAGTTATTAAAACATAACCACAGTCCTATGCTAGGGACCAGGGATGCAGTATCATAAGACCCAATTCCTGCCCTCAAGCAATTTCTAGACCCAATTCCTGCCCTCAAGCAGCCTCTAGTCTAAAAGAAGAGACAGGGAATTAGATCACCGTCACATAGCATATTAAGGGCTATGCTAGAGGGGAACACACGGCATCTGGGAGCACAAAGGGCAGCCAACCTGGCCTTGGGGGCCAGTGATCTCTGGATGAATGGAGGTACCTAGGTTGACAAGGCGAGTTGGAGCAAGTATTAGGCAGAATCTTGGTCGCAAGTGATAGAAACTCAACTCCAGCTGACTTAAGGAAAAGTCAAAACTAGAAAGTCCTGGGGGTATTAGCTTCAGGCATAGCTGGATCCAGATAGTCATCAGAAATGAGTCTCTTCTCATCTGGAGTGCAGTGGTGTGACCTCGGCTCACTGCAACCTCCGCCTCCCAGGTTCAAGCAATACTCCTGCCTCAGCCTCCCGAGTAGCTGGAACTACAGACATATGCCACCATGCCTGGCTAATTTTTGTATTTGTAGTAGAGACCGGGTTTCACCATGTTGGCCAGGCTGGTCTTGAACTCCTGGCTTCAAGCAATCTGCCTGCCTTGGCTTCCCAAATGCTAGGGTTACAGGTGGGAGCCACGGAGCTCAGCCTCCTCTGTGTTGGCTTAGTTCTGAAGCAGGCTGTCCTTACATGCTGGACACTAACAGCTGAAGACTATGACTGTGATTACTCAGGTGGGTCACAGGCTCACTCCTGGAATCAGGGAGCAGGGTCAGTCCCTCGGAACCACAGAGTCTGAGAATGGAGCAGGTTTGTCACCCAAAGGAGAAAAGGAAAAGAAGGGCTGTGGAGCTGGCTTGACATCAGGTGTACTCCTAGACAGGTGACTGAGTTACAGCCCTCAAATAGAGCCTCCTGAGGGAAATGTCCTGAAGGAACAGGAAATCGGCCTTGGGAGTGAGCAGATATGCTAAGATCAAATCTCTCTCCAAGGCTACTTCTTGGTTGTATAAGGTCTGCAAGACTTTGTCCCTGACTTTCTCCTGTGAAATCAAGTCTTCTCCAGTTGTTCTTAGGGTTAACTGAAATAGGAAATACAGGGACTCTTGAAGTCACCCTGTTCTCTTCCCATTAAATCAAACAGTCAAGTCCCAGGGCTGGTCTACCTTGCCAGAAAAAAGAAGCGGACTCCACCTAGTGGCTAGTGGGGTCATTGTGCTGTAGAGCTGACCATTTACAGAACTGTAAGGTTTCTTCAGCGTTTTGACATTCCTAGACAGAGGAAGCAGCATATATGAACAGTAAGCTTGGGAGAGCCAGGCCAGGGACACGTCTGCCCTGTCTCTGTAATAGGGCTTTTCAAAGGGCAGAGAGGTGAGGTTAGGTGGATGGATGGTCAGAAGGAGAAAATGTTCTTCCTATTGTATTTTACATTAGTGACTGCTCATCAGAACATCTGGTTTGGGGGTTGGGACAGCTCATGTGGCAGGGACTGCTGTGAGGGAAGGGCTTTCTTCTTTTTTTTTAAGAGGCTCCCACTATGTTGTCCAGCCTGGACTTGAACTCCTGGGCTCAAGCGATCCTCCTGCCTCAGCCTCCTGAGCAGCTGGGATTACAGGCACGTGCACCACACCTGGCTTAGGGCTCTGGGAGGAAACTCTACCTGTTCATTGCTACTTCTTTTAGGATTTGAGCTGGGAACTGTGATTTCTTCTAACTTCCACTTCACTAGACAGTATCAAGGCCTCGGGTCACATATATCTGGTGGCAGTGCTCAGACCAACACTTAGGGCCCCTGAATCCCAGGCCATTGTCCCTCATGCCATCCCTCATTGGCTGCTATATAGGTACATGTCTAGATGTGTCTGCACTGGTGGGTTGTTATAGTCAAACAGCTGCTTTGCATCTAGCTCTGGGCTAAGAGCATGATTCCACTGCCTCTTGGTTCCATTTCATGCATGATTCCATTTCTTCCCCTCAGGTGTGACACCTGAGTAGTGTCACTGGCCAAAGAGCCCTGGGCCTGGGATAAGCAGGGGCTCCCCAGTAGTGGAGGGTGACTTTTCGCTGGACCCCAGTAAAGAATCACTTGTAGCCACTATGCTACTTTTCCCCCTGCCTCAGTCAGATTGAATTAGGATTCTGGCATTTCATAAATCACTCAATCTTATTACATGGAGCTATGTCAGATGCCATCTGCTTGTGGCCTTACCCCTGCTCCAGGGGGACTCAGGGTTTACTTCAGGTCAACAACAGAAAGAGCAGCAGTTACCATTTATATAGCATTTATCATGTGTAAGGCACTATTAATTATTTCATATCTATCTATTCTTTTAATTCTCACAATAACCCTATGAGGTAGGTACTAATGTTCCACCCTGAGGCAGGTTTGTGATGGCAGAGCTGGGATCCGAACCTTAGCTGCTTGCTTCCTAGAACCTGAGTTTTCGTCACTACACTAGACTACCTCTCCAGAGCTGATGCCTCTCTGAGACCCTCCCTAGGCACTAGAGCCATGAGCAGGGGCTCCCTCTCATGTTTGCCTGCTGTATACACCAGAATGGCCAATATTAAAAAAACTGACAACATCAAGTGCTAACCAAGACGTGGAGCTCGCCGGTGAGGATGTAAGTCAATCGAGCCACTTTGGAAAACAGTCTGGCAGTGTCTAGACAAGCTAAACGTATGCCTACTCTACGATCCCACGCCTAAGTCAATGAGTGAACGTGTGTACCAAGCAACATGTACAAAATCCCTCATAGCAGTTTTATTTATGATACCCCCAAACTAGAAACAACCCAATTGTCCCTCAACAGGATGGCTGGGCCAGGCGTGGTGGCTCACGCTTGTAATCCCAGTACTTTGGGAGGCTGAGGTGGGTGGATCCCTAGAGCCCAGGAGTTTGAGACCAGCCTGGGCAACACAGTGAGACCCCATCTCTACAAAAAACACGAAAAACTAGCAGGCATGGTGGCATGTGCCTGTAGTCCCAGCTACTTGGGGGGCTGAGGCGGGAGGATCACTTGAGCCCAGGAATTCAAGACCAGCCTGGGCAACAGAGTGAGACTCCATCTCTACAAAAAATAGAAAATATTAGCTGGTGTGGTGGCATGTGCCTGTAGTCTCAGCTACATGGGAGGTTGAGGTGGGAGGATCACTTGAGCCCAGGAGGTCGAGGTTGCAGTGAGTCTTGATGGCACCACTGCATTCTAGCCTGGGCGACAGTGAGAACGTCTCAAAAACAAAAACAAAAAAGTAGGATGGCTAAATTGTGCTATATTCAAATAAAGGACCACTACACAGCACGAAAAAATTCAACTTTTTTTTTTTTTTTTTTGAGACAGAGTCTTATTACGTCACCTAGGCTGGAGTGCAGTGGCGTGATCTCAGCTCACTTGCAACCTCTGCCTCCCGGGTTCAAGCGATTCTCCTGCCTCAGCCTCCCGAGCAGCTGGGATTATAGGCATGTGCCACCACCACGACTGGCTAATTTTTGTATTTTTAGTAGAGACAGGATTTTACCATGTTGGCTAGGCTGGTCTCGAACTCCTGACCTCAAGTGATGTGCCCACCTTGGCCTCCCAAAGTGCTGGGATTACAGGCATGAGCTACTGTGCCTGGCTGAAAAAAAAACTGAACTTCTGAGACATACAGTAATGTGGGTGAATTCCACAAACTAATATTGTGCAAAATGTATGATTCCATTTTGTAAAACTCAAGAGCAAGCAAAACTAATCTACAATGATAGAAGTCAAAATAGTGGTTACTTCTGGGGGACACTGACTAGGAGGGGAAATGAGGGAATGTTTTGGGGACCTGGCAATGTTTTGTATCTTGATCTGGAGGGTGACTGCCCCAATGTATACATATAAGTTAGGATTCATCAAATTGAAGCCTAAAATTGGTGCACATTACTGAATGTGTGGTGTACCTAAAAAAGTTTGGAAAAAAAAGGAAACAGTTAAACAATTTCTGGGTATGGTGCACAGTTGTTTTTGTCCCCTCTTCCCCCTGCATCCATTCCCCTTCAATCTGGAAACAGCCCTACAACTTTCTTCTTTTGGGGCTGCGTCACTTCCTCTCTCAATATGTTTTAGGTGCAGTTGACTCAGCTTTAGGCACATGACCCAGGCCCCAAATCAGAGTGCCTTTTCCCCTACCCACAATGATTAATTCAGGGATGAGAACAGGACTAAAGCAGTTGAGGCAATCCCAGATATTTTGTTGGAACTAGTGGAGAAAGGTGTTCTTTCCACTGTTGTTCTTAACGTATCAGGAGAGAAGCCTGGGGCTGCTGGTGGCCACCTTGGCATCTCTTGGAGAGAGCTTGCCTGACAGAGGGCACACAGAGGAAAGCAGGAGGACAGAAAATTCTTCCTGATGAGACCATCTCCGAGTACGGGTCCAGCTATCACTGTATGTGGATTTTTCATTAAGTGAATCAATACATTCACTTTTTTAGCTAATCGCTTTGGTTTGGCTTTTTTTTTTTTGAGACGGAATCTCCCTCTGTAGCCCAGGCTGGAGTGCAGTGGCGTGATCTTGGCTCACTGCAAGCTCCGCCCCCTGGGTTCACACCATTCTCCCACCTCAGCCTCCCAGGTAGCTGGGACTATAGGCACCTGCCACCACGCCCGGCTAATTTTTCTGCATTTTTAGTAGAGACAGGGTTTCACCGTGTTAGCCAGAATGGTCTTGAACTCCTGGCTCAAGTGATCCACCCGCCTCGGCCTCCCAAAGTGCTGGGGTTACAGGTGTGAGCCACCATGCCTGGCCTCCTTCTCTATATGGAATATCAACTCTTAGATCAAAGGTTGTTACGCAGATCAAATGCTAGCTTCCCAACCTCTCCAGCTTTTTCATACCCTTGGCTGAGTCAGCTCCTCATCCTGGGCATTCTTATCATCGTCATCATAATCTTTGACCGTGCGTGAACCCCCAAGGGCAAGAAAGTGTTAATCTCTAGGTCCCCTTACCAACAGGGCTGGCCACACAGCCGGCAGGGACTACAAAGTGGCTCATGGTATGATAGCCCACTGACCCCCTGCCCTTCATTTCCTTGCTTGGTAGATGGGGCTGAATCCGACATACTAGGTGGCTTAGAAGGACCCTGGGGAATTGCTGGAGCAGTCTGATCTTGGGAAGCTGAGAACCTCCCCTGGGGCTGTGTAGAGCCTTTCACAGCAGACCAGGAGCAGGGGCTGAGTGGTGCTGAATGGGAGCTGAGGCTGCCTGGGCCCCTTTCTCAAACCTGGCTGTCTACAGTAAAGGATGGACAAAGAGCTCTTGAGGCCACAACACCCCTTTCTGTTTTTAAATTTTAAAAATTATTATTTTTAGAGGCAGGGTCTTTCTTGCTCTTTGTCCAGACTGGAGTACAGTGGCATAATCATAGCTCACTGCTGCCTTGAACTCATGGTTAAAGCAATCCTCCTGCCTCACCCTTCCAGGTAGCTAGGACTACAGGCATGCACCACCACACTCGGCTATCTTCTTTTAAAATTTATTATTTATTTTTTTGGAGATAGGAGTCCTGCTCTGTCACCTAGGCTAGAGTACAGTGGTACAATCTCGGCTTACTGCAACCCTCCGCCTTCCGTGTTCAAGCGATTCTCCTGCCTCAGCCTCCCGAGTAGCTGGGACTACAGATGCGTGCCACCATGCCCAGCTGATTTTTGCATTTTTTATAGAGACAGGGTTTTGTCATGTTGGCCAGGCTGGTCTGGAACTCCTGACCTCAGGTTATCCACCTGCCTTGGCATCCCAAAGTGCCTGGATTACAGGCATGAGCCATGGCACCCGGCCTTAAAATTTATTTTTATACTTTATTTATTTATTTATTTTTTTTGGAGATAGAGTCTTGTTATGTTACCCTGGCTGGAGTGCAGTGGTTATTCACGGGCATGATCATAGCATACGACAGGCTGGAACTCCTGGGTTTGAATGGTCTTTCTGCCTTGGCCTCTTGAGCAGCTGGGACTATAGGTGCATGCCACCACAGCTGGCCATAACACTCCTCAGCTCATTTTTGAGTCATGGAAAATGCTCTTTCAAGAATCACCAGGCCTATGATAAGTCCCATGGAACAAACCTATCACTGTGTAAGAGCTGAGCAGGAAAAAACCATCTCTCCTCATACACCTCATTCATTCATTCAATAAAACTTCATGACACACCACTATGGACATCAGGAAGTAGAGATGAATAAGGCTGGGTCTCTGCCCTAAGTGATTAGCCTGGAAAGCCATACTGGACACAGTTTCCATACTGGCCTCCTTGTCTCCTTTCCTGCCCCTCCCTGCATTCCTTTACACAATAGCTAGAATTCTCTCAAACATAAAGCAGATCCCCAGCTTAAACCCTTTAAAGACCTTCACGAGGCTCTATGTGACAGGAGAAGCAGGAGAAGGTGGATGAGAAGATGAGGCTGTATTGCGTTCAGGGTACCTCAACTCAAGGGAGACTTTCACAGGGTGCTTGACTGTGTCCCAACTCCTAAAATGACTACTGGGGACTACTGAGGTCTGAATGGGGTGGGGGTGAGGGGTCAAGATAGACATACTAGATCCAGTGGCAATATGGCTCAAAACCCTAGGTTTGTTAAGTTGCAGTCTGGCTCATGGGGGAAATTCTTTATTTGATGCTTCAGTGACCAAGAGACAGAGCATTAGACACACACATAAGCACACACATACACACACACACACACACACATCCACACAATATGCAAAGCAAAGGCATTTCACAGGTGAAGGGATAGGGAGTGGGGGAAGGAGGCCACAAGAGCAGCTGGGGCTTCTCTGACACAATGAGGAGAAGCCTCTGATGGTGACACTCCTTGGAATTCTTGCCTCAAAGCTACAAGGAAAACTCTATCCCTGTGGACTCAGTCCCAGGCCACAAAACAGTAAAGACAGAGAAATCTGGGTGTGGGGCCTGGGGGACACCTGCTCCTCACTGTAGAAACCTGCATCAGCTCTCTATTTCTTTCCTTGGGACCCAGAAATCGCCTGGTGGATGATGGGGAAGGCTAGCACCACAGCAACCTGGGCAAGGTGGTCTGCTGCACAAGGGGGAAGAGAGGGCTAGTAGGGCTGAGGGTAGCAATGAACCTTACAGCTGGCTGGCATGAGACAGTTTGCCGTTAGGGGCAGAACCCTCAGGGAGACTTGCATGTGGGGCACTTTCCCATGTGACCTTGGGTCAGAGCACCTCTGATGGAGGAAGGGAAAGGTCCCATCCCCACTGGAGTGTCCTATAATCTCAGTGGACATGGAGGCCACCCCCAGCCCCAGCTCGTTGCTAACTGCTGCAGATCCTTAGCACCATTCAGGAACCGTGGAGAGGGCAGCGGGGGGAGCAATGCTCCACCAAGACTGTGTCACTGCTCCAGGAGGAGACTTCACAGTTGGCAGAAACCTGTGCAACTGGCCATATGTGGTCTAAGGCTCAGGAAAGCCTGCACCTTCTGGGGGAAGGCAGAGTGTTGTATTAGCTCCAAGCTTCCATGTTGCAGCCATTTCCTCCGTTTCCTGCCTCAGCCCAGGTTTGGCATGAAAGTTCCACATTTCACTGGAAATGTCCAGAGCCCAGGGAGATCTCTGTTCTTTAGTTGCAGGAACTGGCCCAAAACTGACCTTTAGAGGAAAGACAGGTGGCTGGGGCCTCAGCTCCTATGGCCCAAAGGGGTTAGGGAAGGGGGAAAGCCACCCTCCAAACTACCACCCGGTGAGACCCCAGGTCTCTCAATACCCTTGCCTCCCCTGTCATGACCTACAGGACCCCTGCCAAAGGGGAGCAGCAGGAGTGAATTAGCCTGGACCAATCAGAGGCTGTCTGTGGCCCAATGCTGCTTCAGGCCTGTGTACTTCCCTGGTGAGAACAAGGAGTGAGAGAGAGCCAAGGGCGCAGGGGAAGCTGGCTCATGGCTGGCCCAACGTGGGATGCTGGGCAGAATCACCTCTAGTCTTCCAAGGTGGTTGAATCTTTCTGAATGGGTTGCCTTTGCATTGGAATCTGGCCCAGGGATGATGCCACTGTTTTTGGTGACCTGTATTTGAGAAGGAACAAAGGAACAGGGTCAGTGTGTGGCAGCTGTATTGGCTTATTGCAATGATAGCACTGCCCTTTTAGGGCCTTGGAGTAATAGGCAGGGCACCTTTCCTTCACTGAGGTCCACTGTGGGCGGGCAGAATGCTGGATGCTTAGCTTCCATCATTCCATCCTCATGGCAATTCTGCCAGGTGAGAACAGCATCCTCATTTTACATACAAGGAAAGTAAAGTTCAGAAAGTTTAAGTGGCTGGCCCATAGTATGTTTTTTTTTTTTTTTTCCTGAGATGGAGTCTCGCTCTTGTCGCCCAGGCAGGAGTACAGTGGCACGATCTCTGCTCACTACAATGTCTGCCTCCCAGGTTGAAGCGATTCCCGTTACTCAGCCTCCCAAGTAGCTGGGATTATAGGCGCCCACGACCACACCCGGCTGATACTTGTATTTTTAGTAGAGACAAGGTTTCTCCAGGTTGGCCAGGCTGGTCTCCAACTCCCTACCTCAGGTGATCCACCCGCCTCGGTCTCCCAAAGTGCTGGGATTACAGGCGTGAGCCACGGCACCCGGCCGCAAAGTATGTTTTTAAGTGGTAGGTTCAGGACTGTAGCCAATGACTTTTCACTATACCAAACCACTGCTTACAGGGCCCTATACAAACTCATTCCATTTGGTAGTGGCAGAGTAAAATGAACGGGCTTCGAAGTCAAACAGGCTTGAATCCTAGGTCTAACTCCAAGTAACTAAGTGAGCTTGGGCAAGTCAATTAAACTATGTGATAATTAGACTTTCTTTGGTTGTAAAAGGTGGTGGGGGGGATATCCTAATTTCAGATCTTTTGTTGAGAATTTAATGAGACTGAATCAGGTGTTCAACAAATTATAGCTTTATCCTTACAGGATTAGAGGCTTTTAAAAAATTTTGAGACAGGATCTCACTCAGGCACCCAGGCTGGAGTACAGTGGTGCCATCAGAGCTCACTGCAACTCAAAGCTCACTCCACCTCCTGGGCTCAAGCTATTCTCTCACTTCAGCCTCTCAAGTCGTTGGGACTACAGGTGTGCATCGCCACACCTGTCTAACTTTATTTTTTGTAAACGAGGTCTTACTACATTGCCCATACTGGGAGAATTAGAGACTTATTGACTTGCCCAAGGTCACGCTGCTGGAAAGTTTAGCAAGAGATCAGTGAACAACACTAGCACTTTCAGGTCTGGGTAGCCCCACAGCGGGGCTCTGGTTGGCTTCAGGTTGTCTGTTGTAACTGCCATCATCCAAGCTGCAAGGGAGGTATGTATGCTGAAACACCGTGGGACTGAGTTGCTGGGGCTTGTCTCAAGTCTATACCTAAGAGTACCCCCAAAGTAAAAAACATATCCACAGGTAAAGAGGATGATCTGCTACAGTATGAGAGAGGAGACTCCAGGCAGAGTAGAGAGAATTAAGGACATTTTTTACACCAATACTCTGTGTTTCCACCAACTTTAAATCATTCAGCTCAGTGAGCAAAGCAAAATCAATGACCAAAGTCAAACAAACATTTCAGCAGCTTGCCCGCCTGAAACTCAGTTTCATTTCCTGTAAAATGGGAATGCTGCTACCCATCTCAGAAGGTTATGCTGGGGCCAGGTGCAGGGGCTCACACCTGTAATCCCAACACTTTGGGAGGCCGAGGCGGGCGGATCACTTGAGCTCAGGAGTTTGAGATCAGCCTGGCCAATGTGGTGAAACCCCATCTCTACCAAAAAAAAAAAAAAAAAAAAAAAAAAAAGGGGTTATGTTGTGGCGCACTGCTCATACCACACATTTCCCTTCAGAGAGGAAGGGACAGAACCACGTAGGCCCTCCAGACCAGGCCCTATCCTCTTCATATCAATGGTTCCATAACCTACTTCTGAGCCTGACGGCTTGGGAGGAGCATGCTGTGGGCCAGATAGGCTTCAATTTGAATCATGACCCTGCTTCATTCACATCACCACTTTGAATGCTGGTTGTCCATATGTGTAAAATGGGAATAATTATCTTTCCTCTCAGGACTGGAAGGATTACCTGAGAAAATATGCTTGACATATGGCCTGCAACAGAAGAGGGGCTCAATGAATGTTAGTCACTTCCAAGATTACCATGAACAGGTAACTCTCCGTTCACCTGGTTCCTTCAAAACCCTTATCACAATGTGTGATTATTGGTTGTTTACTTGCTTAGTCTGTTTCCTCCCACCAGGCTGTAAGGTCACGAGAGCAGAGGCTGGGTCTGTCTTGGCCACCATTCAGAAGATGCTCAATATATATCTGATGAATGAATGAGAAGGCCTGGTCATATTTGATAATGATCTATAGAGGGAACTCCTGCCAGCAAAGGATAGGGTCTCCAGGCCAGTGGAAAAACACTTCCCCAGAGTGCTACAGACCAGGAAAGCCAGGTGTTCTTAGGGTTCCACCAAGAAAATCATGTATGCTTCTCTATTAAAACCTTCAGCCCAACAGGTCCAAAAACTGGGCAGAAGCTGGTAGAGAAATACATATAGAGGAGACACTTGTTCCTGTTAAATGACTTATCTTCTGTTCACCGGAAAAAGGCTGCCAGGATTCCATTTCGGCCCAGAACTACCTGGCTTTGTTCTGACGCAGAAGTCCTGGGCTCCTGCTATGGATCCTAGAATTTCAAAAAATGGTTACTTACTGGTTCTTGTGTTTGAAGCCGCTGACATGAGCTTGGTACTGTTCTATGGAGTTCAGCACTATCTTACATGTTTTGCAGGGGTAGCCCTTTCCAGCTGAAACACATCAAAATCAAGATCTTAGTTATCCAGTAAGAAGTAACCTGAAGACTGTTGCTTTTCAGAGTGTACAAATGCCCTTCTAAGGACTGATAGGTGAGGCGAGGTGAGGTTGCTGGCCCTGATGAGAACCCAGAGGCCACAGTGTTCAGGAGGCAGAGACTGCATGCCTATGTGCTTCCTGGGGTTGGGAACATCCTCATTCCTGTGTCCCCCGTCCCAGTATAAAGCCTGGCCTAGACTAGCTGTCTGATAAAAGAATGACAGAACAAAGAAGTGACATTTGGTGTCTTTTCTACCTCGGCTGTGCTAACTGGCCTCATTAAGGATGCCCTTCACTGAGAGATCTCTGGGAAGGTGCCACTCTCCTAGGGCTTGCAGTAACAGTAATTAATGAGAACGCTGGTTATGAAAATCAATCTGTCTTTCTACCCTGGGAATCACAGACCGTATCTCACTTTACCAGGGCTGCTCCAATGACAAAGTGGCTTTTCCCACATGGTCTGGTAGTGAGGGAGGAGCCAGGAGAGGGAACTGAACTGCTGGTTCTGCTTTCATGTGACCTTAGCTAGATTCCTTCCTTTCTGAGCTTTTCTTTTTTTTTTTGAGCTCTGTGGCCAGGCTGGAGTGCAGTGGCACGATCTCAGCTCACTGCAACCTCTGCCTCCCAGGTTCAAGGGATTCTCCTGCCTCAGCCTCCTGAGTAGCTGGGACTACAGGCGTGTGCCACCATACCCAGCTAATTTTTGTATTTTTGGTAGAGACGGGGTTTTATCACGTTGGCCAGGATGGTCTCACTCTCTTGACCTGGCGCTCCACCCGCCTTGGCCTCCCAAAATGCTGGGGTTATAGGCGTGAGCCACTGTGCCCAGCATGATCCTTAGCTTTTCTTAACCTCAAACCAATTATACCACAACTTATTTATTTTTTTGAGACGGAGTCTCATTCTGTTGCCCAGACTGGAGTGCAGTGGAGCGATCTCGGCTCACTGCAAGCTCCGCCTCCCGGGTTCACGCCATTCTCCTGCCTCAGCCTTCTGAGTAGCTGGGACTACAGGCGCCCGCCATGACACCCGCCTAATTTTTTGTATTTTTAGTAGAGACGGGGTTTCACCGTGTTAGCCAGGATGGTCTTGAACTCCTGACCTCATGATCTGCCTGCCTCGGCCTCCCAAAGTGCTGGGATTACAGGAGTGAGCCACTGCGCCCGGCCCACAACTTATTTATTTAGAGACGGAGTTTTGCTCTTGTTGCCCAGGCTGGAGTGCAATGGCGTGATCTCCACTCCCTGCAACGTCCACCTCCAGGGTTCAAGCAATTCTCCTGCCTCAGCCTCCCAAGTAGCTGGGGCTACAGGTGCGCGCCACCATGCCTGGCTAATTTTTTTTTTTTTTTTTTGAGACGGAGTCTCGCTCTGTCACCCAGGCTTGAGTGCTGTGGCCGGAACTCAGCTCACTGCAAGCTCCGCCTCCCGGGTTCACGCCATTCTCCTGCCTCAGCCTCCGGAGTAGCTGGGACTATAGGCGCCCGCCACCTCGCCCGGCTAGTTTTTTTTTTTTTTTTTTTTTTTTTTTTTTTGTATTTTTAGTAGAGACAGGGTTTCACCGTGTTAGCCAAGATGGTCTCGATCTCCTGACCTTGTGATCCACCCGTCTCGGCCTACCAAAGTGCTGGGATTACAGGCTTGAGCCACCGTGCCCGGCCGCCTGGCTAATTTTTGTATTTTTAGTAGACAGGTTTTCACCATGTTGGCCAGGCTGGTTTCAAACTCCTGACCACAGATGATCTGCTTGCCTTGGTCTCCTCTCAAAGTGTTGGGATTATAGGCGTTGAGCCACTGTGCCCAGCCCAACTTATTTTTGATTTTTTTGAGACGGAGTCTCATTCTATCGCCCAGGCTGGAGTGCAGTGGAGGCACCTCCGCCTCCTGGGTTCAAGCGATTCTCCTGCCTCAGCCTCCCGAGTAGCTGGGATTATAGGTGTGCACCACCATGCCCAGGTAACTTTTGTATTTTTAGTAGAGACGGGGTTTCACCATGTTGGCCAGGCTGGTCTTGAACTCCTGTCCTCGTGATCCACCCACCTCAACCTCCCAAAGTGCTGGGATTACAGGCGTGAGCCACCGCGCCCGGCCATACCTGGGTAATTTTTGTATATTCTTTTTTTTGTAGAGATGGGGTTTTGCCATGTTGCCCAGGCTCCAAACCTCTTCACATTGGAACCAGGATGATCTGTCCATAAAACTCAAACTGGCAACGGCTTCCCAGTGCTCTTAGGGTAAAGGCCCACCTCCCTAACATGACCCACAAAGTCATGCGTGGACGCCTGCTCATTTCCTCCACATCACTATGTCCCACACTATCCTACTTGCCCTCTGGGGTCCTTTCTTGATCCCTGCTCCCCCACCTTATCTCCCCTCATTTTATGCCCACAGTCTTGCATTTGTCTTTTTTCCTGAAGTTTGTCACAGTTGTAACTATTTGCTCAATGCCTGTATTCTCTGCTAGACTGTAAGCTCCATAAAGACATAGACAATACCTGTCTTGTTTACTACATATATACCACCATGCCTGGCACATATTAGGTAAAAGTCCAATAAATACTTATTGACTATCTATGAATTTAGTAAGACTTGAAAAGTTGTCCTGTATATAAAAGCTGAAGAAACTGGGGGACCAGCATGGGGCTCAGAAACCAGCTCTACTGAGTGGGAGACAAGACCCTAATTAGGGAGAGTAAGTGATGGGGTGAAGCAGAGAAGGATTTCAGTAACCTGGAGGGGACATTCAATGCTCTAGGGGCAAGAAGGATTTGCCTGAATGCTATGTAGGTTTTAGTTCTGACCTTCTTTGGTAAATATGAGAGAAACGCAAGCCTGGAGTATAAAACCACTCTAAGCCTTATTTGATCTGCTTGGTAGATGATGCATTTGCCCCGATGGGATCTGGATACCCTAGGTCATCTTACAGTAGATCCATACTTGCCATAAGACACTTGTCAGGGACCCTCAGGAACTACTCTCTGGATCCAACACAGAACTACATTGGGTTTCAATGTGGGCTCAGGCTCTGCCACTCTTTAGTGTGGAACCCTGGGCAAATCACTTCATCTTTCTGGTTTTAATATCCTCATCTGTAAAATAGTGATAATCAAAGTTGTTCAACAGAGTTATTGTCAGGATTATATCAGGTAATTAAATATGACAGCACCGAGCCCAGCCCTGGGCCATAGCTCCTATCAGGAAGTGTTAGATGACTTGACTAAATGAATAAAGTAAATGAATGAATGGCTTTGAAGGAAGCCAGCAGGGAGAAGTCAAGCTGTTAACAAACCTAAATAGGACGGGCTCATGCCTGTAATCCCAGCACTTTGGGAGGGTAAGGTGGGTGGATCACTTGAGGCCAGGAGTTCCAGACCAGCCTAGCCAACATGGTGAAACCGTCTCTACAAAAACAAAAACACCTGAATTCTTTGCTAAGGTAGAATCCTTGTCAGTTGAAGTCATTGCTTGCATATGCTGGGTCAACAGCCCACCTCTGTAAATAAGAAGGGGGATAGAGTGGGGCTCAGTGCCTCTGCTAGACATTCTATACTTGGAAAGCCTTCTGCCAAGTATGCTCAGAGCTGGAGGCAGGTGGAAGGAGTGTAAGGTTTGGAGCCACACAGAGCTAAAGACCCACAGTGATATCAACATTTATTAACATCAAGGTCCTATCAGCTGTATGAGCTCGAACCATTCACTCCGGGTCTCAACCTCTTTGTGAAGTGGTTGAAATTGTATCTATAGGAATGTGTGGAAATTAAAATTATAATGTATATACTCCTATCAAAAGGGGATCTAATACCCCTGCCTCTCTGCCTATTTTTTTTTTTTAAATAAAAAAGTATTGATTTTCTTCAAATCCAAGTCCTCTTGAAAATCTATGATCTCAGGCTGGGCACGGTGACTCACACGTGTAATTCCAGCACTTTGGGAGGCCGAGGCGGCTACATCACCTGAGGTCAGGAGTCTGAGACCAGCATGGCTGACATGGTGAAACCCCGTCTCTACTAAAAATACAAAATTAGCCAGCCGTGGTGGCGCATGCCTGTAATCCCAGCTACTTGGGAGGCTGAGGCAGGAGAACTGCTTGAACCTAGGAGGTGGAGGCTGTGGTAAGCCAAGATCGCGCCATTGCACTCCAGCCTGGGCAACAAGAGCAAAATTCTGTCTCAAAAAACACAACAAAAAAACAACTGATTTTTCTTTTTATTTTTTTGAGACAGGGTCTCACCCTGTCACCTAGACTGGAGTGCAGTGGCACAATCTTGGCTCACCACAACCTCTGCCTCCCAGGCTCAAGCAATTCTCCTGCCTCAGCATCCTGAGA
This sequence comes from Rhinopithecus roxellana, assembly GCF_007565055.1. Taxonomy (NCBI): domain Eukaryota; kingdom Metazoa; phylum Chordata; class Mammalia; order Primates; family Cercopithecidae; genus Rhinopithecus; species Rhinopithecus roxellana. The sequence goes on from NC_044551.1 coordinate 170,933,060, forward strand.
AGCTGGGATTACAGGTGCATGCCAACATGCCCGGTTAGTTTTTGCATTTTTAGTAGACACAGGGTTTTGCCATGTTGACCAGGCTGGTGTTCAACTCCTGACCTCAAATGATCTACGCACCTCGGCCTCCCAAAGTGCTGGGATTACAGGTGTGAGCCACTGCACCCGGCCAAGAACACGGGATTTTAAAGTCATGTTATTTGGCTTGATTGCCACCTGCATCTCTACTTGATAATATACAACTTAGTTTTAGAGTTTTTATTTGTTCTACATAAGGACCAAAAAAAAGAGAAAAAACAAAACTTAAAGAGACACAGGTCGTGTTTTTTTTTTTTGTTTTTTTTTTTGAGACAAAATTTCACTCTTGTCACCCAGGGTGGAGTGCAATGGCACGATCTCGGCTCACTGCAACCTCCGCCTCCTGGGTTCAAGTAATTCTCCTGCTGGGATTACAGGCGCCCGCCACCACACCCGGCTAATTTTTTGTATTTTTAGTGGAGATGGGGTTTCACCAGGTTGGCCAGGCTGGTCTCGAACTCCTGACCTCAGGTGATCCACCTGCCTCGGCCTCCCAAAGTGCTGAGATTACAGGTGTGAGCCACCACACCCAGCCACAGACAGAGGTCTTTCTATAGTACGTTCCTCTATGTATTTGAGAACTTGAAATAACTAGCATAAAATGAATATTCCATTCAGTAATAATTTTTTAAAATTTATTTTATTATACTTCAAGTTCTAGGGTACATGTGCACAACGTGCAGGTTACATATGTATACATGTGCCATGTTGGTGTGCTGCACTCATTAACTTGTCATTTACATTAGGTATATCTCCTAATGCTATCCCTCCCCCCTCCCCCCGCCCCACGACAGGTCCCGGTGTGTGATGTACCCCACCCTGTGTCCAAGTGTTTTCATTGTTCAATTCCCACCTATGAGTAAGAACATGCGGTGTCTGGTTTTCTGTCCTTGCAATAGTTTGCTCAGAATGATGGTTTCCAGCTTCATCCATGTCCCTACAAAGGACATGAATTCATCCTTTTTTATGGCTGCATAGTATTCCATGGTGTATATGTGCCACATTTTCTTAATCCAGCCTGTCACTGATGGACATTCGGGTTGGTTCCAAGTCTTTGCTATTGTGAATAGTGCCGCAATAAACATACGTGTGCATGTGTCTTTAGAGGAGCATGATTTATAATCCCTTGGGTATATGCCCAGTAATGGGATGGCTGGGTCAAATGGTATTTCTAGTTCTAGATCCTTGAGGAATCGCCACGCTGTCTTCCACAATGGTTGAACTAGTTTACAGTCCCACCAACAGTAAAAGTGTTCCTATTTCTCCACATCCTCTCCAGCACCTGTTGTTTTCTGACTTTTTAGATTTTTTTTTTTTTTGAGATGGAGTCTCGCTCTGTCGTCCAGGTTGGAGTGCAGTGGTGTGATCTCAGCTCACTGCAACCAGGTTCAAGAGATTCTCCTGACTCAGACTCCTGAGCAGCTGGCACTACAAGCACATGCCACCACGACCAGCTAATATTTTTTTTTTTTGAGACGGAGTCTGGCTTTTTTGCCCAGGCTTGGAGTTCAGTGGCATGATCTCGGCTCACTGCAACCTCCTCCTCCTGGGTTCAAGCGATTCTCGTGCCTCAGCCTCCAGAGTAGCTGGGATTACTGGCGTATGCCACCATGCCTGGTTAATTTTTGTATTTTTAATAGAGATGGGGTTTCTCCATGTTGGTCAGACTGGTCTCGAGCTCCCAACCTCAGGTGATCTGCCTGCCTTGGCCTCCCAAAGTGCTGGGATTACAGGTGTGAGCCACCGCACCCGGCCAATTTTTGTATTTTTAGTAGAGACGGGGTTTTGCCATCTTGGCCAGGCTGATCTCGAACTCCTGACCTCAAGTGATCCACCTACCATGGCCTCCTAAAGTGCTGGGATTACAGGTGTGAGCCACTGTGCCTGGCCCTAGTTTTCGATTTTAATCAATAAGTTATTCCTGAGGCAGGGGGAGATACTTTGCTGGTTCAAATTAAAAAGGACTCAACAAGGCCAAATTTATGTTAAGAAAACCTTTGGAAAAGCCTAGTATTTTTCTCCTACCAAGTCTTTCTAGACTGGACACCAGGATGTTGAAAACACTGACATTACCCCTTTATTACCAAAGATATGGAGTCAATTTCCAGTTTCCACACATTTATGAAGTAACTTTCTCAAATTCTCTTAGTGCCCACAGTTTCAGGGATAGCTATATGAAGTCTCAAAAAAATCGACACATTAGGGCCGAGTGTGGTGGGTTCGCGCCTGTAATTCCAGCATGTTGGGAGGTCAAGGCAGGTGAATCACCTGAGGTCAGGAGTTTGAGACCAGCCTGGCCAACATGATGAAACCGTCTCTACTAAAGATACAAAAATTAGCCAGGTGTCGCGGCGGGTGTCTACAATCCCAGCTAGTTAGGAGGCTGAGGCAGGAGAATCGCTTGAACCCAGGAGGTGGAGGTTGCAGTGAGCCGAGATAGAACCAGTGCACTCCAGCCTGGGTGACAGAGCGAGACTCTGTCTTACAAAAAAAAAAAAAAAAAAAAACTACACACTTGTAAATGTAATATATAATAGTAGTTATGTAGCAAAATCTATATATTAGTAAAATTTCAATACAATTGTTTACTTTTCAGAAAGGTATCTTTACCATAAAGAAGCTACTATTTCTTAATTTACAGAACCAGTTTTTACTCAGAAATCTGAGTAAATCGAATTAGTTAAGTTCACTTGAGGTCTTTCTGTTCTGGAGTAATAGCTTATACTATGCAATTATTACAGTAGCCCCGCCACCACACCCCACTCACCATCTGCAGATTTGCTTTCTATAGTTTCAGTTATCTGTGGTCTACTGTAGTCCAAAAATATAAAATAAAAAATGCTGGCCAGGTAAGGTGGCTCATGCCTGTAATCCCAGCACTTTGTGAGGCTGAGCTGTGTGGATCACAAGGTCAGGAGTTCAAGACCAGCCTGGCCAACATGGTGAAACCCTATCTCTACTAAAAATAAAAAAAATTAGCTGGGTGTGGTGGTAGGCACCTGTAATCCCAGCTACTCGGGAGGCTGAGGCAGGAGAATCACTTGAAACTGGAAGGCGGAGGCTGCAGTGAGCCGAGATGGCACCACTATACTCCAGCCTGGGCAACAAGAGCAAAAGTCAGTCTCAAAAAGAAAAAAAAGAAAGAAAAAAAAAAAAGCCAGCTCTGGCATGGTGGCTCATGTCTGTAATCCCAGTACTTTGGGAGGCCAAGGTGGGTGGATCACTTGAGCCCAGGAGTTCAAGACCAGCCTGGGCAACATGGCGAGACTGTGACTCTACAAAAAACAAAAAAGTAGCCAGGTGGGGTGGCACACACCTGTGATTAAGCAATTTGGGAGGCTGAGGTGGGAGGAATGCTTGCGTCTTGGAGCTCATGACTGCAGTGAGCCATAATTGTGCACTGCGCTCCAGCCTGTGTGACAGAGAAGACCCTATCAAAAAAAAAAAAAAAAAAAATCCAGAAATGAACAATTCATAAGTTTTTTAAGTGCTGGCTATTCTGAGTAGCATGATGAAATCTCAAGTTATCCCATAGTACTCTGTTCAGAATGTGAATCATCTCTTTGTTCACCACACTGTATATGCTATCTGCTCATTAGTGCCTTAGCCATGTTGGTTCTCAGAGAGAAAAACACAGTATATAGAGGGTTTGGTATTATCCACCATTTCAGGCATCCATGGGGGGTTTTGCAATGTATCCCCTATGGACTAGGCGTGGACTAGTATATTCTAAAAATGTGTTAGTACGTCACAAAATGTTAAAATATACATCAACTTTGAAATGTTTTAAGAATACAATTGGAATGTACAGTAAAAAGGCAGCAAATATTTTCTCCCAATGAATTCACAGCAAACAAGAACACATGTAAGAAAAACTATCATCAAGGTGGATAATTTTTTACCTCTCTTAACCGTATAATATTCATGAAAACTGAATTTCTTCCAGGTCTTTTAAAATTACCCTTAATGTATAAGAAATGGTCCCTACATTCTAATTTTTCTCTTAAGTGTGAAGTTGGTGATTTTATAAAAAGACCCTGGCCGGGCGCGGTGGCTCAAGCCTGTAATCCCAGCACTTTGGGAGGCCGAGACGGGCGGATCACGAGGTCAGGAGATCGAGACCATCCTGGCTAACATGGTGAAACCCCATCTCTACTAAAAAATACAAAAAAAAACTAGCTGGGCGAGGTGGCGGGCGCCTGTAGTCCCAGCTACTCGGGAGTCTGAGGCAGGAGAATGGCGTAAACCTGGGAGGCGGAGCTTGCAGTGAGCTGAGATCCGGCCACTGCACTCCAGTCTGGGTGACAGAGCGAGACTCCGTCTCAAAAAAAAAAAAAAAACTTAGGAAGATCCGTGAGGTGTGGTGGCTCACGCCTGTAATCCCAGAACTTTGGGAGGCCAAGGTGGGCAGATCACCTGAAGTCAGAAGTTTGAAACCAGCCTGGCAAACATGGTGAAACCCTGTCTCTACTAAAAATACAAAATTTAGCTGGGCATGGTGGCATGTGCCTGTAGTCTCAGCTAGTTGGGAGGCTGAGGCAGGAGAATCGCTCGAACCCGAGAGGTGGAGGTTGCAGTGAGCCGAGATCATACTGCTGTACTCCAGCCTGGGTGACAGAGGGAGACTCAGTCTCAAAATACGGAAGACCACCTTTCCAGTCAACTTTAAGAAATGTTCATTTTAAAACAGCATTAAAAGTACCAAAATACACAAATACTTTGGGCAAGACTTAAATGCATACTTGATAAAAGCAAGCTGCGTGTAATGGCTCATGCCTGTAATCACAGCAATTTGGGCAGCCAAGGTAGGAGGATCACTAGAGTCTAAGAGTTCATGACCTGCTCAGGCAACAAACAGAGACCCTGTTTTTTTTTTTTTTTTTTGAGATGGAGTCTTGCTCTGTTGCCAGGCTGGAGTGCAGTAGCACGATCTTGGCTTACTGCAACCTCTACCTCCCGGGTTCAAGCGATTCTCCTGCCTCAGCCTCCCGAGTAGCTGGGACCATAGGTGCGTGCCACCACACTCAGCTAATTTTTGTATTTTTAGTAGAGATGGGGTTTCACCATATCAGCCAGGATGGTCTCGCTCTCTTGACCTCATGGTCCACCCACCTTAGCCTCCCAAAGTGTTGGGATTACAGGCGTGAGCCACTGCACCCGGCAAGAGACCCTCTTATTAAAAAAAAAAAAAAAAAAAAAAAAAGGACGGACGCGGTGGCTTGAGACTCCCGCCTCAAAAAAAAGAAAAACAAAAACAACAACAGAGGGATTTCTATATAAATCTGGCTTTCCAGAGTCTTTGGAAAACCTGAAAGAGGGCCGGGCACAGTGGCTCGTGCCTGTAATCCCAGCACTTTGGGAGGCTGAGGCGGGTGGATCACGAGGTCAGGAGATCGAGACCATCCTGGCTAACATGGTGAAACCCCATCTCTACTAAAAATACAAAAAAATTAGCTGGGCGTGGTGGCAGGCGCCCGTAGTCCCAGCAACTTGGGAGGCTGAGGGAGGAGAATGGCTAGAACCTGGGAGGCGGAGCTTGCAGTGGGCTGAGATCGTGCTACTGCACTCCAGCACTCCAGCCTGGGCGACAGAGCAAGACTCCGTCTCAAAAAAGAAAAAAAAAAAAAAAAAAGAAAACCTGAAAGATATGGTAACAGCTGAGTAGGAGTGGCATTCACTCTTCAGCTGACCATATCCCCTTCCTGGCTTTCATTTTAATTTCTCATCTGGCTTCTGTAGGCATCTGAGTTTGCAAACTCTACTCACAAGACCTAAGGAGGAAAAGCACAACGTCGGCTGGTCCAGGGAGCCCCAGTGGCTAAGCCCTGGTCCAGCTCTGGGTGTGAGCTAGGCCCCCTCACCTGGAAAGTCAGTGACAGCAGGGTCCGCCAGCCGCCCATAGCGTGCCATTAGTTTGAGCTTGGTCTCCTGTTTTCTGTGTTTCTTGCCCACATAATGTTGTTGAGCCATGACAGGGTCGTTGAAAGTCGCATGGCAGAGGCTGCAGAACTTGTCTGGGTCTATCATCTCTCTATTCTGGTGCAAGGCTAAGGTGGAGGCCACAAGGAAAGGATTTGTAAGGCGTTTCGACAGAGCTGCGGTGAGAGAGTTCAAACAGAAACAATGAAAAACCCAGAAGGTGCCAGGCTTTTGAGTATGCTGAATAGAAAGGGCTGTGACACCAGTTAATCCCACTTGCAGATGTGGCACTGCCTGTGTGAATCACACACGTGACTGCATTCTCTAATTGGGAAACCTGCGAAGATCTGAGGGAGCCCAAAGACTGGCTATTTCATTCAGCAACTTTAACTACTTTAAGCCCACAAATCCTGATTTTTCTCATATTCTTAGGAGGCTCTGAACTTCTCCTATCAAGTTGTCAAATTACAATAGACTAGAGATGCATACTTGCATTCTTGCAGGGATACCTCAGCATTTCCCAGAACTTCACAGCAAGTGGGACACAAAGTTTGGGAGTTTTATTCTCATCCTTGAAGTAATACAGTTGCAGAGCTGGGAACCAATGCACAGATACAGAAATTGAGGCTTGAGTTCCTGGAGCTCATACAGGGTCATTTAGAAAAGGTAACCATACTAGGGATGCCTTTTAGGCTACGTTGCATATTAATAGGCAGAGCAGAGAGAAAAGAGGACCATTAACATTTAGTTATGCGTTTTGCTCATGCCTGTAATTCCAGGGCTTTGGGAGGCCAAGGCAGGCGGATCACGAGGTCAAGAGATTGAGACCATCCTGGCCAACATGGTGAAACCCCATCTCTCCTAAAAATACAAAAATTAGCTGGGCATGGTGGCATGTGCCTGTAATCCCAGCTACTCGGGAGGCTGAGGCAGGAGAATCACTTCAACCCGGGAGGCGGAGGTTGCAGCGAGCCGAGATCGTGCCATTGCACTCCAGCCTGGGCGACAAGAGCGGAAACTCCGTCTCAAGAAAAAAAAAAAAAAAAAAAAAAATTAGTGATGTGTATTGTATATGTATTTTCTCCTTTGGTCCTCAGAACTACCCCAATGAGGTAGGTATCACTTTGCCACATTATTCAGAAAAACTGAGGCTCAGACGAGTGAAGTGGCTTGCCCAAGGTGACCCAGCTAGTGAGTGAAGCCAGGTTTGTGACCCTAAAGCCTATGCTCTCTTTGCTACGCTAGGCTGCCAGAGTGTGGCAAGAAGACCTGAAGGCTATAGCTCTTACTTTCACCTTCAGAAAACATCCCTGATTCTGGCCAATGAATTCATTTAATCAGAACCTGGTGTAGGCATACCTGTGAGCCTCTTGTGCATCAACATATGGCTAGATGTTGACTGCAGGCTGCGCTGCTGCCTCATAAAGTGGATGCCACAACTCACTAACAAGTCCATGTGGCTGAAATGGTGTCAACCTAGCAACTACTGCTTTAAAAATGTGGGGCCCAGAAGCCCTCACCAGTGGTGGAGGATGGATGGGACTCAGAAGGACTGAGATGAGATGTCTCAGATGCTCTTCCATACCTGTATCACTTCAACTGGGGAAGTTTTGAGGATTTTGGGCAAGCCAGAAGAAATTTTCTGGCCTTTCCCACACATGGTTTTCCAGTAGAGATGGAATCTCAATTTCTCTGCTCGTTGATTTTGTTTCAGCAAGTCATTAAAACAGTAATGTACATGTTGTAGAATATCTTATAATATGAGAAAATATTCTGTTTGTGGTGTTAGAGTGTAAAAAAATCAAGTTACAGGCCAGGCGCAACGGCTCGTGCCTGTAATCCCAGCAACTTTGGGAGGCTGAGGCAGGCAGATGATCTGACTCAGGAGTTCTGAGACCAGGCTGGCTGATCTCGGCTCACTGCAACCACTGCCTCCGAGGTTCAAGCGATTCTCCTGCCTCAGCCTCCCAAGTAGCTGGGATTACAGGCATGCGCCACCATGCGCAGCTAATTTTGTATTTTTAGTAGAGACGGGGTTTCTCCATGTTGGTCAGGCTGGTCTCAAAACTCCTGACCTCAGGTGATCCACCCGCCTCAGCCTCCCAAAGTGCTGGAATTACAGGCGTGAGCCACTGCACCCGGCCTACTATTTTCCAACTTTTCTGTAATGAATGTAGATTTTTAACATCAGAAAAGAGATATAATGGTTGTAAGAGAGAACGGTCATTCTTTGAGATACTGAAGAGAAGCATCAGAGGTGAAAGGGTAAGTTAAGCTTAGAAGAACCATTTAATGCGCATCCAATAAAATGAGGGATATAGAGTCTGTTCTCTGAAAATAAACTGAAATATAATAAAGTGTTCTACAGAGATGTTCACTGTAGTGTTATTTGTAACACCAAAAAGTGGGGGGTGGGGAGATTAAATGTTCAGCATTAGAGGAATGTTAAATGTGGTATGATGCAGTCACTAAAAACGCTTATAAAAAATTTTTTAATAACGGGGAAATACAAATGTCATATTAAATAAAAAACGTATAGAAGGCAATTGTATGGCCAGGTGCAGTAGCTCACACCTGTAATCCTAGCACTTTGGGAGGCAGAGGCAGGTGAATCACCTGAAATCAGGAGTTAGTGATCTGCCTGGCCAACATGGTGAAACCCCATCGCTACTAATACAAAAATTAGGCAGGGCATGGTGGCTCACGCCTGTAACCCCAGGACTTTGGGAGGCTGAGGCGGGTGGATTACCTGAGATCAGGAGTTTGAGACCAGCCTAACATGGTGAAATTCCATCTCTACTAAAAATACATAACTGGCCAGGCATGGTGCTCACATCTGTAATCCCAGCACTTTGGGAGGCTGAGGTGGGTGGATCACCTGAGGTCAGGAGTTCAAGACTAGCCTGACCAATATGGTGAAACCCCGTCTCTATTAAAAATGCAAAAATTAGCCGGGCGTTGTGGTGGGTGCCTAGAGTCCCAGCTACTTGGGAGGCTGAGTCAAGAGAATTGCTTGAACCCAGAGGGTGGAGGCTGCAGTGAGTCAAGGTTGCATCATTGCACTCCAGCCTGGGCGACAGCAAGACTCCGTCTCAAAAAAACACAAAACATTAGCTGGGCATGGTGGTGAGCACCTGTAATCCCAGCTACTCGGGAGGCTGAGGCAGGAGAATCGCTTGAACCCAGGGGGCAGAGGTTGCAGTGAGCTGAGATCACGCCACTTCACTCCAGCCTGGGTAGAAGAGGGAGACTCCATCTCAAAAAAAACACAAAAAACATAAAAGAAGGCAATTGTACATACCATAAGGTAAGATCATTGTCTGAGGCCAGGAGTTCAAGAGCAGCCTGAGCAACACAGTGAAACCCCGTCTCTACTAAAAATACAAAAATTGGCCAGGTGTGGTGGCACGCGCCTGTAGTCCCAGCTACTTGGGAGGCTGAGGCAGAATCGCTTGAATGCAGGAGGCAGAGGTTGCACTGAGCTGAGATCGTGCCACTGCACTCCAGCCTGGGTGACAGAGCGAGACACCATCTCAAAATAAATAAATTAATTAATTAAAATAAATTAAAAAAATAATTAAAAAACCCCACATGTGTAATCCATATGTGTATACTGGTATTTTGAAACATCACCAACATATTAACAGTATTTCTCTCTTGGTGGTAGGATTTGGGTGACATTTTAGTTTCTTCTTTGTATCTTTTGCAATTGTTTGAAGTGGAATTATTCATAATGAGTATGCATTGTTTTTATAAAAACATTAAAGTTATTTAAAGTAGTCTATGTTTATATGCACATATACACGGAGTTAACCTAGATATACATAAAACAAATACACACACAGATATACACAGATACACATAACAATAAGATTATAGGAGAAACAGATTATAGGAGAAACCAAAATGTTAACAGTGTTTATCTGTGAATGGTAAAATTATGGGTAACTTTTCTTTCCATTTATCCATGTTTTCTTTCTCTCTCACAACATGCTTATATTACTTTTACATTAAAAAGTGTTTAATCTCAGAAATATAGTTATAAAGTCGTGTAATAACATGGAAATGTGCTTAAGCTGTAAAATTAAATGAAAAGTAAGAGCAGGATATAAAGGGTACATGCATGACAATCACAACTATATAAAAACAAAGTATGTTGCAAAAGCTGAACATGAATATGGAAAATAATCTCTTGAGTACGAAATTTCAGGGACCAGGCATAATGCAGAGAATTTTCCCATTTGTGGAAAAAGAAGTCTGTGACCTTATAAAATTGTTTTTTTTTTTTTTTTTTTTGAGACAGGGTCTTGCTCTGTCCCCCAGGCTGGTGTACAATGGCGTGATCTCGGCTCACTGCAACCTCCGGCTCTTGGGTTCAAGTGATTCTCCTGCCTCAGCCTCCCAAGAAGCTGGGACTACAGGCTCGTGCCACCACGCCCAGCTAATTTTTGTTATTTTTAGTAGAGACAGGGTTTCACCATGTTGACCAGGCTAGTCTGGTACTCCTGACCTCAAGTGATCTGCCCACCTCGGCCTCCCAAAGTGCTGGGATTACAACAGGCATGAGCCACCACGCCCGGCCTATGTCCTGTGTTTTTAATACACATTATTGTATCCTCACAACCGATGAAGTAGATAGTATTATTATCATTGTATAGGTTAGGCAGTTCAGACACAAAAAACTCATATCAACAGTAACAGTGCCAGGCTTTTAAACCTGGGACTCTGTGACTTCAAAGTCCACATTCTGCTGTTTTCCATGAATAACTAGATGTGGGTGTGATCAAAAGGTGTAATTATGAGTGGCCAGGTGTGGTGGCTCATGCCTGTAATCCCAGCATTCTGGGAGGCCAAGATGGGAGGATCACTTAAGGCCAGGAGTTCAAGACCAGCCTGAGCAATATAGTGAGAAGCGATCTCTATTTTTTTTAAAAAAAAAAAAAGGTTTTGGTGTGGTGGCTTACGCCTATAATCCTAACATTTTGGGAGGCCGAGGCAGGTGGATCACGAGGTCAGGAGATTGAGACCATCCTGGCTAACATGGTGAAACCCCGTTTCTACTAAAAAATACAAAAAAATTAGCCGGGCATGGTGGTGGGTGCCTGTAGTCCCAGCTATCAGTAAGGCTGAGGCAGGAGAATAGCACGAACCTGGGCAGTGAGCCGAGATCACGCCACTGTACTTCAACCTGGGCAACAGAGTGAGACTCCGTCTCAAAAAAAAAAAAATTATGAGTGATTTTTCACACTACCTTCAAAGCCTTCCAAAACACTGTTGTCAGTAAACATATAAAGGATCATAGTATTACTAACAGTGTAGTCTACTTCTTGGTCCAAAATAGAGAAGCAAAAATTATCAAGGAAACAATGAAATAAACATCAAAGAACTTTCACTCTTGACTGATTGCAATTAGCAGAGGTTAAAATCCCAGAAAGTCAGGAGTTAATGAGATGAAAGTGAGGGCTGAGCCTTAGTCGTGACAAGATAAAGGGGGCTATTTCAGAAGTCACTGTACTGGGAATGAATTCATGGCAGTTACAGATTGCAGGGCAGTAGTAGCAGCACTGAAGTATTCAGCTTTGAAAGACAAGTCCCTGTCTTGAGGAGAACAGGCAGCTTTTGAGGATTAAAGTGAGTAGGCCATAACCTGAGCATGTGAAAAAGACAAGGATTTAGCTTTCAACTTGGAACATGCAGTAATAAGGGCAGGTGGATGCTGGGATGGAAAAATCTAAGTGAGAGAGGTAGGAGATAGAATGCTCTCATGGTATGCATGGCCTGGAGGACTTTGGCACTCCTGAGTTATAATTATTAGTCAGGACAAAAGCTCAGGCTATAGAGAAAAATCTATAACCAAAGAAAGGGAGGTTAGGTGAGCATAATTCTGAGATTGCATTTCAATGAAACTGGGTCTACTTGGAGATTTTTAAGGGTTCTCAAAAGGAATTCAACCTCTTCAAGTCTGTGGCCCCAGTGAGGATCTCTGTGAGTCCCTGGCAATGGTGCCCTGAGGACAGGAGGGGTCCCACTACAGCACTACTCAGGAAAACCAGTACCTTCCACCTTAGTGGATTGCTGCTTCAGCTTTAAGTTCTTTGCGTGGGTCTTCCCCAGGTAGTGCGACTGGGCCACGACAGGGGAGGAAAAGGTCATGTTACAGATGGGGCAGCACTGGTTCTTGTCTTTGCTTCTGCTGCTCTTCTGGTTGGAAGAAAGAACACAGGTCTGATCATACCACTGCCCCGCCAGAAAACCTTCAATGGTTCCCCACTGCCCATAACAGAATAGGCATTTATGGCCCCCGTCACACATTAACCCCAACCTACTTTCTAGATTCTTCTCCAGCTACTTCGTCCCAGGCTCTACTCACCATCCCCCACTTTATTCTCTGATGCTTCCTTGCTTTGCTTTGGCCATTCCTGCTGTCTAAAATGCTCTTCCTTCCTTTCCTGCTTGGCAGCGTGTCTGCTTAGCCTTGAAGACCCAATTTAAATAAAAGCTTTTCTTCTGGGGGACTTTCTCTCAAAAAAAAAAAAAAAAAAAAATCATTCAGTAAACAACTATCAAGTCCCTTTGTCTGTGTATTCCAGGAAGAATAATTAACCCTGCTCCTATTCTGTACTCCGAGAGTACATTAAATAGACCTCTGTCCTACCCCTTGCCACCCTAAACTGACAGTGTGTCATAGCTTAGGAGACTTTTCTGTGAACTCAAGTGTAACACTGGAACAGGGACTATTTGACTCATTTTTGTTTCCTATCCTTCACACCCCGCTGGAGTCTGGCACACAGTAGATGCTCAGAGTTTGCTGAACAAGTGGACCATTAGGTTGTGTGTTTTTTTTTTGAGACAGGGTCTCACTCTGTTGCCCAGACTGGAGTGCAATGGCACGATCTCGGCTCACTGGAACCTCCACCTCCAGGGCTCAAGCAATTCTCCCACCTCACCCCCTCAAGTAGCTGGACTACAGGAACACACCACCACACCTGGCTAATTTTTGTATTTTTTGTAGAGATGGGGTTTCACCACGTTGCCTAGGGTGGTCTCAAACTCCTGAGTTCAAGCAATCTGCCCGCCTCAGCCACCTAAATTCCTAGGATTACAGGCATGAGCCACTGCACCCAGCCTCCCACTGTGTTCTACTTGCTGATTATGATTAGGCTAGAAAACTGTGTATTTCGAGACTACATAAAGGGATTCCAACATCTCTCTCAGAAAGCCTGATCTCTGAATAGGGTGCAAAGATGTAAAATAACCTGCCCAGGGTCATAGAGTTGATCTTGCCTTCCTGAATTATAAATTATAAGAAAAGGGCCAGGTGTGGTGGTTCAGACCTGTAATCCTGGTACTTTGGGAGCCTGAGGCAGGAGGATCACTTGAGACCAGGAATTTGAGACCAGCCTGGGCAACAAAGCGAAACCCTGTCTCTACGAAAAAATTTTAAAAAACTCAGCCAGGTGTCTGGGCGCAGTGGCTCACACTTGTAATCCCAGCACTTTGGGAGGCTGAGGCAGGCAGATCACTTGAGGTCAGGGATTTGAGACCAGCCTGGCCAACCTGGTGAAACCCTGTCTCTACTAAAAATACAAAAATGGCCGGGCGTGGTGGCTCAAGCCTGTAATCCCAGCACTTTGGGAGGCCGAGATGGGCGGATCACGAGGTCAGGAGATCAAGACCATCCTGGCTAACATGGTGAAACCCCGTCTCTACTAAAAAAATACAAAAAACTGGCCGGGCGACCTGGCGGGCACCTGTAGTCCCAGCTACTGGGGAGGCTGAGGCAGGAGAATGGCGTGAACCCGGGAGGCGGAGCTTGCAGTGAGCTGAGATCCGGCCACTGCACTCCAGCCTGGGCAACAGAGCGAGACTCCGTCTCAAAAAAAAATAAAAATAAAAATAAAAATACAAAAATTAGCTGGGCGTGGTGGCACATGCCTGTAGTCCCAGCTACTTGGGAGGCTGAGGCAGGAGAATCGCTTCAACCCAGGAGGTGGAGGTTGCAGTGAGCTGAGATCGTGCCACTGCACTCCAGTTAGCCAGGCGTGGTGGTGTGTGCCTGCAGGCCTAGCTACTTGGGAGGCTGAAGTGGAAAGATCACTTGAGCTTGGGAGGTTGAAGCTGCAGTGAGCCATGATTGCACCACTGCACTATAGCCTGGGTGACAGAGCCAGGTCCTGTCTCATAAAGAGACAGATAGAGAAATAGATAGAAAGGAGGGAATCCAGGGATAAATAAATAAATAATAAGAAGGGAAACCAGGGGATGAGTCCAGTGAATTTTGAGAAGAGATAAACAAGGACCTTCCTAACCTGTGGCTACTATAATAGGAGGTAGCAGTTTATAGAGTAAACTCTTATTTACTGAGCATCTACCGGGAATTGAAATTTTACCTCACAATACCCTTAAGAAGTAGGAATTATCTTTACTTCATGGGTGAAGTTCGCAGAGGTTAAGTGACTTGGCCAGGTCACCCGACCAGTAAGACACACAGCCAGCTTTGAGCCCTAGTCTGCTCAATTTCTTTTCCCATGATGAGATGGTACTCCTGAGGGGTTGGGGGTTGCTTCAGCCTAATGCTCATAATATTTCTGAGCCAAAAAGCACATGTGATCACCTCTAAATCAGAGCAGGCATTTGGAAAGGAGTTACTTCTGTTTATTTATTCAAAACATTCAAGTGCTGAACTTAGTTCTTTTCCCTGGCTCTCGAGAAAGCAAGCAGCCTGGCTTCTTTCCACTTTCTCTTGTCTGGCTCCAATAAACCACTAGGTTGTAATATGTAATACTGGCTCCATTACTGAGTCCCTACTATGTGCCAGGCTCTGAATTCGGTGCTTTTTATAAACCTGCCCTCAATTTTAGTTTCGAAAAATCCTGAAAGGTAGTTGGTATTACCATCCTCATTTTTACACAGGAAGAAATCAAGGCTTTGTGAAGTAATAGACTTGCCCAAGTTACACAACAGGGCCAGGATTTGAAGCCAAGACAGTCTGACTTGCTCACCACACCAACCTGCTGGCTGGCTTCATCAGGAAGCAAGCAGGCTCAATATGTCAGTTGTATTACCTGATCTGAGTCTAGCTTCTTCGTTTCCCCCTTTAATGTCTCCACTCCATGGATTGCTAGGTATCTCTTCACTTTGTTGGCATGTTTTTTGCTCTGCAAAAACCCAGGGAAAAGATCAAAGATAGCCAAATGCTACTTCATACTTAAGGCACTCAAAAACACTTACTAGATTTTCATCTGATTCATCCTCACAAAAAGTTTTGAGGAGGAGGTGAGGGAAGTTTGAGTTCCTGCTCTGTGCAAGGCATTTTACAGCTATCAAATTTAATCTTCACAATCTATGAGAAAAGTATGACCATTTCTATTTTACGGATGAGGAAATGATGTCTAGAAATGATGAAGTTTCTTGCTCAAGATGAGTAGCAGAGTTTTGATTCAAACTCAGATCTATTTAATACCAAAGCTCATACTTTATGCTATGCCAAGCTGCAAGGGAAGATACACATATAATGATCCTGATTTGGATAGGGGAGATGAGACTCAGGGAAATTAAGTCAATCTTCAAGTCACAAGCCAACATGCATGGAGGCAACATCTGGGTGGCTAAGCAGCAATTACACTTCACCATGCAAGCCAGGGAGAATTAGGGGTTTGGCATCAGGTCTGAAAAGAAACGCAGCTCTAAAAGTATGATGGCATACCTGGTAATGTGCCAGCTTCTGGGACTCAGAAATAAGCAAGGCGCAGCAAACCTTACACTGGGTGTTGGTGAAGAGACATTGGTTCTTCTGGATCATGTGCTCCACTATAGAGGGGAAAACAAGAAATCACTGAGTTGACAAACACTACCTCTAAAAACAATGGAAAAAAAAAAAAAAAAAAGAATGACAAACACTACCTCAACAGCACTGTCTTTCAACTCTGCCTCAAACACAGGCACTGAATGATGGGATGCCATACTAGGACACTGGCAGACCTCAGCCAGCCTTTCCTACTGCCGCCGTGACTCATGCTGTGTTCTCATGCCACCTACACTATTACTTATTTTATAATTTTATGTATGCCAACTTTCTTTACTTAGGAACTTCTTTTAAAAAGGAATCTTTAGATCATAAACTTAAGTAGATACCAATAAAAATAAATATGATAAAAATGAGGCTTGAAGCATTCTCCAGGAAGAAGAGAACAGCAACTGTGCTGAGAGGTTTTAAGATATGGTAGTACCCAACTGAAACTTCTTCCCAGATAGAATCAGGAGGACTGGAAGACTCGAAAAGGGAATACTTTTCTCATTGTTCTCAAACTGACTTTGAAACATTTAAAATCACGTAACAGAGCAGGGCGTGGTGGCTCACACCTGTAATCCTAGCACTTTGGGAGGCTGAGGTGGGCAGATCACCTGAGGTCAGGAGTTTGAGACCATCCTGGCCAACATGGTGAAACCCTGTCTCTACTAAAAATACAAAAATTAGCCAGGCGTGGTGGCAGGCGCCTATAATCCCAGCTACTCAAGAGGCTGAGGCACGAGAATTGTCTGAACCCTGGAGGCAGAGGTTGTAGTGAGCTGAGGTTGTGCCACTAACTCCAACTTGGGTGACAGAGCTAGACTCCATCTCTAAATAAATAAATAAAATAAAATCACATAACATATTACATAAGTGCCACACTGTATGAAACATGGCCTGGAGAACAGTCTTACCTTTTTGAGGAGAGGTAAAATCTCTCTCCCAAGGCATGAGTTTCTTTTTTTTTTTTTTTTGAGACAGAGTCTTGCTCTGTCGCCCAAGCTGGAGTGCAGTGGAGCGTTCTCGGCTCACTGCAAGCTCCGCCTCCTGGGTTCCCGCCATTCTCCTGCCTCAGCTTCCCGAGTAGCTGGGATTACAGGCGCCTGCCACCACGCCCGACTAATTTTTTTGTATTTTTAGTAGAGACAGGGTTTCACTGTGTTAGCCAGGATAGTCTCGATCTCCTGACCTCGTGATCCGCCCGCCTTGGCCTTCCAAAGTGCTGGGATTACAGGTGTGAGGCACTGCGCCTGGCCAAGGCATGAGTTCTATCATGGCACTGGCAATGTGAGGCAGAGGCAAAGTCTAAAACTGGGAGAGGAGGGCAAGACAACATTTTTAATCTCCTGGTCTCAGCCAAAAAGTGGTCAAGACCAGGCACAGTAGCTCATGCCTGTAATCCCAGCATTTTGGGAGGCTGAGGTAGGAGGATGGATTGAGCCCAGGAGCTTGAGACCAGCCTGGGCAAGATGGTGAGACTCTGTCTCTACATAGAAACAAACAAACCAACAAACCAAAAACTAGCTGGGGGTGGTGGCACATGCCTGTGGTCCCAGCTTCATGGGAGACTGAGGCTGAGACAGAGACAGAAGGATTGCTTGAGCTCAGGAGGTCAAGGCTACGGCAAGCAATGTTAGTGCCACTGTACTCCAGCCTGGATAACAGAGCAAGCCCCTGTCTTAAAAAAAAAAAAAAAAAAAAAGTCGATGCCCTGGCAGAGGTTCCTGGTGGGGAGCTTTTAAGATGCCTCTCCCTAATCCACAAAATCTAAAGCTTACCTGTGTCAGCCCTTTTAGGCAGAAGGGCTGTATTTCCGTCCCTAATGATCTCTTTTTATATCTGCATTTTTCTCTTACAATGGTTTCTCTTACAATTTTTGTGAAAGACCTTGCCTGCCTTAGCTATGCTCTGAAAAACCAAGAGGAGTGACTCTATAAACAGAATTGGCCCAGGGCTTTTAAAAGAGGGTCAGAGGCGGCCGGGCACAATGGCTAATGCCTGTAATCCGCCAGCACTTTGGGAGGCCCAGGTGGGTGGATCATCTGAGGTCAGGAGCTCGAGGCCAGCCTGGCAAACATGGTAAAACCCTATCTCTACTAAAAATACAAAATTAGCCGGGTGTGGTGACGCATGCCTGTAATCCCTACTACTTGGGAGACTGAGGCAAGAGAATCACTTGAACCTCGGAGGTGGTGGCTGTAGTAAGCCGAGATTGTGCCATCGCACTCCAGCCTGGGCAACAGCGAAACTCGGACACACACACACACACACACACACACACACACACAGAAGAAGAAAAAAGAAGAGGGTCAGAGGCTTCTCAGAATCAGAAACCCACATGGGGTAGGTAATACCCAGAGGTCAGAGTTCAGTCATCACTTCCTCACCTGGAGATTGTGGATTTTGTTTTGTTCAAGAGATGAGGTTTCAAGCATATTCACAATCAGACTCCTAAACCCACAGCAGGGGTAGGCAAGTGCCTGCTAAATAAATGTACCTCTCTGCTGGAATGCACTCTCTGGCCTTAGAGAGCACATTCACATAGTACCTGCTTTGTGCCAACACTGCACTTAGTGCTGGGGGCCATACCAACAAATAAGACGGGGTATAAAGTAAAAAATAAGATAATGACAGAGAATTAGAAATGCTATGCAAACAAGCAGAGTACATGGTAGAGAATGACGGGGCAGGAGAGTTAGTAAAGCCCATCACAGGGCCAGTTGTGGTAGCTCACACCTATAATCCCAGCAACTCGAGAGGCTGAGGCAAGAGGACTGCTTCAACCCAGAAGTTTGAGACTGTCCTGGGCAACACAGGGAGAGCCACATCTCTATAAAAACAATAATAAAAAAAAAAACCCAAAACGTAGTTGGGCATGGTGGTGCATGCCTGTAGTTAGCTACTCAGGAGGCTGAGGTGGCAGAATCCCTTGAGCCTAGAAGTTTGAAGCTGCAGTGAGCCGTGATTGTGCCACTGCACTCCAGCATAGGCAACAGAGAGATACCTAGACTCTGAAAATTAAAAAAAAAAAAAAAAAAAAACATCATCATGGAGAAGTGTCAGCCATACGGCTTACAGGAAAAGAGTGTTCCAGCCTGAAACAGTATTAAGTCTGTGAGGCAGGGATGAGTTTGGCATATTCCACGTTCAAAGAATGGAGAGAAGCCCAGTATGCCTGGAATATGGTGAATGAGAGAAGAATGGTAGGAAATTAAGTTGGAGAGACAGCATGAGGCCTACTAGATCATGTTGAATGAATATAAAGCTCCATAAGCCACAGTATGAACTAAGGATTTTATTGTTAGTGTAATGAGAGGTGACAATATCTGGTTTGCCCTTGGAAAGATTACTCTGACAGTTGTTGTCAACAACAACTTGTATGGGGACAAGAATGGAAGCAGAAAGAACAAGGAGGAGGCTGCTATAGTCTTCAGAGAATAGATGGAAGCTTGGACTAGGCAGATTGTCCGTGGAGACAGAGAAAAGTGAATGAATTTGGAATTATGTTCCGGCAGTAGGTTTGACATCTGATTTCTTTGACTGGATGTGGGGGTGGGAGTGAAGGAAGGAAAGGAGTCAAGGATAACTCCTAGGTTTTGAACTTGAACAAGTGAATAGATTAGAACTAGGGGAAGATAGCCTTGGAGGAAAAATTAAAGACTTTTTGTTATGTGAATGTGAGTAGTCTATCAGATATACAGGTGGACATGAGTTGGAGATTCAGATCTGTCAGTCACTTGAAGTTCAAGGGGGAGATCAGAGTTGGAGACATAAATGGGGAATCATTAGTGTATCAATCATATTTAACGCTGTGGGGTTGGAAGAAAATGCCTGGCATAGATGAAGAAGGAAAGAGGTTCAGAGACTGAGCCTTGGGACCCTCCCAATGTTGAAGTCAGGCAGAGGAAGCGAAGTTGAATATAAAACAATGTGAGTACAAGGTAGAACTTCTGGCCAAGGCAGAGCGAGGAAATCTTCTCCTGCAGAAGCAACAATAAAACAGGACAAAACTGACAAAACCAGACAAAACTGACAAAACCAACCACTTCAGCACTCTGGAAGTTAACCAAAGGGACTTAACAATCTGAGCAACTTTATGCTTGCAAAACTGCTGAACTTCAGGTAAGAACAGTAGGAATCAGTGGCTTTTTTTTTTCCCCCAAATGGGGGAAAAACAAACAAGCAAACAAACAAAAATTCAGGGTTGCCCAGGCTGCAGTGCCCAAGCTGGACTGCAGTGGCATAATGTCAGCTCACTGTAGCCTCAACTTCCCAGGCTCAGGTGAGGCTGTTCTCAGCCCCTCCTGCACTCGGTGTAGAAACTCTGGCAAGAAGGTGCTGGCCATGAAAACAAATAGCTTCCATACAGATGGAAGGAAATCACTTGATTTCCCTTGCATGTTTTCTATATTGTTGATGGAAGTGATGATTTCCAAGGCAGTAAGCAGGAAGAGTCAAAGGCTCCACTGGCTGGAGGTGTCGTCATGGTTGGGGCAAGTGTGTTCCTGGCTGAGACTGTGTGACAGCACAGACCTGAGAGGGCCCAAGTTAACCATGTACTCATGGCCCACCCTGAGGCTGCATACGCACATGTAAGAGATGCAAAGGACCTCGTGGGAAGGGTAGATCTCAAAATGACATGAACTTTGAATATGCTTCCCTACCAACACACAGATCCAACAGTACAAAATCAAGGCCTTATACGTTCCAGGTGTTTAGAACAAGATCTTGTTGAATCACTAATCTGACCACTAAGCAACATAAACACACTAAAGTAAAAATTATAAAAAGGAACCAAATTGGGAATGCTTGCTTTTAAAGTCTTTGGCCACCATGTAAGCAGTCTGACCGCTCTGAGGCCACCAAGTTGTGAGGAAGCCCAGACTATTTCATGCATCAAGACCACATGGAGAGTTTCTGACACCACATGAAAAGAGAGAGATGTCTGGCCAGCCCCCCAAGGCTCCACTCCGCTGTTGTTTCAGCTCTAGCTCCCAGATGCCCCATTTCCCTGCTGTTTCAATTTGAGCCACCATCTGGCTGCAACTGCATAAGAGACCCTGAATCAGAACTATCTAGCCAAGCCTTTCCCAAATTGCTGACCCACAAAAACTGAGAGGTGTATGAGGCTGGAGGAAGCTAAGGCCCACAGAGGGGGAAAAAAAAACCAACTTAGGTAAAATTGTCAATTAGGCCGGGTGCAGTGGCTCACGCCTGTAATACCAGCACTTTGGGAGGCAGAGACAGGCGGATCATGAGGTCAGGAGTTCAAGACCAGCCTGGCCAACATAGTGAAACCCTGTCTATACTAAAAATAGAAAAAAGTTTAGCCGGGCGTGGTGGCAGGTGCCTGTAGTCCCAGCTACTTGGGAGGCTGAGGTAGGAGAATTGCTTTAACCCAAGAGGCGGAGGTTGCAGTGAGCCGAGATCACACCACTGCACTCCAGCCTGGGCAACACAGTGAGACTCTGTCTCAAAAAAAAAAAAAAAAGTCAATTAGCTGGGTGTGGTGGCAGGCACCTATAATAATCCCAGTTACTCAGGAGGCTGAGACAGGAGAATCGCTTGAACCCGGGAGGCGGAGGTTGCAGTCAGCCAAGATCGCGCCATTGCACTCCAGCCCAGGCAACAGGAGCAAAACTGCATCTCAAATAATAATAATAATAATAATTGTCAAAATTTTGAGATGGCAGCCTGACTGCACATCCTTTTTGCCATGATATCTGCACACAACTTTAATCCAACTACCAACTATCTCTCCAGGGTGCAAAAGATTTGATATGGAAAATGAGGTGCTTTTCATTCATTCACTGGAGAGGCAGGGTGTGGCAGTTCAGCCTGTAATCCCAACACTTGGGAAGGCCAAGGCAGGCAGACTGCTTGAGGCCAGGAGTTTGCGACTAGCCTTGCCAAAATGGCAAAACCCCATCTCTACCAAAAATACAAAAATTAGGCAGGCAGGGTGGTGTGTGCGTGTAATCCCAGCTACTTGGGAGGCTGAAGCACAAGGAGCACTTGAACCCAGGAGACAGAGGTTGCAGTGAGCCAAGATGGTGCCACTACACTTGAGCCTGGGCGACAGAGTGAGACTCTATCTCAAAAAAAAAAAAAAAAAAAGAAAAAAAGAAAAAAAAAAGAAAATCACTAGAGAGGCTGAAAGTATGGTACTAGGTTGGGCCTCCAGAAACATCTCCAGGAATAGTGCATATATGTTCCAATAGGTGACTTATAGTCTCTGAGGCTTCCTTCACAGCTCTGCTGGAAGCAAGATGCTTTGACTGTAACAACTTCTCTCTCAACCTATGAAGCTGGACAATGGATGCTGGAAAACTGATGTAGTTCCATGCTACTTGGTAGTCCCAGCTACTTGGTAGGCTGAGGTGGGAGGATTGTCTGAACTTGAGCCCAGGAGGTCAAGGCTGCAGTGAAGTAAGCTGTCACTGCACTCCAGCCTCCATCCTGGGTGACACAGCAAGACTCTGTCTCAAAATAAAAAAAATAAAAAATAAAAAAAGAAAAGAAAAAAGAAAGAAAGAAAGGAAATTTAAGCCAGGTGTGGTGGCCTGCATGCACCTGTAGTCTCAGCTATTCAGGAGGCTGAGGTGGGAGGATTGTTTGAGCCAGGAGTTTAAGACCAGCCTGGACAACATGGTGAAACCCCACCTCTATAAAAAACTACAAAAAAATTGGCTGAAAGTAGTGGTGCACACTTGTTATCCCTGCTACTCAAGTGGCTGAGGTGGGAGGATCACCTGAGTTTGGGAGGTCGGGGCTACAGTGAGCCAGGACTGTACTGCTGTACTGCAGCCTTGGTGAGGGAGTGAGACCCTATCTCAAAAATGAGTTGCTATTCCTTAGGCCTACATGTGACCTCAGAATCTACAACTGAGCTCTATATACATTTATCAACTGGGCGGGGCGCGGTGGGTCACGCCTGTAATCCCAGCACTTTGGGAGGCCGAGGAGGGCAGATCATGAGGTCAGGAGATCGAGACCATCCTGGCTAACACGATGAAACCCCATCTCTACTAAAAATACAAAAAATTACCTGGGCGAGGTGGTGGGCGCCTGTAGTCCCAGCTACTCGGGAGGCTGAGGCAGGAGAATGGCGTGAACCCAGGAGGCGGAGCTTGCAGTGAGCGGAGATCACGCCACTGCACCCCAGCTTGGGTGACAGAGCGAGACTCTGTCTCAAAACAAAAACAAAAACAAAACAAAACAAAAACAAAACAAAAAAATTCATCAACTAACTGAAGGTGATCCTTAAGAAGATGAAACCTATTTACTACTCAGCTTATTAGGAGGCAAAGGGTTTTTAGGTACAGCTATAGTTAGAAAGCAGCAAATAAAAGATCCTAGGGCTAAGTCAGTGGCCCACCCCTGTAATCCTGACACTTTGGGAGGCTGAGGCTAGAGGACTGCTTGATGCCAGGAGTTTGAGATCAACACAGGCAGCAACGTGAGACCACATCTTTACAAAAAAATTTAAAATTATCCAGGTGT
Organism: Rhinopithecus roxellana; assembly: GCF_007565055.1. NCBI lineage: Eukaryota > Metazoa > Chordata > Mammalia > Primates > Cercopithecidae > Rhinopithecus > Rhinopithecus roxellana. The sequence goes on from NC_044551.1 coordinate 170,956,350, forward strand.
GGTGGCACACGCCTGTAGTGCTGGTTACTAGGGAAACTGACATGGGGGGGAATCACTTGAGTCTAGCAGTTTGAGGTTGTAGTGAGCCATAATTGCACGACTGCACCTCTGCTGGGTGACAGAGCAAGATCCCCCATCTCAAAAGCAAAAAACCCCTCAAACAATCATAAGAAATGGAGGTTGGGTATAATCTACCCATGGGTGAGAATAGTTAGACAATGTAGTTTTTTTTGTTTTTTTTTTTTTTGAGACAGAGTCTGGCTCTGTCACCCAGGCTGGAGTGCAGTGGTGCATCTTGGCTTACTGCAAGCTCTGCCTCCTGGGTTCACGTCATTCTCTTGCCTCAGCCTCCTGAGTAGCTGGGAATACAGGCACTCGCCACCAAGCCCGGCTAATTTTTTGTATTTTTAGTAGAGACGGGGTTTCACCGTGTTAGCCAAGATGGTCTCGATCTCCTGACCTCGTGATCTGCCCACCTTGGCCTCCCAAAGTGCTGGGATTACAGGCGTGAGCCACGCCCGGCCTAGACAATGTAGTATTTTAATGGGCAGTATGGCCTAAAAGAATGAACAAGACGGTCCTATTAAGTCTACTTAGCATTGGTACTTCCATTTTGTGAGTCCATACTGTGTTTTTGTTTTTAATTTAATTTTTTAGAGTCAGAGTCTCATTATGTTGCCTAGGCTGAATTCAAACTCCTGGCCTCAAGTGATCCTTCTGCATCAGCCTCTCAAGCAGCTGGGACTACAGGTGTGGGCCACCATGACTGGCCAAATCCATATTGCTGATGGTCTCAAGAAGCTCAAATTTTTTTTTTCTTTTTTTTTTTTTGAGATGGAGTCTGGCTCAGTTGCTCAGGCTGGAGTGCAGTGGCGTGATCTCGGCTCACTGCAATCTCCACCTCCCGGGTTCATGCCATTCTCCTGCCTCAGCCTCCGGAGTAGCTGGGACTACAAGCGCCCGCCACCACGCCCGGCTAATTTTTTTGTATTTTTAGTAGAGACGGGGTTTCACTGTGTTAGCCAGTATGGTCTCAATCTCCTGACCTTGTGATCCACCCTCCTCGGCCTCCCAAAGTGCTGGGATTACAGGCGTGAGCCACCGCGCCCGGCCAAGAAGCTCAAATTTTTATCCAATGAAAACGGCATGAAGAGGCCGGGCATGGTGGCTCATGCCTGTAATGTCAGCATTTTGGGAGGCCGAGGCAGGCGGATCACCTAAGGTCAGGAGTTTGAGACCAGGCTGGCCAACGTGGTAAAACCCCATCTCTACTAAAAAATACAAAAATTAGCCGGGCATGGTGGAAGGCTGGTAATCCCAGCTAACTCAGGAGGCTGAGGCAGGAGAAGCGCTTGAAACCAGGAGACAGAGGTTGCAGTGAGCCGAGATTGCACCATTGCACTCCAGCCTGGGTAACAAGGGCGAAACTCCATCTCAAAAAAAAGAAGCTGGGTGTAGTGGCTCATGTTTGTAATTCCAGCATGCCAAGATTGCACCACTGCACTCCAGCCTGGTGACAGAGCAAGACTCTGTCTCAAAAAAAAAAAAAAAAAAAAAAAGGCCGGGCGCGGTGGCTCAAGCCTGTGCCTGTAATCCCAGCACTTTGGGAGGCCGAGACGGGCAGATCACGAGGTCAGGAGATCGAGACCATCCTGGCTAACACGGTGAAACCCCGTCTCTACTAAAAAAAAATACAAAAACTAGCCGGGCGAGGTGGCGGGCGCCTGTAGTCCCAGCTACTTGGGAGGCTGAGGAAGGAGAATGGCGTAAACCCGGGAGGCGGAGCTTGCAGTGAGCTGAGATCCGGCCACTGCACTCCAGTCCGGGTGACAGAGGGAGACTCCGCCTCAAAAAAAAAAAAAAAAAAAAAAAAAAGGCCGGGTACGGTGGCTCATGCCTATAATCCCAACATACTTTAGGAGGCCGAGGCGGGTGGATCACCCGAGGTCAGGAGGTCAAAACCAGCCTGGCCAACATGGTGAAACTCCATCTGTACTAAAAATACGAATTAGCTGGGCATGGTGGTGCATGCCTATAATCCCAGCTACTCGGGAGGCTGAGGCAGGAGAATTGCTTGAACCTGGAGGCAGAGGGTGCAGTGAGCTGAGATTGCGCCATTGCACTCCAGCATGGGCAACAAGAGTGAAACTCCATCTCAAAAAAAAAAAAAAAAGAAAAGGGCATGAAGAAAGCAAATGTAAGGGTACTGATGATCTGCTACTAACAAAACAAACAAATGGAAGTTCTGGAGTTCAAGTTATAATAAATAAAATAAATTTGCTGAAGGAGTTCCACAGCAAGTTCAAAATGGCAGAAGAATCAGTGAACTTTGAAGATACAGCCATAGAAATAGCTGATCTGAAGAATAAAGAGAAATAACACTGAAGAATAAAGAACAAAGCTTCAGAGATGATGGGAACACTTCAAGCATACTAACACATGTGTAAGGAGAACCTCAGAAGAAGAGAGAAGAGAGACAAAGAGTAGAAAAAAATATTTGAAGAAAATATCTGAAAATCTACCATATTTGATGAAAAACGTTAATCTACACATTCCAAAACTCAAGGAACCCAAAGTAGGAAAAATATGAAGAGAGCTACACCTAGACACATCCCAAATCATTGAAAGGCAAAGACAGAAAATCCTGAAAGCAGTGAGAAACAGAGAAAAATGACTCATCATGTACAGTGAAATAATTCAATTAATGACAATTTCTTATTTGAAAACAATTAAGGCCAGAAGGTAGTAGAATGACATATTCAAAGTGGTGAAAAAGAATAAAAATGTCAACTAAGAACTCTATATCCAGCCAAATGATCCTGCAAACATTACACTAAGTGGCCGGGCACAGTGGCTCATGCCCGTAATCCCAGCACTTTGGATACCAAGATAGCAGATCACCTGAGGTCAGGAGTTTGAGACCACCTTTGCCAACATGCAGAAACCTCGTCTCTACTAAAAATACAAAATTAGCTGGGTGTGGTGGCACATGCCTCTAATCCCAGCTACTCGGGAGGCTAGGGCAGGAGAATGGTGTGAACCCGGGAGGCGGAGCTTGCAGTGAGCCGAGATCGCGCCACTGCACTCCAGCCTGGGTGACAGAGCGAGACTCTGTCTCAAAACAAAACAAAACAAAAAAAAAAGAGATTCGCTTGAACCCTACAGGCGGAGGGTGCAGTGAGCCCAGATCATGCCATTGCACTCCAGCCTGGGCAACAAGAGCAAAATGCTGTGTCAAAAACAAAACCAAAAAAAAAAAAAAAAAATTTACACTAAGTGAAAGAAGCCAGTCACAAAAAGGCCATATATTTATACAATTCTATTTACATGAAGTGTCCAAAATAGTTGTTGCCAGGGATGACTGCTCCTAGGTACAGGGTTTCTTTATTGGGGTGATGAAAATGTTCTAAAATTAGACAGAGGTGAAGGTTGCAGAACTCTGTAAGTATACTAAAAACCACAGAATTGTACATTTTAAACAGGTGAATTTTATGGAATGTGAAATTTATGTCAATAAAGCTGTTATTTAAAAATAAAATAGTTAGGTGTGGTGGCTCACGCCTGTAATACCGGCACTTTGGGAGGCCGAGGCGGGCGGATCACGAGGTCAGGTGATCGAGACCATCCTGGCCAACACGGTGAAACCCTGTCTCTACTAAAAGTACAAAAAATTAGCCGGGCATAGTGGCGGGCGCCTGTAGTCCCAGCTACTCGGGAGGCTGAGGCAGAAGAATGGCATGAACTTGGGAGGCGGAGCTTGTAGTGAGCAGAGATCATGCCATGCACTCCAGCCTGGGTCACAGCAAGACTCTGTCTCAAAAATAAATAAAATAAAATACAACACAACTGTCATTCAAGAATGAGGACAACACACAGACATTTTCAGAAAAAGATTAAAGAATTCATTGCTAACTGGTCCGCTTTGTAAGAAATACTAAAGGAAGCCCTTCAGGCTGAAAGGAAGTGACACCAGATGGTAACTTGAGTCCAGAGGAGGAAATACAGAACACCAGAAATGGTAAATATGTGGGTTGATATAAAATACTCTACAAATATATTTTTTCTCATTTATTCTCTTAACTTCTTTAGAGGACATAATACTATATAAAGTAATAATTATGACACTGAATCATTAGATTTATAACATATATAGATGTAATATATATATGACAAAAATAGGACAAAGAAGGGGGAATAGAGCTGTATTAGAGAAATATTTTTGTATTTTACCAGAATTAAGTTAGTATTAATTTAAAGTAGACTGTGATGAGTTAAGATGCATACTGTAATCCCTAGAACACCACCAGGAAACTTAAAAAAAACCAAGAGGAATTAAAATGGTACACTAAAAATACTTAACATAAAGGAAGTTAGTAAAGGAGGAACAGAAGGATAAAACAGAAAGGAAATCAACAGTACAATGGAAAATGTAATTTTCATATCAATAAATAAAATACGAACAGTCTAACCAGTACACTCAAAAGGCAGAGACTATTAGACTGGATAAAAAAGCAAGCTCCCACTATATGCTATCTATAAGAGACACAAAGAGGTTGAGATAAAAGAATAGAAAAAAATACACTATGCAAAAGTAACCACAAAAGAGCTAGAATGGCTCTATCACTGACAAGTTGACTTTAGTATAAAAAATATTAGAGGCAAAAAAGAACATGACATAATGATAAAGGGTTGATACATCAAGAAAATACAAAAAAAAAATTGATAATTTAAAAAATAGACAAACTACTAATAATAATCGGAAATTTCAATATGTAAACTGAAAAAATCCTAAGCTCCCCAACCAACTGAACAGAACCCCTCTTGGCCAAGGCAACTCCAGGGAAACCTGAAAAATTGTGTTCCTGACACGACAGGACAAGAGGTTAGACATGACACCTCATTATTAAACTTCCTTTTGGAGTTTTTTTTTTTTTTTTTTTTTTTGAGACAGAATCTTGCTCTGTTGCCCAGGCTGGAGTACAGTGGCCGATCTCGGCTCACTGCAGCCTCCACCTCCCGGGTTCAAGTGATTCTTCTGCCTCAGCCTCCCAAGTAGCTGGGATTACAGGCATGTGCCACCATGCCTGGCTAATTTTTGTATTTTTAGTACAGATGAGGTTTCACCATATTGGTCAGGCTGGTCTTGAACTCCTGACCTCATGATCCACCCAACTTGGCCTTCCAAAAGTGCTGGAATTACCGGTGTGACCCACCATGCCCGGCCTTTTTTTTTTTTTTTTTTTTTTTTTTTTTAAGATACAGGGTCCTGCTCTGTTGCCTAGGCTGGAATACAATGTCACGATCCTAGCTCACTATGGCCTCAAATTTGTGGGCTCAAGCCATCCTCTCGCCTCAGCCTCTTGAATAGCTAAAACTACAGGTGTGTGCCACCATGCCTGGCTAATTTTTAAATTTTACGTTGATATGGGATCTCACTGTGTTGCCCAGGCTCCTTTTGGGGTTTAGACGCAACTGACCAGCATTAATGCTAAAATAGAGATCATAAGACTAACAAAATGGACTCTGTGGCAATAAGATACCAAATTACAAACAGGACCAAAGGCCATGCTAGACAAAGGTTAAGTCACATACCCCTACAGGTCACTCTGACCTGGTATATTGGTTAACAGACTTCCTTATATTAATTTAAAACATCCTGGCCAGGCACTGTGGCTCACACCTGTAATCCCAGAACTTTGGGAGGCCTAAGCAGGCAGATCACCTGAGGTCAGGAGTTCAGGACCAGCCTGGCCAAGATGGTGAAACCACATCTCCACTAAAAATACAAAAAATTAGCGGTGTGATGGCAGGTGCCTGTAATCCCAGATACTCGGAAGGCTGAGGCAGGAGAACTGGTTGAACCCGGGAAGCAGAGGCTACAGTGAGCTGAGACTGTGCCATTGCACTCTAGCCTGGGCAACAAGAGCGAAACTCTGAGTCAAAAAAAAAAAACAACAAAAAACCCAAAAAACAAAAAACCCAAAACAAAACACTCCTTTGTGCTGACTCCAAAATTTTAGACAAAGCTTTGCTCCTTTAACTGCAAATTAAAGAATCTCTGAAGCCACCTATGACCTGTCAGCCCCTTGCTTCAAGATATCCTACCTTTTTGGGCCAAATCAATGTATAATGGCCATGTATTGATTTATGACTTTGTCTGCAACTTCTACTTCCCTAAAATGTATAGAACAGAGTTGTGACCTAACTGCCTCAGGACCACTTACTCAAGGCTTCTTGGGTTTGTGTTTTTCCCTACCCATGGTCACTCATATTGGCTCACAATAAACCTCTTTAGAATGTCTTACAGTGTCATTTGAGCGCCATTTGGTTTTTCTATTAACAAATATCTTGCTTTCAATTACTCACAGAACTTGTTAGAAAATCAGTAAGGGTTTAGAATAATGTTATAATCAATTTGATCTAACTGGCACATAGAATACTCCACCAACTGTAGAATATAAATTGTTTTCTAACACACACTGAACATTCTCCAGGGTAGAACATAAGCCAGTTTCACTTCACTCATTCATTCATTCATTCATTCATTTGAGAGGAGTCTTGCTCTGTCATCCAGGCTGGAGTGCAGTGGCACGATCTTGGCTCACTGCAACCTCTGCCTCCTGGGTTCAAGCAGTTCTCCTGCCTCAGCCTCCTGAGTAGCTGGGATTACAGGCATCACCATGCCCGGCTAATTTCTGTATTTTAGTAGAGATGGGGTTTCACCATATTAGCCAGGCTGGTCTTGAACTCCTGACCTCAAATGATCCACCTGCCTCGGCCTCCCAGTGCTGGGATTACAGGCGTGAGTCACTGCCCCCAGCCCAGTTTCACTACATTTAAAAGGACTGAACTCATCTGGAATTTAATCAGAAATCAACAATCGGAAGAAATCTGGGAAATCCTCCAATATTTGGAAGCTGAAAACATGTATCAAAGAAGAAATTACAAGGGAAATTAGAAATTATTTTGAACTGATTTAAATGAAAATAAAACATTCAAAAATTTGAGTTGCAACTAAAGCAGTGCTTGGGAGGGAAAAAAACTCAGTTTATCCGACTTCACTTTTACAATATAGAATGCAAGACCCAGCAAGCATGCCAATGTGTAAGATCCCAAGTCAAAGGTCAAACCGCATACTTGTCTCTCTCAAGTTGCCCTCTTGGCCCTCTTCCAAGTATACTTTACTTCTTTTCATTGCGGCCCTAAAACTTTTCTTTTTTTTTTGAGACGGAGTCTGGCTCTGTCGCCCAGGCTGGAGTGCGGTGGCCGGATCTCAGCTCACTGCAAGCTCCGCCTCCCGGGTTTACGCCATTCTCCTGCCTCCGCCTCCCAAGTAGCTGGGACTACAGGCGCCCGCCTCGTCGCCCGGCTAGTTTTTTGTATTCTTTAGTAGAGATGGGGTTTCACCGTATTAGCCAGGATGGTCTCGATCTCCTGACCTTGTGATCCGCCCGTCTCGGCCTCCCAAAGTGCTGGGATTACAGGCTTGAGCCACCGCGCCCGGCCCCTAAAACTTTTTAATAAACTTTCACTCCTGCTCTGAGAGCTGACTTGGTCTCTCACTTTGCCTTATGCCCCTTTGGCCCAATTCTTTCTTCTGAGGAGGCAGAAACGGAGACTCAGGGCCACTAACACTCCTGCCTTGGCCTCTCAAAGTTTTGGAATTACAGGCAGGAGCCACTGTGTCAGAACAACCTAAAAGATATGTTAAAGGATGCAAATAGACAGATAAAGAGATACACAGGTCTGGAAGGGTCTAATGTGTAGGAGCTTCCATCCCAATGGAATTGGGGTGTGCCACACTTCCAGCACATGAATGTGTTCTTATTCACCTTCCTGGAAGCCCCTAAACTCAGCCCTTTGGGTTTTTATGAAGGCTTCATTATGTAGGCATGGTTGATTAAATCATTGGCTATCGGTGATCAACTCGATATTCAGCTTCTTTCTATCCCCTAGAGATGGGGGGTCTGTAACTTCCAACCTTCTGAGCACATGGTTGGTTCCCATGGCAACCAGCCAACCAGAATGTGGTAATCTAGGGACTTCCCAAAAATCACCCTATTAACATGCACCAAGGTGTGGTTGAAAGGGGCTTGTTATATGGCCAGGCGCAGTGGCTCACGCCTGTAATCCCAGCACTTTGGGAGGCTGAGGTGGGCGGATCACGAGGTCAGGAGATCGAGACCATTCTGGCTAACACGGTGAAACCCCGTCTCTACTAAAAACACAAAAAATTAGCCAGGCGTGGTGGCAGGCGCCTGTGGTCCCAGCTACTCAGGACGCTAAGGCAGGAGAATGGTGTGAACCCAGGAGGCGGAGCTTGCAGTGAGCCGAGATCATGCCACTGCACTCCAGCCTGGGCAACAGAGAGTCCGTCTCAAAAAAAAAAAAAAAAAAAAAAAAGAAAGGGGCTTGTTATAAATAACAAAAGTCTGTTTTTCACCTTTCTTGCTCTGGAGCAGTTCCAGAGGTGTTTCAGGAACCAAGGACAAAAGGCCAAATATTTTAACAGAAGATACTCTTACTGCTTTAGTCTGAAGAAATTATCAGGGTTATAGAAGCTGTGAGCCAGGAACTATGGAGGGAAACATATGTATATATAATATATTTTATAATGTCACAAGTGCTTAAGAGAGAAACTTATAATTTTAAACATCTACATCAGAAAAGAATGGTCTCAAATCAGCAACATACAATCTCACCTTAGAAAATAGAAAAGATCAAGAAAATGACAAATTCTTAGCTAGACTAACCAAGAAAACAATCAGGGGCCTCACGCCTGTAATCCCAGTACTTTGGGAAGCAGAGGTGGACAGATCACTTTAGAGTTTGAGGAGTTCAAGACCAGCCTGGCCAACAGAGCGAAACTCTGTCTCTACTGAAAATACAAAAAAATTAGCCGGGCATGGTGGCACATGCACTCCTTAGAGCAAGAGTGAAAGTTTATTAAAAATCTCAGCTACTCAGGAGGCTGAGGCAGGAGAATTGCTTGAACCTGGGAGGCAAAGGCTGCAGTGATCATTACTGTACTCCAGCCTGGCAAGACCCTGTCTCAAAAGAAAAAAAAAAAGCGACACAAGGAGAAACACAAAATTCTGTATACACTTAAAACAAGTAAAGAAACTGAATTAATAATTAAATATCTTTCCACAAAGAAAAGCCCAAGCCAGCTGATTGCCATGGCCCATGTCTATAATCCCAACCCTTTGGTAGGCTAAGGCAGGAGGATCACTTGAGGCCAGGAGTTTCAGACCAGCCTGGGCAACAGAGAAAGACCCTCTATGAAAAAAACACAAAAATTAACTGGTCATAGTGGTATGCCCTTGCAGTCCTAGCTCTGAGTTTGAGCCTGCAGTGAGCTATGATTGTGCCACTGCACTCTAGCCTGGGCATAGCCTGGGCAACAGGAACCCTGTCTCTAAATAAATAGAAAATCAAAAAAAAAAAAAAAGGAAAGGAAGAAAGAAAAGCTTAGGCCCAGGTAGCTTCACTGGTGATAACTTTTTTTTTTTATTTTGAGACAGAGTCTCAATTGTGCTGCCCAGGCTGGAGTGCAGTGGCACAATCTTGGCTTGCCGCAACCTTAGCCTCCTGGGTTCAAGCGATTCTTGTGCCTCAGCCACCTGAGTAGCTGGGATTACAAGTGAGTCAGTCACCACACCTGGCTAATTTTTGTATTTTTACAAAAACACAAAGTTTACAAAAATTTACAGGTTTTCTCCATGTTGCCCAGGCAGGTCAGAAAATAACTTTCATCGGCTGGGCGCAGTGGCTCACTCCTGTAATCTCAGCACTTTGGAAGGCCGAAGCAGATCACCTGAGGTCAGGAGACCAACCTGACCAACATGGCAAAACTCCATCTCTACTAAAAATACAAAAATTAGCTGGATGTGCTGGCGGGCGCCCGTAATTGCAGCTACCTGGAGGCTGAGGCACGAGAATTGCTTGAACCTGGGAGGCAAAGGTTACAGTGGGCCAAGATCGCATCACTACACTCCAGTCTGGGCAGCAGAGTGAGACTGTCTCAAAAAAAAAAAAAAAAAAAAAAAAAAAAAAAAAGAAAAGAACTTTTATCTCCAAGTTCTGCCCTGTGCGGTGGCTCACGCCCGTAATCCCAGCACTCTGGGAGGCCGAGGCGGGTGGATCACAAGGTCAGGAGATAGAGACCATTAGGCGTGGCGGCAGGCGCCTGTAGTCCCAGCTAATCGGGAGGCTGAGGCAGGAGAATGGCATGAACCCGGGAGGCGGAGCTTGCATGAGCTGAGATGGCGCCACCGCACTCCAGCCTGGGCGACAGAGCGAGACTCCGTCTCAAAAAAAAAAAAAGAATCCAAGTTCTTTTAAATGATCAGGGCCCAGAGAGATATTAAAATGAGATCGTAATCACTTCCTACTCCCCCTTTTTGAGCTATGACTCATCTATCAAAACTGGTTGCTATTGCCACAAGTGGGTATTAATCTAATAATGTCCTACCTGACACTATATCCTACATCCTATAGCTTAACAATGTATAGCCAATCTCTAACCAATGTTATTTCTGTAAATCAATAAGAATTCTTGACAAACGACTTTGTATGAGTCCCACTCCCTATCCACATTTTTTGCCTTTAAAAATCAAGTAAACTCTTTAAATCATATTTTGTGTGTTAGCCTCTTCCTTGTAGGTCAACACTTCTATAAAATACTGTAAAAAGAAATATTACCAACTGGGTGTGGTGGCTCACACCTGGAATCCCAACACTTTGGGAGGCCGAGGCTGGTGGATCACCTGAGGTCAGGAGTTCAAAACCAGCCTGGCCAACACGATGAAACTCTGTCTCTACTGAAAATACAAAAAAATTAGCTGGGTATGGAAGCGCTCCCCCTGTAATCACAGCTACTTAGGAGGCTGAGGCTCGAGAATCACTTGAATCTGGGACAGCGAGGCTGCAGTGAGCTGAGATCATGCCACCACACTCTAGCATGGGTGACAGAGTGGGATTCCATCTGCACTCCAGCCTGGGTAATGGTGAGACTGCGTCTCAAAAAAAAAAAAAAAATATTAAGAAGATCTACAAGAGAAAATTTCTCAAATCTTGGGTTAAGATAAAGAGTTATGGCCGGGCAAGGTGGCTCAAGCTTGTAATCCCAGCACTTTGGGAGGCCGAGACGGGTGGATCACGAAGTCAGGAGATCGAGACCATCCTGGCTAACACCATGAAACCCCGTCTCTACTAAAAAATACAAAAAAACCTAGCCGGGCAAGGTGGCGGGCGCCTGTAGTCCCAGCTACTCGGAGGCTGAGGCAGGAGAATGGCGTAAACCCGGGAGGTGGAGCTTGCAGTGAGCTGAGAACCGGCCACTGCACTCCAGCCCGGGCGACAGAGCGAGACTCCGTCTCAAACAAACAAACAAACAAAAAAAAAAAAAAAAAAAGAAAAAAGAGTTATTAGATATGACACTAAAAGCACAATACATAGGATAAAAAACGGATAAATTTAATTTCATCAAAACTTAAAACTTTTGTGCTTCAAAAGGCACTGTTTAGAAAATGAAAACACAAGTCACAGTTGGGGGGAAATCTCTGGAAATCATATCAATAATAAAAGACTTGTACCCAGAACACACAGACAACTCTTACAACTCAGTAGAAGACAAACAGCCCAATTACAAAATAGGCAAATGATGTCAATAGATATTTCACCAGATCTACAAATGGGTAGTTAGCCCATGAAAAGGTGCTCAGTATTATCAGTCTTTAGGAAACCACAATGAGTTATCACTACATGCCCACTAGAATGCCTATAATCAAAAAAGACAATTGTCAAGGTTATAGAAAAAGCAAAACCCTCATACATTGAAGGCAGAAATATAAAAGGTGAAGCCATTTTGGAAAACAGTTTGGCAGTTCTTCAAAATGTTAGAGTTACAATATGACCCAGCAATTCCATTCTTAGGGATATACTCAAGAAATGAAACGTATGTTCACACAAAAACTTGGGCATGAATGTTCGCAGCATTATTCACAAAAACTCCAAACTGGAAACAATCCAAATGTCTAGAAATAATGAATAGATTAATAGAATGTGTTATATTCATTCAACGGAATTCTATTTAGCAATAAAAATGAAGTACTAATACACACCATGACTTGGCTGAATTTCAAAAACATGCCGAGAGAAGCCAAACTCAAAAGACTACCCAAGACAGAAAACAGACCACTGGTTGCCTAGGGCAGGAGGTGGGAGTGGGGATTTAATATAAACGAGCTCACAAGGAACTAATTGGGGTAATGGAAATGTTCTAAAACTGGACTGTGGTAATGGCTATACAACTGTACATTGGCTAACAATCATTGGCGATACGCTTACAATGGGTGACTTGTATGGTATATAAACTGTAACTCAATGAAGGTGCTAAGAGAAGAAAAAGGGTGAGTAGAACTTAATGTTGCAGGTGTCTACCTAGATTTCATATAAATATGCGAGAAGTGAGGAGAACAGGGAAATGAAATGGGTCGTAACAGTGCCACTGTACACTCACACACACGTAGCAGACACTTTTTTTTTTTTTTTTGAGACAGAGTCTCGCTCTGTCACCCAGACTGGAGTGCAGTGGCCGGATCTCAGCTCACTGCAAGCTCCGCCTCCCGGGTTTACGCCATTCTCCTGCCTCAGCCTCCCGAGTAGCTGGGACTACAGGCGCCCGCCACCTCGCCTGGCTAGTTTTTTGTATTTTTTTAGTAGAGACGGGGTTTCACTGTGTTAGCCAGGATGGTCTCGATCTCCTGACCTCATGATCCGCCCGTCTCGGCCTCCCAAAGTGCTGGGATTACAGGCTTGAGCCACCGCGCCCGGCCCATAGCAGACACTTTTTAGAGCACAGTGGTTTTCTGCTTCAAGATCCAGGGCAAAGGTCACCTTCTTTTTGTGCACCTCCAACTCTTAAAACATTCCTCAGCACTGCATCCTTTACATTACACTGGAACTACTTTAGTGTCTGCTTCCTGGACTAGACTGCAAGACTTTCCAGGGAAAGGGCAGTATCTTCCTCTGATACTCCAGCTCTGAAGCCCAACCAATTCTGGGTCGAAAGCAGACATCCGTGAATGTTTGTCAAATTAATGAAAGGAAAATTGGGGTAGGGCGAGGAAACTATCAAACAAGTTTGAAAGTAGGAGAGCCGGGTGTGGTGGCTCATGCCTGTAATCCCAGCACTTTGAGAGGTCAAGGAGGGCAGATCACTTGAGGTCAAGAGTTCGAGAACAGCCTGGCCAACATGGTCAAACCCCATCTCTACTAAAAATACAAAAATCAGCTGAGCATGATGGTGGCCGCCTGTGATCCCAGCTACTCCGGGGGCTGGGGCAGTATAGAAGTGCTTGAACCTGGGAGGCAGAGGTTGCGGTGGGATTGTGCCACTGCACTCCAACCTGGGTGACAGAGTGAGACTCTCTCAAAAAAAAAAAGAAAAAAAAAGGAGAGAGGGCCCCAGAAATGGTGTGTGTGTGTATATATTTATATGTACACATATATGTAAACATACACATACATATACACACACACACATACCATTTCTAGGGCCCTGCCTCCTTTCTTTTTAATATATATATATATAAACTTAGGATACAGGCTAGACTTGTTTTTAAATTGGAGAATTATATACCAGGGTATAGGTCTGTGTACTACCCCTAATTTAAACATATCTTCCTTAGATATGGTCAAAATTTCAATTTTATCCAGGGCAGTCAGTTCACAAATAGCATATTAAACTTTCCATGACAAGTCTGCTTAGCAAGCAAACAAATCACTGGAGAAATCTGATTTTCCTCCAGATACCTGACAGGGTTAGCAGAGAAGCCCAGATAGAGTTCTTGTACATTTGGGTTAGCATTAAGCAGCTGGCTCCGAAAAGGACAGTGAAGGGAGTCACACAAGAAGGTCAGAACAGCTCTTTCCCATCCTTCTCTTTCTTTCATCCCATCTTACCCAGTCTCAGGTCAAGTGCGCAGCAAGCTGGGACGCTTCGGCCCAGAAGTGACCCCTGACGTGACTTTGCTTATACTGTTCTCAGCAACTTTGGGTCAAGTGTAGGACACAAAGAAGCTGGAGTCAAAGCGAACCCAGACCAGTTTCTCAGGCTCCTTGTCCCCACCTTAGAATAAGGGACCCAGCAAGTAGAAGCCAGAGAGCTAAAAACGGGTAAGCCAGAGCTCAGTCATCAAGACCAGGAGGAACCCGGGGGTAAGGAGAAGGCCTTCCAGAGCCCTGGGAAGTGTGGGGCCCGAGAGAAGGGAGGCAAGAGGCTCTACGAGGAAATCTGGAGATTGGGACGATGAGGAGTCAAGGAGTGGTGAGGGGCACTAGGCTTGAATTACGGGGATGGCAAAGACTGTGGGTCTCCGACGAGTATAGGGATGACAATCTTCGAATTTGGGAAAAACTGCGCTGTGGTGACTGATGAAGGAGGAGGGGAAAAACTCAGGGCCTGAGCGTGAGCGGCCGTGATCACCCTCAGCGCGCTGAGGGCCCGATTCTTGGGGTGCCCGCGCCTGAATGGGGAGCACAAGTCTGGGGGTCCCGGAGCGCAGTACGCAAGGAGGCGGGCCAGGGGGTGTGACCGTAGGCGCTTCCGCAGCTCCCCTTGCGCCGCGCAGGCGGGTGAGGGGCTTCCTGCCTCCAAAGGCCCCGACTCACCTTCCTCCCTACCCACCGGCTGGGCACCGGACACGGCTTCCCACAGGCGGCGCGCCCTCTCGCGGTCAAAGCGCACCCCATCCGGCTCCTGACCCTCCAGCTCCTCCGAGCTGTTGTAACGCCCGGCCCCTCCGCCGTCTGCGGCCTCCACTGTGGCCGGGGCGGGATACGCCATCTTCCCCGCAAACCCTCGCCGGTGGAGAGCCGCTCAGGCGCCTAAGTATCGCGAGATCGGGGGTGTGGTACTTGGGCCGGCCAACAAATCTCGCGAGGTTTGGGCGCTGCCGTGCGGTACCTGGCGCTTATTTTGCTTTGCTACATCTGGTACCCCAGAGCGTGTGGTGTGGATTCGGAAACCTGTCGCTGATTCCGCAGCAGTGACACCCCCTCCCGGAGAGGCTAGTGCGGTTTTGACTCAGGGCTCTCACTTTGCTCACGGTCAGCCCTTGATACTTTTCTTTTCGTTCTCAAGGTCCCGTTATGTGGGAGTGTTTTCGCCATTTCATTTACAGGGAAACTGAGGCCCAGAACCTAGAAATGGTTAACTCAACAGTTCGCTGCTAGTAAGTAGTAGTACAGCTGAGGTTCCGTATTACTAATAATAGATACTACTTGTTGAGTTCCAAGTGCCGGCTCCCAGCTCTGATCTTCCCTGAGACTCCGGACCTGTACACATCCAGTTGCCTCTTCCACAGTTCACTCGAATGGCTAATAGACTTCTCCAATGTAGCTGTCAGACCCCTAATTTTATCTTCCAATCCCAGAGCTGCTCCTTCCCGTGTCTTTGGGAGCCATCATCTCTTGCCTAGGTTATTGTAGTAGCCACCTCATTGGTATTCCCAGCACAGCAGTCCCAGGGATCCTCTTACGACAAGTCAGATCATGACACTTAGGTTCTCAAATCCTCCAGCAGCTTCCCATCTCACTGTTAGTAAAAGCCAAAGTCCTTACTTTGACCAACAAGGCCCTGTACAATCTGACTTCACTTAATCTCCCTGATCCTGATGTGTCACTCAGTCCCCAACTCCTTAATTCCTGTCCCGTTTACACAGGCCTCCTGGGGTGCATTTCTCCCATATATCTTCATGGCTCAGTCTCCCACTTCCTTCTCTGGCTACTGTATCTCAAATACCTTCTCTGGCTATCTCATCTAAAATGTTACTTTTCCACACACACTTCATGTCCTCCTTTCCTGCTGTATTTCGTATATATTTTACTTTTTATCTTGTTTATTGTCTGTCTACCTACTAGAAGGCAAGCCCCAGGAAGGCAGGGATTTTTGTCTATTTTCGTTTCTTTTTCTTTCTTTCTTTCTTTCTTTCTTTTTTTTTTTTTTGAGACATAGTTTTGCTCTGTCGCCACGTTGGAGTGCAGTGACGCGATCTCGGCTCACTGCAACTTCCGCCTCCCGGGTTCAAGCAATTCTCCTGCTTCAGCCTCCCGAGTAGCTGGGATTACAGGCACATGCCACCGCGTCCAGCTAATTTTTGTATTTTTGGTAAAGACGGGGTTTCACTATGTTAGCTAGGCTGATCTCGAACTCCTGACCTCGTAATCGTCCCACCTCAACCTCCCGAAGTGCTGCAATTACAGGCACATGTCACCGCGCCCAGCCTTTTGTCTCTTTTCATTGCACCTGAATCTCCAGCACTTTGAAATAGAACCTGGACCTTCCTAGGTACATACAAAATACTTGTTTAATGAATGAAGTTTTTAATATTACTAGCTTATTTCAACCTCATTTGTTCAAATACGGAGAAGTTACTATGAGCTAGATGATATTTTGAGCATGGAAATATAGTAGTGAACAAGACAGGGAAGCTCTAGTATTTTTTATTGTAGTGGAGGAGAGTACAATAAAAAAGTTAACAGTAGGCCGGGCACGGTGGCTCACTCCTGTAATCCCAGCACTTTGGGAGGCCGAGGCAGGTGGATCATGAGGTCAGGAGATCGAGACCATCCTGGCTAACACGGTGAAACCTTATCCCTACTAAAAATACAAAAAAATTAGCCAGGCGTGGTGGTGGGCGCCTGTAGTCCCAGCTACTCGGGAGGCTGAGGGAGGAGAATGGTGTGAACCCAGGAGGCGGAGCTTGCCGTGAGCCGAGATCGCACCACTGCACTCCATCCTGGGCGACAGAGTAAGACTCTGTCTCAAAAAAAAAAAAAAAAAAACAGGTTAACAGTAATAAGTGCTAGGGAGAAGATAAAACAGGATTGCATCTCAGGTGAATGATGTGTTAGGATCATTAGTCAGGGTGGTGTCAGGGGAAGCCTCTGGGAAAATGACATTTGAGCTAAGACCTGATTAATGAGAAGGGGTAGCCATGCAAAGAGCTGGGCAAGAGTGTTCTAGCAGAGAGAACAGCAGGTGCAAAGGCCCTGAGGCAGGAGAGAGCTTGATGTGTTGGAGGAACAGGAAAAAGGAAAGCATGGCTGGAGCCCAGTGAACAAGAGGGAAAGTAGTATCAGACGAGGCCAAAGAGAGACAGATATGAATTATTTTTGCTTGAGATCATATAGCTCATTGGTGTAATTTAGTAATTTATACTACAAGTATTTCCTTATTCATTCTACAAATACTGAGCACCAGCTCTATGTCAGGCCTCAGGCCTCAGAGCTTCCAATTTTCCAATACAGTACGTGACTGATGTTTGGCCAATGCTTTACAACTTTTTTGTTTTGTTTTGTTTTATAGATGGAGTCTCTGTTGCCCAGGCTGGAGTGCAGTGGCACGATCACAGTTCACTGCAACCTCCACCTCCCGGGTTCAAGCGATTCTCCTGCCTCAGCCTCCCTAGTAGCTGGGATTACAGGCATCCATCACCATACCCGGCTATTTTT
The DNA here is from genome assembly GCF_007565055.1 of Rhinopithecus roxellana. Lineage (NCBI taxonomy): Eukaryota > Metazoa > Chordata > Mammalia > Primates > Cercopithecidae > Rhinopithecus > Rhinopithecus roxellana. The sequence goes on from NC_044551.1 coordinate 170,973,870, forward strand.
TGTATTTTTAGTAGAGACAGGGTTTTACCTTGTTGGCCAGGCTGGTCGTGAACTCCTGGCCTCAGGTGATCCACCCGCGTCGACCTCCTGAAGTGCTGGGAATACAGACATGAGCTACCACACCCAGCCTGCAATTTTTTTTTTTTTTTGAGACAGGGTTTCACTAGTGCAGTGGTATGATCATAGCTCACTGTAACCTTGAACTCCCACACTGAAGTGATCCTCCTGCCTCAGCCTCCTGAGTAGCAAGGACTACAGGTGGACACCACCTTGCCCAGCTAATTAAAAAAAAATTTTTTTTTTTTTTTTTGTAGAGACAGGGTTTCCCTATATTGCCCAGGCTGGTCTCAAACTCCCGAGCTCAAGTGATCCTCCTGCCTCAGCCTCCCAAAGTGCTGGGATTCCTGGTATGAACGACACACTTAGCCCAGGGCAGTGCTTTACAGTTTGCAAAGCACCTACATTATAGCATTTAATCCTCAGGGTGGTTTCTGTTAGGGATTTCTTCATAAGTGATGATAAAGAAACGGACCAGGAAAGGTAAAAGTTTTGTCAAGATCACACAGCTAGTTAGGTACTGAGCCCATGCTCGAACACTAGTCCTTAGATTGCAAATCTATGTCCTTTCGCCAACACCAGATGACCAACCTGAAAGCCAGTGACTACACATTACTTATTCTCTTTTTATTTATTCATTTGCTTTTAGAGACAGGGTCTCACTATGTTAGCCAGGGTGGTCGCAAACTACTTACTTATCTTAAGAGTTCTGGTTACTCATACTTGCATAGCATAAGTTATTCAGGGATAATCCAAGGGATAGAGGGGATTTTTGTTGAAGTGGCAGAACCCACAAGGATATTTTTGAATACTATGTAACAAATCCTGGGAGTGGAGTATGTAAGTTGCTTTGCATATTATTGGAAAACAACCCCTCCACCCCCACCACTCCCAATCCAATTACATGCTCAAAATAATGTCCATTTATTTTCCAATGAGTGCTGTCAGGGTTCATCCCCTGTGCCATACAGGCAGAGTCCTGAGCTACCCTGCTGAGGGTCTGAACAGCCCTCATTGTCACCAGTTTTCTATTTTGTCTTTGTGTGAGTGCTTCCAAGAATGGCCCAGGCCTGGACTCCTTGCTGGGACCTGGCAGTGCAGGTGATGCCTTATATTTGTTGGGCTGGCTTTTTATTTCCTCCTTGTGGAAAATGAGAACCATTTTCCAACACATCCTACTGTGTATTGTTGCCATGGGAGATGAACAATCCCAAGGAAATGGCTTTGCTAAGGGACAGGAACTGGCTACAGTTCAGCATACATTTCAGTTGCTTAAATACTGACTCTGTGTGTGCATGTGCAAACTAAACTATAGGGCTTAAGATATAGTTCTTGCTCTCAAAGAGATTAAACTATAGTTTTTCTTTCTTTTCTTTTCTTTTCTTTTTCTTTTTTTTTTGAGATAGAGTCTCACTCTTGTCACCCAGGCTGGAGAGCAATGGTGCGATCTCAGCTCACTGCAACCTCCGCCTCCCAGGTTCAAAAATTCTCCTGCCTCAGCCTCCCAAGTAGTTAGGACTACAGGCATGCACCACCACGCCAAGCTAATTTTTGTATGTTTATTAGAGACGGGGTTTTACCGTGTTGGCCAGGCTGATCTTGAACTCCTGATCTCATGTGATCTGCCCGCCTTGGCCTCCCAAAGTGCTAGGATTACCGGTGTGAGCCACCACGCCCGGCCTCAAACTCTAGTTTTTCTAACTCTAGTATGTCTAATCTAGTGATAGACATAAAAGTATCTACTGAGTATGTAATATCAGCGAGTATGTTTTAACTGCTATAACAGAGATAATGATTAGGCTGGGCACAGTGGTTCATACCTGTAATCCCAGCACTTTGGAAGGCTGAGGTGCTTGACCCCAGGAGTTCAAGACCATGATGGGCAATGTGGCAAGACCCTATCTCTACAAAATTAAAAAAATTAGCTGGGTATGGTGGTGTGTGCCTTTGGTCCCAGCTACTCAGGAGGCTGAGGTGAGAGGATCGCTTGAGACTGCAGTGAGCTGTTGTACCACTGCACTACTGCCTGGGTGACACAGCAAGATTCTGTCTCCGAAAAAAAAAAAAAAAAAAAAAAGGCCAGTGCGGTGCCTCATGCCTGTAATCATAGCACCTTAGGAGGCCAAGTGGGTGGATCACCTGAGGACAGGAGTTCAAATGGTGAAACCCGATCTCTACTAAAAAATAAAAAAATTAGCTAGGCATGGTGGCAGGAGCCTGTAATCCCAGCTACTCAGGAGGCTGAGGCAGGAGAATTGCTTGAACCCAGGAGACGGAGGTTGCAGTGAACCGCGATCGTGCCACTGTACTCCAGCCTGGGCAAGAAGAGCAAGTCTCCATCTCAAAAAAATAAAAAAAGAGAGAGAGATGATAGTCAAGGCTAGTGGGCTAGTATGGAAGGGGTGGGACAATGAATCCACCATGTGGGGATCAGAATGGTATCTGGGTTACCTCCTAATAGTCTTTTTATTTCTCATCTCTAAGAATATATCTCAAACTATTAGAAGTGGCCACAGATTAGCTTTTACTAACAGGATGTAAAGAAGTGTTGTTTGAATCAGAACCTGAGATTGGTCCAGAACAGAAGGGGTGCTCTTGAGGAGAACTGTGGAAATACCAAGCCCAGCAGGGGCCCAGGGGCACATCTTTGCTGCAATCCTAGTCCACTTCTCAGGCTGGGTAATTTTATTTTATTTACTTTATTTTATTTTTTTGAGACAGAGGTTCACACTTGTCACCCAGGGTGGTGTGCAATGGCGCAATCTCAGCTCACTGCAACCTCCGCCTCCTGGGTTCAAGCAATTCTCCTGCCTCAGCCTCCTGAGTAGCTGGGATTACAGGCACCTGCCACCACGCCTGGCTATTTTTTGTATTTTTAGTAGAGATGGGGTTTCACCATGTTGGCCAGGGTGGTCTTGAACTCCTGACCTCAGGTGATCCACCTGCCTCAGCCTCCCAAAGTGCTGGGATTACAGGCATGAGCCACCGTGCCCGGCCTGCTGGATAATTTTCTTTTTTGAGACAGAGCCTCGCTCTGTCGCCAGGCTGGAGTGCAGTGGCGTGAGTGCAGTGGTGAGATCTTGGTTCACTGCAACCTCGACTGAATGAGACCTCTGCCTCCCAGGTTCAAGCAATTCTCCCGCCTCAGCCTCCTGAGTAGGTGGGACTACAGGTGCGCGCCACCACACCCAGCTAATTTTTTTGTATTTTTAGTAGAGGAGGGTTTAGTAGAGGGGGGTTTCACCATGTTGGCCAGGATGGTCTTGATCTTTTGACCTCGTGATCTGCCCGCCTTGGCCTCCCAAAGTGTTGGGGTTACAGGCGTGAACCACCGTGCCCGGTCTTTCTTACCTGTAGTACTTGAATGGCTTCCTGTTGCTCACTGGATAAAGTTAAAATGTCATGTGGTATAAGAGGCCCAGTATATTCTACTTCCTTTTCCGCCCACTTCTGATACTCTCTCAAGCACCAAGCCCCCTGGATGAACTTTAGCACTGTGGTAGGTTCTCCAACTGGGGCATCCTTTCACACCCCTTCGCCTTTATTCATTCTATTCCCATTGCCTTTATTTATTTATTTATTGAGATGGAGTTACGTTCTCTCACCCAGGCTGGAGTGAAGTGGTGTGATTTCACCTCACTGCAACCTCCGCCCTCCTGGGTTCAAGCAATTCTCCTGCCTTAGCCTCCCAACGTTACCTTTAATGTTCTTCTACCATCTCCTGTCTTCCATTTGACAAACTCATTCAACTTCCACCCCAAGTTTCAGCCACAGCATTACATATTGTGCAGAAAATAATTAACATAGTAGGTTTGAGACTACGGTAGCTCTTTGAAAGGTCTGCTGTCAAGTTTGGCTTTTGGTTGGCATCTGGGAACTTGGGATTTCAGAAGTGTTTCCAAATTCCACATAAAAGTGGTTCACTGCGGCTGGGCGCAGTGGCTCATGCCTGTAATCCCAGCACTTTGGGAGGCCTAGGTGGGTGGATCGCCTGAGATCAGGAGTTTGAGACCAGCCACGCCAACATAGTGAAATCCTGTCTCTACTAAAAGTACAAAAAATCAGCCGGGCATGGTGTCGCATGCCTGTAATCCCAGCTACCTGAGAGGCTGAGGCAGGAGAATCACTTGAACCCGGGAGGTGGAGGTTGTAGTGAGCTTAGATCGCACTCTAGCCTGGGCAACAAGAGCAAAACTCTGTCTCAAAAAAAAAAAAAAAAACAAAAGTAGCTCAGTGATTCTAAACTGTTTGTGCAAACAATATAGTTTATGCTGAACATCTACTTTCCTTCTGGGAGTGTGAAATTTTGGTTTGCACCAGGCAGAGTGATAAAGTAGGCAGCCTATGTAACTGACCCCCGATAAAACCCTGGATTCCTAGGCTCAGGCAAGCTTCCCTGGTAGATACCACTTCATAAGTGTGTCACAATTAGATGCTGGAGGAATTAAGTGACTCCACTGGGAAGGTACTCTTGAAACTTGTGCCCAGTTTCCTTTGGACTTCATCCCAGGTGCTGATTTTGCTCTGTATCCTTTGGCTATAATAAATTATAGTGTAAGTGCTGTAGTTTGAGAAGCATTGGTTGCTTTTTTTCCCCATGGTTTTTAGCTGGTGTCTCTATTGGCTGTGTTTCCTCTAACTGAAAGTTATATCTAAACACTTGGTGTATTTAAGTTAAACATTCTGGCTAGAATACATCTTTGGAGATGTTGCATGATTCATGTTGTGTAGCATCTGAAGAACATAACAACATCATATCTGATTAATTCGCCAAGTGAAGCTAAATTGACCACTGGATTAGGGTAATGGTAGTTTAAACCTTCCATTATGTAAATAAGCTTCCTCCCTGATGATCAGAAAGTAAGTGTGTGTGTGTGTGTGTGTGTGTGTGTGTTTTGGATGGAGTCTCACTCTGTTGTCTAGGCTAGAGTGCTGTGGCATGATCTCAGCTCACTGCAACCTCTGCCTCCTGGGTTCAAGCGATTCTCCTGCCTCAGCCTTCCAAGTAGCCTCAGCCTTCCAAGTAGCTGGGATTACAGACGTGCACCACCAAGCCTGGCTAATTTTTGTATTTTTAGTAGAGCCATGTTGGCCAGGCTGGTCTCGAACTCCTGACCTCAGCTGATCCACCCAGCCTCCCAAAGTGCTAGGATTATACACATGAACCACTGTGTCTGGCCCCCCCCTTTTTTTCTGATACAAGATCTCCCTCTGTCACCCAGGCTGGAGTGCAGTAGTGCAGGCTTAAACTCCATGGCTCAAGCAATCCTCCTGCCTGAGCCTCCGAAGTAGCTAGGACTATAGGCACATACTACCGAGCCTGGCTAGTTTTATTATTAATTTTTTGTAGAGATGGGGGTCTCACTATGTTGCCCAGGCTGGTCTGGAACTCCTGGCCATAAGTAATCCTCCTGCCTTACTGATTTTTAAGGTAAGAGCCTGTTTAAACATCTATTTTGAATGGGCACAAATGAGTTTTTACTTTTTTGAATATCATTATGGAATAATTGATTTTTTTCATTGATTCAATGTGTTTTCTTTTTGTGTGCTTTTTGGGTTCTTTTTTTTAGACAGGGTCTAGCTCTGTCACTCAGGCTGGAGTGCAGTGGCACAATCACATCTCATTGCAACCTCCACCTCCTGGGTTCAAGTGATGCTCTTGCCGCAGTCTCCTGAGTAGTTGGGATCACATGTGCCTGCCACCATGCCCGGCTAATTTTCGTATTTTTAGTAGATACAATGTATCCATGTTGGCCAGGCTGGTCACGAACTCCTGGCCTCAAGGGATCCATCCAGCCTCCCAAAGTGCTGGGATTACAGGCGTGAGACACTGCGCCTGGCCCTGAAGTCAGTTTCGAAGTCAGTAAGACTCCATGACCCATTGAAAGTGTGGCGAGAGGGGCTTTGTGGTGGTCTAGGAGGCTTATAGCTTGAGGGAAAGAGTGGATAGTAATGTAACTAAGAGAGACAAATAATGTGTTAAATATACAGATTTCGAGGGGAAGATAATAAATTTGGTTGTGAATGTTCTGAGTTTTAACTTTATGTGGGACATACAGGTAGAAAAGTCAAGTAGGCAATTGAGATTCGATGCTAGGAACCAGGACAGGAAAAACAGATTTGGATGTTAGTCACCAGGATGTGGAAAATCTCCCTAAACAGAGCACTGGGAATCCCAGACCTGCAGTGGTTGGCCTGAAATCACTGTGACCACCTAGCTTGAACCTTCAGTCATTTCCTGATGTTTTGAAAAATAGTGTGATCAGCTTCAGGAGGTTGGAGGACATAAGTGAAGTGACAGTTGTCTCTTTGCTGCTTTTGTCGCTTTTTTTTTTTTTTTTCTGAGATGGAGTCTCGTTCTGTCGCCCAGGCTGGAGTGCAGTGGCACGATCTCGGCTCACTGCAACCTCCACCTCCTGGGTTCATGCCATTCTCCTGCCTCAGCCTCCCGAGTAGCTGAGATTACAGGCACACACCAGCACACCCGGCTAATTTTTTGTATTTTTAGTAGAGACGGGGTTTCACTATGTTGGCCAGACTGGTCTCGAACTCCTGACCTAATGATCTGTCTGCTTCGGCCTCCCAAAGTGCTGAGATTACAGGTGTGAGCCACCGAGCCTGGCTGCTTTTATCTCTTGGGCTTTTGGGTTGCCCTATTTAATGTAAAGTACCATGCAAATAAACAAACAAAAAAAAAGATAGGATATTGATAAATTCAGAGAACAGGTGATGTGAAAGCTTAGTTCCAAAGAATGTTTTGTTTATTACACAAAATTCTTTTCACTTTTCTCTTTTGAGAAGGGTCTTACTCTGTTGCCCAGACTGGAGTGCAGTAGGATGATCACAGCTCACTGTACCCTCAACCTCCCAGGCTCCAATGATCCTCCCACCTCAGCCTCCCCAGTAGCTGGGACTACTGGCGGGCACCACCACACACAGCTAATTTTTGTGTTTTTCATAGAGATGGGGTTTCGCCATGCTGCTTAGGCTTGTCTCGAACTCTTGGGCTCAAGAGATCTGCCCCACTTGGACTCCCAAAGTGCTGGGACCACAGGCGTGAGCCACTGTGCCCAGCCTATTACACACAATTCTTGGACCTCCCTTATCTTGTAAGAGAGATCTATTTATTTATTTTTTATTTTTTACATTTATTTATTTATTTTTGTAGAGATGAGTCTCACTATGTTGCCCACACTGATCTTGAACTCCTGGGCTTAAGTGATTGTCCTGCCTCTGTCCCCCAAAGTGCTGGGATTACAGGCATGAGCCGCAGTGCCCAGCCAAGGCAAGATCTATTTTTTTTTTCTTTTGAGATGGAGTTTCACTCCTATTGCCCAGGCTGGAGTGCAATGGTGTGATCTTGGCTCACTGCGACCTCTGCCTCCCGGATTCAAGTGATTCTCCTGCCTCACAGCCTCCTGAGTAGCTGGGATTACAGGTGACCGCCGCCACGCCCAGCTAATTTTTGTATTTTTAGTAGAGATGGGGTTCCACCATCTTGGCCAGACTGGTTTTACACTCCTGACCTCAGGTGATCCACCCGCCTCGGCCTCCCAGTGTTGGGATTACAGGTGTGAGCCACCGCACCTGGCCAAGAAGATCTACTTTTAAATTAAGAGTGTCAGTTACGGCCAGGCGCAGTGGCTCAAGCCTGTAATCCCAGCACTTTGGGAGGCCGAGACGGGCGGAGCACTAGGTCAGGAGATCGAGACCATCCTGGCTAACACAGTGAAACCCCGTCTCTACTAAAAAATACAAAAAAAACTAGCCGGACGAGGTGGCGGGCGCCTGTAGTCCCACCTACTCGGGAGGCTGAGGCAGGAGAATGGCGTAAACCCAGGAGGCGGAGCTTGCAGTGAGCTGAGATCTGGCCACTGCACTCCAGCCTGGGCGACAGAGCGAGACTCCGTCTCAAAAAAAAAAAAAGAGTGTCAGTTACAAATGACTGAAACCTAACTTGAATTAGCTTAAGCAAAAACATAAAAAATAAATTAAAAAAAATACTCTTGCTTAATACTAGCTTAAGCAAGAGTAGCTGGAATAATGGCTCCCCAAGATGTCCAAGTCCTAATCCCCAGAACCTGTGAATGTTACTTTGGCAGAAGGGCCTCTGTAGATGTGATTAAGTTTAGGGTCTTGAGATGGGGAGATTATCCTTGATTATCTGTGTGGGCAGGATGTAATCACAGTCCTTATAAGAGGGATGCAGAAGGAGTCAGTCAGAAAGAGAAGAGGATGTAATGATGGAAGCAAAAATTGGATTATTGTACTTTGGAGATGGAGGAAGGGGCCACAAGACCAAGAATGAAGGTAGCCATCAGAAGATGAATAAGATAAGGAAATGGATTTTCCCCGGAGAGCCTCCAGAAAGTAGCAGCTCTGCCAACACCTTGACTTCTAACTTTCGAACTTCTAACATTCAGAACTATAAGAATAAATCTGTGAGGCTGCACGTGGTGGCTCACACTTATAATCCCAGCACTTTGGGAGGTTGAGGAGGCCAGATCACTTGAGCCCAGGAGTTCAAGACCAGCCTGGGCAACATGGCAAAATTCTGTCTACAAAAACAAAAATTAGCTGGATGTGGTGGCACGTGCCTGTAATCCCAGCTACTAGGGAGGCTGGGGTGGAAGGATCACTTGAGCCTGGGAGTTTGAGACTTCAGTGAGCCATGACCGTGCTACTGCATTCCAGCCTGGGCAACAGAGACCCTGTCTCAAAAAAAAAAAAAAAGTGTTGTTTTAAACCACTAAATTTGAGGAAATCTGTTGCAGCAGCCATAGAAAGCTAATATGAATACATTGCCTCCCTAGGCTTTGGCTTTCTTTTTATTAATTATATATTTTAATCAAATGAACAAAATACCTGTTAACTAAAAATCTGGAGTCCCCAACCAATGGAACGGACCTCCTCTTGGCCAAGGGGAACCCAAAGAAACCTTAAAGAAACCGAGTTCCGGCTGGGCGCAGTGGCTCACGCCTGTAATCCCAGCACTTTGGGAGGCCGAGGCGGTCGGATCACGAGGTCAGGAGATTTGAGACCATTCTGGCTAACACAGTGAAACTCCGTCTCTACTAAAAATATGAAAAATTAGCCAGGCGTGGTGGCGGGTACCTGTAGTCCCAGCTACTGGGGAGACTGAGGCAGGAGAATGGCGTGAACCTGGGAGAAGGAGCTTGCAGTGAGCCGAGATTGCACCACTGCACTCCAGCCTGGGCAACAGAGCGACACTCCGTCTGGGGGGGAAAGAAACCAAGTTCCCAGCCATACAGGATGGGAGGTCAGACACGCCTCATTGTACCCCTCCCTTTTGTTGTTTAGACACAACAGACCAGTATTAACATTTAAATAGAGATCAGAAGACTGACTGAACAGACTTATTGTGTGGCAATAAGATACCAAATTGTGAACAAGACTTAAGGCTATGCCAGGCAAGGGTTAAGTCATACACCTGAACAGCTTAGTTCTTCTCCAGTGTCTCTTCTTGGAGTTGTACATTATTTTATTTTATTTTAGAGACAGAGTCTTGCTCTATCACCCAGGCTAGAGTGCAGTGGCGGGATCTCAGCTCACTGCAACCTCCGCCTCTCGGGTTCAAGCAATTCTCCTGTCTCAGCCTCCCGAGTAGCTGAGATTACAGATTCCTGACACCATGCCCGGCTAAGTTTTGTATTTTTAGTAGAGATGGGGGTTTCACCATGTTGGCCAGGCTGGTCTCGAACTCCTGACCTCAAGTGATCCACCCGCCTCAGCCTCCCAAAGTGCTGGAAGTAGAGGCCTGAGCCACAGCACCCAGCTGTAAATGATTTTATTACCAGTTTTCATGTGAATCCACTAGGGAGTGGGCAAAATTTGCTTTTGTTTATTGGTCAGGAATTGCTTGATCTTGAAAATCTTGTGAAAAGACATGGCAAGGTTTGGAGTCAACCTCCATAGACTACGATGGCGGAGAAAGGGAGAAAGAGCTCATGGTAGTTTTGATATGACTAATGATATTATGCATCTTTTCATGTAGTTATTGGACATTTGAATACATTATTTGGAGAGATGTCCATTTAAGACCTTTGTGGCCAGGCACGGTGGCTCTTGCCTGTAATGCCAGAACTTTGGGAGGTTGAGACAAGAGGATAGTTGCCTATGCTTTTTTCCCAGTTGTTTTTTTGTTATGGTAAAATACACATAACATAAAACTTACTGTTGTAACCATTCTAAGTGGCCAGTTCAACAGTATTAAATACATTCATAATGTCATATAGCTATCACCACCATCCATCTCCAGAACTCTTTTCATCGTGTTGCCTGTGCTTTTGATGTCATATTCAAGATATTATTGCCAAATCTAAGGTCATGCAGATTTTCCCATATGTTTTCTTCTAAGAGTTTTTTTTTTTTTTTTAAATTATTATTACTTTTTTAAAGACAGGGTCTCACTCTATTGCCTAGGCTGGAGTGCAGTGGCTCAATCATAGCTCACTGCAGCCTGGAACTCCTAGGCTCAAGGGATCCTCCCATGTTAGCCTTCTTAGTAGCTGGGATTACAGGTGCACACCACCATACCCAGCTAAGTTTTAAATTTTTTTGTAGAGATGGAGTCTCACTACATTGCCCAGGCTGGAGTACAGTGGCTATTCACAGGCATGATTATAGTGTACTACATCCTTGAACTCCTCGGCTCAAGTAATCCTCTTACCTCAGTTCCTGAGTAGCTGGGACTACTGGTATGTATTACTGTGCCCAGCTTATAGTGTATTCATTTTAAATTACAAAGTAGAATTACACAGTAGTGGTTCTTTTGTGTGTGTGTGTGTGTGTGATAGAGTCTTGCTTTGTCACTCAGGCTAGAGTGCAGTGGAGCAACCTCGGTGGCTCACTGCAACCTCTGCCTCCTGGGCTCAAGTTATCCTCCCACCTGAGCCTCCCGAGTAGCTGGGACTACAGGTGCAAGCCACCAAGTCCAGCGAATTTTTGCATTTTTTGTAGAGATAGGGTTTTGCCATTTTGCCCAGAATGGTCTTGAACTCCTGAGCTCAAGTGATCTCCCCATGTTTGCCTCCCAAAGTGCAGGGATTACAGGCATAAGCCATCACACTTGGTCCAGTAGTGGTTCTTAAAATAAAATTAGAACATTACAGATATATTAAGGTTCCTTTTGTCCACTCCCAATTTTGTACCTCTAGCTCCCTTTTCAAAAGTACCCTCTGGCCAGGCCCGGTTGCTCACTTTGGGAGGCCGAGGCAGGCAGATTACCTGAGGTCAAGAGTTCAAGACCAGCTTGGCCAACATGGTGAAACTAAAAATACAAAAAATTAGCCAGGTGCAGTGGTGCCTGCCTGTAATCCTGGCTACTCAGGAGGCTGAGGCAGGGGAATCACTTGAACCCAGGAGGCAGATCACGCCACTGCACTCCAGCCTGGGTGACAGAGTGAGATTTTGTCTCAAAAAAAAAAAAGTATCCTCTATTATGTGTTTATTACATATCCCTGTATCTTCCTAGGCCTGTGGAAATACTGTTAGATATATTTACTACCTTCAAAAACATATGGTATTATTTGCATAAGAATATGTGTGTTTACGCAAATGGAATCATAATGAGCATATCATTCATTCTACTTTACTCTGTGCTAGGCATTGTTCTAACTTTGACGATACAGCAATACACCAAATAAAGTTTCTATTCTCATGGACCTTACATTATCCTGCCACTTGTTTCTTAAAATTCATATCATGTATTGAGGTCTATGCATGATGATACATGTAGATCTGTTTCATTTCTTTTTTCTGAGACAAGGTCTCGCTCTGTCACCCAGTTTAAAGTGCAGTGGTGTGATCATAGCTCACTGCAACCTGGAACTCCTGGGCTCAACGGATCTTCCTGCCTTGGCCTCTCGCGTAGCTGGGATTACAGACACACACCACCACATGTGGCTAATTGTTTGTTCATTTATTTAATTTTTTTCTGGCCACACAGCATCTGTATAATTTTTTATAATTTTTAATGTTTTAATTTAATTTTATTTTTTAAGACAGAGTCTCGCTGTGTTGCCCAGGCTGGAGTTCAAGCAATTCTCCTGCCTCAGCCTCTCAAGTAGCTGGGACTTACTGGCACGTGCCACCATGCCTGGCTGATTTTTGTATTTTTAGTAGAGACGGGGTTTCACCATGTTGACCAGGTTGGTCTTGAACTCCTGACCTCAGGTGATCCACCCGCTTCAGCCTCCCAAAGTGCTGGGATTACAGGTGTGAGTCACCATGCCAGACCTATTTTTATTTTTAATAGAGACAAAGTCTCAATGTGTTGCCAAGGCTGATCTTGAACTCCTGGGCTCAAGTGATCCACCCACCTCAGCCTTCCAAAGAAGTTTCATTTCTTTTCTTTTCTTTTTTCATTTCTTTTAATTGTTGTATGTTATTCTATGAATATACTATACTATGTAATACATCATTCTTTTATGATGGACATTTAGTTTTATATCAATTAGGATGTTTTCTACTTCAGGTAACAGAAAAACATGACTCATAATGGCGTAAATATTAAGGAAACTGATTATCTCACATCATAGAAAACCCAGAAGTTGAATGGTTAGGTATATATGCTTAGGGTCCTAACTCTGCTATTTTCTGCTTTTTTTTTTCCCTTTCTTCTAAGCTCTGAAATAATTATATGTTGTTATATAACAAATTACCCCAAAACTTAGTGGCTTAAAACATAGGCCAGGTGCAGTGGCTTATGCCTGTAATTCCAGCACTTTGGGAGACTGAGGCGGAAGGATCACTTGTGCCCAGGAGTTTGAGACCAGCCTGGGCACATAGTGAGACTCCATCTTCAAGAAAAACAACAAAAAAATAGCTAGCCATGGTGGCATACACCTGTAGTCCCAGCTACTTGGGAAGCTGAGGTGGGAGGATAGCTTGAGCTCAGGAGTTTGAAGCTGCAGTGAGCCGTGATGACACCACTGCACTCCAGTATGGGCGATAGAGTGAGACCTTTTTTCAAAAAAAACAAACAAAAAACAACAACCAAAAAACCATAAACATAGTTTTCATAGGTCATGAGTTGGGACACGGCTTAGACAGGTCTTTGGCTTAAGGTCTCTCCCAAGATGTGATCAAGCTGTTGCCCTGTGAGTCTTTCCATATGGCTATTTCTCACAGTACGTACAGCATTTGGCCTGAGTGAGCAAATTAAGAACTTGAGATAGTACCCAAGAAGGAAGCCACAGAGTTTTTATAACCCAATCTTGGAAAAGACATGCCATCATTTCTGCCTTATTCTATTGTTTAGAAGTGAGTTATTAAGCATAGCCCACACTCAAGAAGAGAGATTACATAACAGTGTGGTTGCCAGCCCGTGGGATCATTAAGGGCCATCTTACAGGCTGCCTATGATAGGCTGTCTGTCCTCAGGTTTGCAGAATGGCTGCCAACAACAATGCATTAATAGTCTTCCCTGAAGTGAGATGCCCTAAAGGGATCTTTTTGGCCCTGCACTGAAACCTTTTCTCCCCACTCCTCAATCAATTTAATCAACATTTATTGAGTATTTGCTTTAGGACAGGCCCATTGCTACTTGTGAGGATTACATGGATCATGCCTTCATAGAGCTCACAAGTCTTATTGAAGAGATATAGACTCATACAGCAAAGAATTGTAGTATATTGTGGAAGATTGAATGTCCCAGAAGCTGAGGAAGGATGCAGGAGAAAAGAACTGAGGTTAGAGGAAGCAGTGGAAGAAATGGTTCAGGAGGGTTTTGGAGGATCAGTTGGAGGTAGGTGGCATGGGGGAGATAGGGCAAAGGCATTCCAGAATGTAAATGTTACAGAAAAGAACTCAGAATAATGCACCTGTAGTTCCACGTTCGATTACCCCACCGTTAACGTTTTCTTATGTTTATTTTTAGGTCTTTTTTTTTTTTTTTTGAGACACAGTCTCACTCTGTCACCCAGGCTGGGGTGCAGTGGCGTGATCTAGGCTCACTGCATCTTCCACCTCCCGGATTCAAGCCATTCTCTTGACTCAGCATCCCAAGTAGCTGTTATTACAGGCGTGCGCCACTACGCCTGGCTAATTTTTGTATTTTAGTACAGAAGGGGTTTCACTGTGTTGACCAGGCTGGTCTCGAACTCCCGACCTCAGGTGATCCGCCCGCCTCGGTCTCCCAAAACGCTGGGATTACAGGCGTGAGCCATCGCACTCGGCATTTCCGCGTTTTTCTAGACCTGAAATAGCTGGGTCATAAAATGGGCATTTTAAATTTCACCACACGGAATTGTCCTCAAAAGTGGCCGTTCTATACATTTTACCCCACAGCTATCTCTGAGTTTGTTGTTACTCCTTGCTTTCCCTCAAACCGCAAGCAACTGAGATCGCGCCAGGCGTGAGCCGTGTCCCGGGCGGCCAGCGCCTCCCGCACAGTTGGTACGTCCCGGGTGGCTCCCCCGCGGCGGGGGTTGGTTCAGTCTCCGCGCACCGCGCCTGCGCCCGCCCCGAGAGCACGTCTCAGGCATCGGACGCGCGCGCCCCCCCCCCCCACCCCCCCACCCCCGCGCTCCCAACGTGTGGCGGCTTGCGACCCCCGGCAACCCGGAGAAGGTGGGCTGAGCGGCCCGCGCCGGCGAGTGAGTATTTGCCGCCTGTGCACAACTCCGCCCGCCCCTCCCTGCCTCCTTCTCTTCCTCAGCGGGTCGGCGGCCCTCTCCTCTCCGGGAGGGGAGCCTCCCGACGCCGAGGTAGGCCTCTCCCGACGGCGGGGCGGCCCTTCCTGATGCCTGGGTGGGTCCTTCGCGACGCGGGGTGGGCTCCGGACGCCGGGGCGGGCCTTGCCGAAGTCGGAGGTGGGTCCCTCCGGACGCCGAAGTGGGCTCGGGATGCGGGGTTGGGACCCTCCCGATTACAGAGCGGATTCCGGACGCCGGGACGGGCCATTCCTGGTGCTGGGTTGGGCTTCTCCAGATGCCCGGACTGGGTCCCTCCCGACGTTGAGGTGGGCTCGGGACGCGGGTTGGGTTTCTCCTGACGCCACGCAGGGCCCCTCGGAACGCCAGGTTGGGCTTTGCACCCTCGGTTGCTGGGTGGGTCCCTTTCACACCTGGGGGGCGGCCTGCATCCTCCCGGGCGTCGGGCGGGCGCCGGGCTCCCTTGGCCGTGGTCCGCGCCGCCTCACGCCTCGGGGCGCCCGGCCTGCGCTGCTCCCCGCGCTGGGTTACTATTTTGTTGTGTGATCCTCGTTTTCTCTAATTATTTGCCCCGAAAAAAACCCCCAACGCTCTCTTTGGAGATCCTTATCGTCCTAGACGCTTTCGCCCCCGCAGGGCCGGCGCATTTCCAGGTGCTCTCAGGCTGCGCCGCAGACTTCTCAGCGCCACAGCAGGCGGGCTAGTTCCCCGCCGCTCAGTGAACCGGGCGCGCGTCCCGGGCAGTAGTGGAGCTGGATTTGAATCCCGGGAGCCGGACTCCAGTGTTCTTTCATTTGATCACTACATCGCACTGACATATAGAAAAGACACCCGGAAAAAGTGAAAAGTTTATGCTTCTGTCTTTATTGTTTTCCTGTCAAGGGAGAAAGTGCCTTGTAGTCGAATGAAAGTGTGTTTTTGGAATCAGATACATTGAGCTTCAATTCTTAGCCCTTTACCAATTTATCAGCTGTTTGCGTAAGTTTCCTCACGTGGAAAATCGTGATGTGAATATCTACTACGTAGAGTTGTGAAACTAGATACTAAAGTCGTGTTCGGATTGTATTGTTACACACTTGTCCTAAACTGAGGCTGAATATAAACTGAAAAATGGAAAATAAAGTATCAGGGATGTATGCGTGTGTATGTATGCATTTACCTTTTTACAAAAATTACAGAAATAAGTTCATTGTATTTAGTTATTAAAGCGCTTGGCTGCCGGGCGCGGTGGCTCACTCCTATAATCCCAGCACTTTGAGAGGCCGAGGCAGAAAAATCACTTGAGTCCAGGAGCATGAAGACCGGCTTTGGTAACATAGGAGACTCTGTCTCTACAAAAAGTAAAAAAAATTATCAGAGTATGGTGGCGCCTGCCTGTAGTCCCAGCTACTCAGGTGGCTGAGGCAGGAGGCTCCCGTAAGCCCAGGAGCTATGATCGTGACACTGCCCTTCAGCATGGGCATGAGTGAGACCCTGTCTCTTAAAACCCTCAAAATAAAAAAAATTAGCTGGGCGTGGTGGCACGTGCCTGTGGTTCCCAGCTTCTCGGGAAACTGAGGTGGGAGGATTGCTTGACCTTTGGAGGTCAAGGCTGATTGCCCTACTGCACTCCCTCCTGGGTGACAGAGCAGGACCTTGTCTCCAAATAAAGAAAGTGCTAGGTACCTATTTAGGGTTAATAGTCAATCATTTATAAAGGATTGTTCTTAAGGTCCGTATGCCCCCAAGCTTTCAAAGCAATTTTGACAAGTTTGGTACCTGGACTGTCAAGATTTTAAATTACCTTGTCAGTAATTTTTCTTCCGATAGATCAAGACGATGGATGTGCTGAAAGAAAATGGCAAATAATATCTGAAATTGAGAATTTTCAAGGACACTTCCCAAAATGTTACCTGTGAAATAAGTCTCATTACCGGGGCACCTGTCCTGCTTCTGCATCTTTCTGGAGACATTTTGTTCCTTAATGTCATGATTAAGAAGCTGCTGTTGGCATCCAGACTTGATTCCTCCTTCATAGTCAGTCAGTGGTAATTCATTTTAGCTTAGTTCAATAAGTGAAGATAGACCATTATTTTAGTGAGTTCTTCATCTTGAAGGGTAGTAACTTAAAAAATAGTAGTTGAACTGTATGCTGGCTTGCTTGTTTAAATGAACTGATCCGGTACCTCTCTTATTTACGTTTTTAGAATTACTGTGGAAAACAGTAATTTACTGTGGCTAAATCTCATGAAGCACTGGAAATTTTGGAATTTGTATCTGTGGGGGGCCTCTACTTAATGCTTCTTATTGATCCTTCATCTGCTGTGATTCTTTGAATACCCACCTTGAGCCTGCAGTGGTTCTATGCTGGGGTTTTATTTATTTACATGCCTTTTAGAAATTACATATATTTTGTGGTGTGGCTTCCCTTGCTATCAAATTTGAGCATATTGGTTTAAATATATGGTACATGTAATCCCAGCACTTTGGGAGGCTGAGATGGGCAATTGCTTGCACCCAGGAGTTCAAGACCAGCTTGGGTAACATGGTGAAACCCAGCCTCTACAGAAAATACAAAAAATTAGCTGGGCTTGTTGGCACATGGCTCTGGTGGGAGAATTGCCTGATCCTGGGAAGTTGAGTCTGCGGTGAGCTATGATCATGCCATTGCACTCCATGACAGAGTGAGGCCTTGTCTCAAAAACAATACACATGCACACACGGTACAGGAAACAATTAACTTTGTGCTCCTTCTTCACTCAGCAAATATTTATAGGTGCATATCCTGTATCAAGCAACAGTTTTAGTTAGAGGAGATACAAGTTATGGAAATTGGAGTCCAGTTTTTTTTTTTTTTTTTTTTTGAGACGGAGTCTCGCTCTGTTGCCCGGCTGGAGTGCAGTGGCCGGATCTCAGCTCACGGCAAGCCCCGCCTCCCGGGTTTACGCCATTCTCCTGCCTCAGCCTCCGGAGTAGCTGGGACTACAGGCGCCAGCCACCTCGCCCGGCTAGCTTTTTTTTTTTGTATTTTTTAGTAGAGACGGGGTTTCACCGTGTTAGCCAGGATGGTCTCGAACTCCTGACCTCGTGATCCGCCCGTCTCGGCCTCCCAAAGTGCTGGGATTACAGGCTTGAGCCACCGCGCCCGGCCTGGAGTCTGGTTTTCATGTCAGTAGACAAAAGTGCAAGTACCTGCTGTGTTTGGGCAAGTTACTTTTCTGAACCTGCGTTTCCTCATAATGATACATTCGGGTTTCTTAGGATTGATTGAAATATTCACTCATCAAATATTTATTAGTACTATTTTTTTTTTTTTGAGACGGAGTCTCACTGTCC
The DNA here is from genome assembly GCF_007565055.1 of Rhinopithecus roxellana. NCBI lineage: Eukaryota > Metazoa > Chordata > Mammalia > Primates > Cercopithecidae > Rhinopithecus > Rhinopithecus roxellana. The sequence continues at coordinate 170,991,917 of NC_044551.1, forward strand.
TGAGCTGGAGTGCAGTGGCGCGATCTCGGCTCACTGCAAGCTCTGCCTCCTGGGTTCACGCCATTCTCCTGCCTCAGCCGCCCAAGTAGCTGGGACTACAGGTGCGTGCCACCAAACCAAGTTGATTCTTTGTGTTTTTGGTAGAGACGGGGTTTCACCGTGTTAGCCAGGATGATTTCGATCTCCTGACCTCGTGATCCACCCACCTCGGCCTCCCAAAGTGCTGGGATTACAGGTGTGAGCCACCGCACCCAGCCATGTTTATTATTTTTAAAAACTTTTTATTAAGGTATCATTTATATACAGTAGAGTGAACCAATCTTAATTGTACAGTTCAATGTGTACACCCATGTAAGTACCACCAAGGTATGGAACATTTTCAGAAGGCTCCCTTGTGTCTTTCCCAGGGGTAACCGATGTTCTGACTTGGATCACCAGAGGTTAATTGTTTTATTTTTTATTTTTATTTTTTTGGGAAAAAGTCTCACTGTCACCAGGCTAGAGTCCAGTGGTGCAATCGTAGCTCACCACAACCGCAAACTCCTGGGGTTGAGATCCCTTCTCCTCAGCCTCCTGAGTAGCTAGGACTACAGGCGCACGCCACTATGCCTAGCTAATGTAAAAATTTTTTTGTGGAGTTTTTTTTTTTTTTTTTTTTTTTGAGACAGTCTCACGGTTGCCCAGGCTGGAATGCAGTGGTGCAATCTCGGCTCACTGCAGCCTCTCCCTTCTGGGTTCAAGCGATTCTCGTGTCTCAGCCTCCCAAGTAGCTGGGATTACAGGTATGTGCCACCATGTCTGGCTGATTTTGTTTTTTTTTTTTTTTGGGCGGAGTCTCACTGTGTCCAGCCCAGGCTGGAGTGCAGTGGCATAATCTCAGCTCACTGCAAGCTCCACCTCCTGGGTTGATGCCATTCTCCTGCCTCAGCCTCCCAAGTAGCTGGGACTACCTTTCCTCGCTCATTATTATTATTATTTTAGTAGAGATGGTTTTCACCGTGTTAGCCAGGATGGTCTCAATCTCCTGACCATATGATCCGCCTGCCTCAGCATCCCAAAGTGCTGGGATTACAGGCATGAGCCACGGCACCCTGCCCTCACTTTATTCTTTGTCAAGATTGTTTAAGCTGTTCTGGGGCCCATGCATTTCCATATACATTTAGAATAAGCTTGTCTATGTCTATAAAAAGTCTTAGTGGAATTTTTATAGGAATTGCATTAAACCTAAGATAATGTTCTGTGCTCCCAAAGGTTGAAGAAAAAAAAAACCTAGGATCAGTTTGGGGAGAATTGATATGTTTACTATGTTGAGACTTCCAACCCGTGGGATGGTATGTCTCTACTTATTTAGATCCTTGATTTCTTTCACTAGTTATTCAAAAAACAGAACCCCATAAAACAACTTATGTATAAATCTATCCACACACCTGCAGTGAACTCATTTTCAACAAAGGTGCCAAGAACATACGTTGGGGAAAAGACAGTCTCTTCAATAGATAGTGCTTAGAAAACTGGATATCTACATGTAGAAGAATGAAACTAAGCCTCCGTCTCTTGCCATATACAAAAATCAAATAAAAATGTATTAAATGGGCCGGGCGCGGTGGCTCAAGCCTGTAATCCCAGCACTTTGGGAGTCCAAGGCAGGTGGATCACCTGAGGTTGGGAGTTCGAGACTAGCCTGACCAACATGGAGAAACCCCATCTCTACTGAAAATTCAAAATTAACTGGGAGTGGTGGTGCATGCCTGTAATCCCAGCTACTCAGGAGGCTGAGGCAGGAGAATCACTTGAACCTGGGAGGCAGAGGTTGCAGTGAGCCGTGATTGTGCCATTGCACTCCAGCCTGGGCAATAAGAATGAAACTCCGTCTCAAAAACAAAAAAAAACATGCAAGTGGAAAACAGGCATATGAAAAGGCGCTCAACATCATTGGTCATCAGAGAAATGGAAGTCACAGCTACAGTGAAATATCTCACCCCAGTTCAAATGGCTTATATCCAAAAACACGTAGTAGGAAATGCTGGCAAGGATGTGGGGTAGAGGGAACCCTTGTACACTGTTGGTGGGAATGTAAACTAGTACCACCACTATAGAGAACAGTTTGGAGGTTCCTCAAAAAATTAAAAGTAGGCCGGGTGCAGTGGCTCATGCCTGTAATCCCGGCACTTTGGGAGGCCGAGGTGGGCGGATCATGAGGTCAGGAGATCGAGACCATCCTGGCTAACATGGTGAAACCCCGTCTCTATTAAAAATGTAAAAAATTAGTCAGGCATGGTGGTGGCCGCCTGTATTCCAGCTACTCGGCAGGCTGAGGCAGGAGAATGGCATGAACCTGGGAGGTGGAGCTTGCAGTGAGCCAAGATCGCGCCACTGCACTCCAGCCTGGGCTACAGAATGAGACTCCATCTCAAAAAACAAAACAAAAAAGTAAAAGTAGAGTTACCGTATGGTCCAGCAGTCCCACTGCTGGGTATGTATCCAAAAGAAAGGAAATCAGTATATTGAAGAGATATCTGCACTCCCAGGTTTGTTGTAGCACTATTTACAATAGCCAAGATATGGAATCAACTAAGTGTCCATTAACAGATGAATAGATAAAGAAAATATGGTACTTATACATAATGGAGTACTATTCAGCCATAAAAATGAATGAGATCCTGTCATTTGTAACAACATGGATGAAACTAGAGGTCATGATGTTAAGTGAAATAAGCCAGGCACAGAAAGACGAGCATTGCATGTTCTCACTTATTTGTGGGATCTAAAAACCAAAACAGTTGAGCTAATGGAGATAAAGGGTAGAAGGATGGTTACCAGAGACTGGGAAGGGTAGTGGTGGATGATGGGGAGGTGGGGATGGTTAGTGGGTACCAGAAAAAAAAAAAATAGAATCAATAAGACCCAGTATTTGATAGCACAATAGGATGACTATAGTCAATAATAATGTAATTGTACTTTTTTTTTTTTATGAAACGGGAATCTCGCACTTTTGCCCAAGCTGGAGTGCAGTGGTGCTGTCTCGGCTCACTGCAAGCTCCGCTTCCTGGGTTCACGCTATTCTCCTGCCTCAGCCTTCCACGTAGCTGAGACTACGGGCACCCGCCACCGCGCCCAATTAATTTTTTTTGTATTTTTAGTAGAGACGGGGTTTCACCATGTTAGACAGGATGGTCTCAATCTCCCAGCCTCGTGATCTGCGCACCTCGACCTCCAAAAGTGTTGGGATTACAGGTGTGAGCCACTGCACCCGGCCTGTAATTGTACATTTTAAAATAAAAGAGTATAATTGGATTGTTTGTAACACAAAGGATAAATGCTTGAGGGAATGGATACCCTATTTTTTATGATCTGATTATTACATATTGCATACCTGTATCAAAGCATCTCGTGTATCCCATAAATATATACACCTATGTACCCGCAAACATTAAATTTAATAAAATGTATAAGACATATATGCTAAAAACTAAAATACATCCTAGAAAACTTAAAAATGCTGCAAGTTTTTTTGAGGATTATTATTATTATTTTTTCTGAGACAGGATCTCGCTCTGTCACCCAGTGTGAAGTGCAGTAGCACAATCACACTCACTGCAGCCTTGATCTCCCGGGCACAAGTTATCCTCCCACTTTAGCCTCCTGAGTAGCTGAGACTAAAGGTATGCAACCCCATGCCTGACTGATTTTTAATTATTTTTTGTAGAGATGGGGTCTGGCCGGCTTGCCCAGGCTAGTTTCAAACCCCCAGCTCAAATAGTCCTCCTGCCTTGGCTGCCCGAAGTGCTGGAATTACAGGCGTGAGACATTGCACCCAGCCTGAGCATTATTTTTAAATTATAAAATGAGTACAGACTTGTAGGAATTTTAAATAAAGGAGAAAAAATATATAAATTCACCACACTAAATTATTCTAAGGTTTATATAATTAATTTTTTTTTTTGGTTTTCATTTTTTTTGAGATGGAGTTTCGCTCTTGTTGCCCAGGTCAGAGTGCAATGGCATGTTCTCGGCTCACCACAACCTCTGCCTCCTGGGTTCAAGTGATTTTCCTGCCTCAGCCTCCTGAGTAGCTGGGATTACAGACATGCACCACCACGCCTGGCTAATTTTGTATTTTTAGTAGAGATGGGGTTTCTCCATGTTGGTCAGGCTGGTCTTGAACTCTCGACCTTAGGTGATCTGCCTGCCTCGGCCTCCCAAAGTGCTAGGATTACAGGCGTGAGCCACTGTGCCTGACCTTTTTTTTTTTTTTTTTTTTTTTTTTGTGAGACAGAATCTTTTTCTGTTGCCCAGGCTGGAGTGCAGTGGTGCCATCTCGGCTCCTGAGTTCAAGCAATTCTCCTACCTCAGCCTCCTGAGTAACTGGGATTACAGGTGCATGTCACCACGCCCAGCTAATTTTTGTATTTTTGGTAAAGACGGGGTTTCACTGTGTTGGTCAGACTGGTCTCAAATCCTTGTCCTCAAGCATTCTGCCCACTTCGGCCTCCCAAAGTGGTGGGATTACAAGTGTGAGCCACCGTGCCCAGCCCACAAGTTGTCGTTTCATCTGTTGATGATATTTGGGTTGTCTTTGGTGTTTGACATTATGGAAAGAGCTATTGTGAACATATACAAGTTCTTGGGTGGACCCGGGCGCGGTGGCTCAAGCCTGTAATCCCAGCACTTTGGGAGGCCTAGACGGGCGGATCACGAGGTCAGGAGATCGAGACCATCCTGGCTCACACGGTGAAACCCTGTCTCTACTAAAAAATACAAAAAACTAGCCGGGCGAGGTGGCGGGCACCTGTAGTCCCAGCTACTCGGGAGGCTGAGGCAGGAGAATGGCGTAAACCCGGGAGGCGGAGCTTGCAGTGAGCTGAGATCCGGCCACTGCTCTCCGACCTGGGTGACAGAGCAAGACTCCGTCTCAAAAAAAAAAAAAAAAAAATTCTTGGGTGGTGATGTTTTTATTTCTACTGGGTAATCAATAGTAGTGCAATTGAAGCAGAAGTTAAAAAGAGAAAAACAAGTTTTCCTGTACTTGGCTGACTCACTCCAAGGCCAGCAATAGGCTGGGCCCTAACAGAGCCTTGATAGCACTATCTGAAAAGCCAGAGCCCAAAGGAATGAGCTCCAGAGACTCTCCCAACACACTGTGCTGCCCCCCGCCACCCTGGAGCAAGGATAAGAAAAGGAAAAAACAAATTCCTTTCTCATAACTATTTCTACAAACACCTGTGTTTCACAAGTTTTGTAAGTTCCCGTTTTCCCTACAGTGCTACTGCAAGATCACAAGCTATGCCTGGGTTGTGAGACTTGTCACAATTTAATTAACTGCCTTTGTTCTGCTTCTGTAAGCCTGCTTGCCTGCCCCATGAGTTTTGCGCTGTCATTTTCGCACCACACCATTCAAACTAGCCAACTGCCTTTCAGAGAAGTGTGTATAAAAAGTCAAGCCCTGTCTTTGTTCGGAGCTCAGCTTTAGATGTTAATCTGCTGGGCTGGTGGCCACCTAAATAAAATCCTCCTATTCCACCCATTGGTCTCTCCAGTCTCCTGTTTCCTGCAACAGAATGACTGGCTTACATGATAGTTATACTTTTTTTTTTTTTTTTTTTTTGAGGCGGAGTCTCGCTCTGTCGCCCGGACTGGAGTGCAGTGGACAGATCTCAGCTCACTGCAAGCTCCGCCGCCCGGGTTTACGCCATTCTCCTGCCTCAGCCTCCCGAGTAGCTGGGACTACAGGCGCCCGCCACCTCGCCCGGCTAGTTTTTTTTTGTATTTTTAGTAGAGACGGGGTTTCACCGTGTTAGCCAGGATGGTCTCGATCTCCTGACCTCGTGATCCGCCCTTCTCGGCCTCCCAAAGTGCTGGGATTACAGGCTGGAGCCACCGCGCCTGGCCTTTTTTTTTTTTTTTTTTTTTTTAAACTGCTAGTTTTCCAAAGTGGTTATGCCATTTTACATTCCCATTAGCAGTATATGAGAGGTTCATTATACTCTGCATTCCTGCCCACTTTTGTATTGTCACTATTTTCAATTTTAGCCATTCTAATGGATATGCAGTGTTAAATCATTGTGAATTTAATTTGTAATTTCTTGATGACTAATGATATTGAACATCTGTTTTTCCTTATTGACCTTTAGTATATCTGCTTTTATGAAGTTTGTTAATATCTCTTGTTTCTTTTAAGAATTAGTTTGTCTTTTTTTATTTTTTCTTTTGAGATAGGGTCTCAGTGTGTTGTTCAGGCTGGAGTGTAATTTTTGGAATCCACCTAGAGATGTAAAGTGACATAGCCAGCCTCCCAGTGTTTATCATGTTTATGCTGCATTACCCAAGTGTTTTTTACTATTTCATCCTTTTTACACTTTGATTTTTGTGTGCTTGCTTTTTTTGAGATTGAGTTTCACTCTTGTCACACAGGCTGGACTGCAGTGGTGTGATCTCGGCTCACTGCAACTTCCGCTTCCTGGGTGCAAGCAGTTTCTCCTGCCTCAGCCTCCCAAGTAGCTGGGACTACAAGTGCCTGCCACCATGCTTGGCTAATTTTTGTATTTTTAGTAGAGACGGGGTTTCACCATGTTGACCAGGCTGGTGTCAAACTCCTGTCCCCCTGCCTCAGCCTCCCAATGTGCTGGGGTTACAGGCATGAGCCACCATGCCTGGCAGATTTTTGTATGTTTTCCAGTACACGAAATACATACGTTAGTATTCATATAGTTAAAAAATAAATATACATGTATTGTGGTTGTGCTTTAAAAATTATCAGTAGAGATATTTTAAACATATATATATAATTATTATACTTTAAGTCTTTATATTTTGGGGTAAATGTGCAGAACATACAGGTTTGTTATATAGGTATATTCATGCCATGGTGGTTAGATATATTTTTATTTTTATTTTATTTTATTATTTTATTATTTTATTTTTATTTTTTGAGACGGAGTCTCGCTTTGTCGCCCAGGCTGGAGTGCAGTGGCAGGATCTCGGCTCACTGCAAGCTCTGCCTCCTGGGTTCACGCCGTTCTCCTGCCTCAGCCTCCGAGTAGCTGGGACTACAGGCATGCACCACCATGCCCGGCTAATTTTTTGAATTTTTAGTAGAGACGCGGTTTCACTGTGTTAGCCAGGATGGTCTCGATCTCCTGACCTTGTGATCCGCCCGCCTTGGCCTCCCAAAGTGCTGGCATTACAGGTGTGAGCCACCGCACCTGGCCTAGATATGTTTTTAAAAGGTAAGAAAATATTTGTGCCTGGGCGTGGTGGCTCACACCTGTAATCCCAGCACTTTGGGAGACCAGGGTGGGAGGATCACTTGAGCCCAGGAGTTCGAGACCAGTCTGGGCAATATAGTGAGACCTTGTCTCTACAAAAAATAAAAAGTTAATTAGTTGGGTGTGGTGGCACATGCCTGTGGTCCTAGCTACTTGGGAGGTTGAGATGGAAGAATTGCTTGAGTCCAGGAGGTTGAGATTGTGGTGAGTCGTGCTGGCCTCATAAAGTGCTGGAATTACAGGCATGAGCTACTGCACCTGGCCAATAATTTTTTTTTTTTTGAGATGGAATCTTGCTCTGTTGCCCAGACTGGAGTGCAGTGGCATGATCTTGGCTCAACCCCTGTCTCCTGGGTTCAAGTGATTCTCATGCCTCAGCCTCCCCAGTAGCTGGGATTATAGGTGCATACCACCACACCCAGCTGACTTTTGTATTTTTAGTAGAGATGGGGTTTTGCCATGTTGGCTAGGCTGATCTCGAACTGCTGACCTCATGTGATCCACCTGCCTCAGCCTCCCAAAGTGCTGGGATTACAGGTGTGGGCCACCATGTCTGGCCCAAGAATTCTTTATATATTCTGGATATTAATCTTTTACAAGATAAATGTATTGCACATATTTTCTTCCATTCTATGGCAGCTTTTTGTTTTCTTTTTTGATACAGGGTCTTACTCTGTTGCCTAGGCTGGAGTGCAGTAGTGTGACCACATCTCATTGTAGCTTTGACCTCCCTGGCTCAGGTGATCCTTCTACTTCAGCCTTCTGAGTAGTTGGAACTACAGGTGTGTGCCACCATACCCAGCTAATTAAAAAAAAATTTTTTTTTTTTTTTATAGAGACAAGGCATTGCTATTTTGCCCAGACTGTCATTCTGTGGCTTCTTTTTTTTTTTTTTTTTTTTTGAGGCGGAGTCTCGCTCTGTCGCCCGGACTGGAGTGCAGTGGCCGGATCTCAGCTCACTGCAAGCTCCGCCTGCCGGGTTTACGCCATTCTCCTGCCTCAGCCTCCCGAGTAGCTGGGACAGGCGCCCGCCACCTCGCCCGGCTAGTTTTTGTATTTTTAGTAGAGACGGGGTTTCACCGTGTTAGCCAGGATGGTCTCGATCTCCTGACCTTGTGATCCGCCCGTCTCGGCCTCCCAAAGTGCTGGGATTACAGGCTTGAGCCACCGCGCCCGGCCCCATTCTGTGGCTTCTTAATGGTCTTTTTTTTTTTTTTTTTTTTTTTTTTTTTTAAGAGCAGAAGTTTTAAGTTTCAGTGATGTCAAATTTATCAATTTAAAAATTTTCTTTATGTCCTAAGAAAGCTTTATTCAGGCTGGGTGCGGTGACTCATGCCTGCAATCCCAGCACTTTGGGAGGCCGAGGGTGGATCACGAGGTCAGGAGATCGAGACAATCCTGGCTAACGTGGTGAAACCCTGTCTCTGCTAAAAAAATACAACAAAAATTAGCTGGGCATGGTGGTGTGCGCCTGTAGTCCCAGCTAATCAGTAGGCTGAGGCAGGAAAATGGCGTGAACCCGGGAGACAGAGCTTGTAGTGAGCTGAGATTGTGGCACTGCACTTCAGCCTGGGCGACAGAGCAAGACTCTATCTCAAAAAAAAAAAAAAAAGAGAGAGCTTTATTTACTCAAAGTCACCTTTTTTTTTTTTTTTTTTTTTTTTTTTTAATTGAGACAGGGTCTCACTGAGTTGCTGAGGCTCATCTTGAATGCTTGAGTTCAAGTGATCCTTCTGCCTCGGCCCGCCAAAGTGCTGGGATTACAGGCATGCGCCACTATTCCTGGCCAAATCTTGGTAGTTCTACACTCTTTTGGGTCTTTAGTTCCTTTGAGAATTCAATAAAAATTATAAAAATTTTTCCAAGGAAGATACAGAAAAACCCAATTTTACACACAATTTTAGTTAATCCCCTGAAGCCAATCTATAGATTCTTTAAGGGCTTTTGGATTGACAGGTTAAGAGCTCTCGGCTGGCAGTTCTCTAAGTATTAATCTAAGATCTATCTTTTCTTTTGAGATGAGATCTCACTCTTGCCCAGGCTAGAGTGCAGTGGCACCATCATGGCTCAGTGCAGCCTCCACCTCCCTAGGCTCAGGTGATCATTGCACCTCAGCCTCTTAAGAGTAGCTGGGACTATAGGCATGCATCACGACACCTGGCTAATTTTTAAAAGTTTTTGGAGAGACGGGGTCGTTCTTTTTTTTTTTTTTTTTTTTGAGACGGAGTCTCGCTCTGTCGCCCAGGCTGGAGTGCAGTGGCCGGTTCTCAGCTCACTGCAAGCTCCGCCTCCCGGGTTTACGCCATTCTCCTGCCTCAGCCTCCGAGTAGCTGGTACTATAGGCGCCTGCCACCTCGCCCGGCTAGGTTTTTTTTGTATTTTTTAGTAGAGACGGGGTTTCACCGTGTTAGCCAGGATGGTCTCGATCTCCTGACCTCGTGATCCGCCCGTCTCGGCCTCCCAAAGTGCTGGGATTACAAGCTTGAGCCACCGCGCCCGGCCTCTTTTTTTTTTTTTTTTGAGACGGAGTTTCACTCTTGTTGCCCAGGCTGGAATGCAGTAGCACCACCATGCCTGGCTAATTTTGTATTTTTAGTAGAGGTGGGATTTCTCCGTATTGGTCAGGCTGGTCTTGAACTGCCAACCTCAGGTGATTGAGAGGCGGTCTTTCTGTGTTGCCAAGGCTGGTCAGATCTGTCTTCTCAGTTTGCCAGATTTCATATTCTTTCCCCTCAGTTGTCTTTGCTGTTTCTCCCCAAAGAGATTTGTTCTTTGGGTAGTGTTCATTATGATAGTAAAAGACCTGAATCTAAAAAGGTAGAGTAAGGTGAATTGTTAAAACTGAGGACTTGATCAGTCATGATGGCTCGTGCCTGTAATCCTAGCATTTTGGGAGGCCAAGACAGGAGGATCGTTTGAGGCCAGGAGTTCAAGACCAGCCTGGCAACATAGCAAGACCCCCATCTCTTTAAAAAAAAATTCGCTGAGTGTGGTGGTGTACTCTTGTAGTCCTACCTACCTGGGAAGCTGGGGCAGGATTGCTTGAACCTAAGAGTTAGAGGTTGCAGCAAGCTATGATCATATACACTGCACTCAAGCCAAGGCAACAGAGCAAGACCCTATCTCAAAAAACAAAAACATAAATATAAAATCTATTTTTATTAGAAATATGGCAACATTTGTACAAAGTTGTATTTGTGTATTTTCCATTTCTCTTATAGTTTGGAGTTTAGAAAATTCACTTCTTGCAAATTAATATAAAAATTAGCCGGGCGCGGTGGCTCAAGCCTGTAATCCCAGCACTTTGGGAGGCCGAGACGGGCGGATCACGAGGTCAGGAGATCGAGACCATCCTGGCTAACACGGTGAAACCCCGTCTCTACTAAAAAAAAATACAAAAAGCTAGCCGGGCGAGGTGGCGGGCGCCTGTAGTCCCAGCTACTCGGGAGGCTGAGGCAGGAGAATGGCATAAATCCGGAAGGCGGAGCGTGCAGTGAGCTGAGATCCGGCCACTGCACTCCAGCCCGGGCGACAGAGCGAGACTCCGTCTCAAAAAAAAAAAAAAAAAAAAAAAATTAATTTCTTTTAGGAAGTACAAATATGTCATCTTATTTGTGTTTTAATTTGTGTGATGGTAACTTGATAGGTTTTTAGTCTTTTCCTGCTGCTATAACAGAATATCTTAGACTGGGTAATTTATAAACAATGTAATTTTTTTTTTTTTTTTTTTTTTTTTTTTGAGACGGAGTCTTGCTCTGCCACCCAGGCTGGAGTGCAGTGGCCGGCTCTCAGCTCACTGCAAGCTCCGCCTCCCGGGTTCACGCCATTCTCCTGTCTCAGCCTCCCGAGTAGCTGGGACTACAGTCGCCCGGCTAGTTTTTTGTATTTTTTAGTAGAGACGGGGTTTCACCGTATTAGCCAGGATGGTCTCGATCTCCTGACCTCATGATCCGCCCGTCTCGGCCTCCCAAAGTGCTGGGATTACAGGCTTGAGCCACCGCGCCCGGCCATAAACAATGTAATTTTTTTGTTCACAGTTCTGAAGTCTGGTAAATCTAAGATCAAGGTGCCTGATGAGGGCTTGCTCTCTGCTTAAAAGATGGGACCTTCTTGCTGCGTCTTCACATGGCAGAAGGGTAAAAGGGGCAAACAAGCTCTCTTAGGCCTCTCTTATAAGGGCACTAGTCCCTTTCATGAGTGCTGTGTCTTCATGACCTAGTCACTTCCATAGGGCCCCATTTGTTTTTCTGAAACGGAGTCTCGCTCTGTTGCCCACGCTGGAGTGCAGTGGCGCGATCTCCGCTCACTGCAAGGTCCATCCACCTCCCGGGTTCACGCCATTCTTCTGCCCAAGTAGCTGGGACTACAGGCGCCTGCCACCATGCCCGGCTAATATTTTTGTATTTTTAGTAGAGACGGGGTTTCACTGTGTTAGCCAAGATGGTCTCGATCTCCTGACCTTATGATCTGCCTGCCTTGGCCTCCCGAAGTGCTGGGATTACAGGTGTGAGCCACCGCGCCCGGCCCCAGGCCCCATTTCTTACCAACACATTGGGGATTAGATGTCAGCATATGAATTTTGGAGGGACACAAACATTTAGACCATAGTTAATAGTTCATATCCAGTTATCTAGTGAGATGTTATTGCTTTAGTATGAATTTATGTGTACTTAAGTAATAACTAGCTAGTTCTGCATTGCATATGCAGTAAATATTCTGTTACCTATATTTAAATACAAAAGTTAAAAATGTATATTTCTTTCTTTTTTTTTTTTTGAGACAGAGTCTTGGTCTGTTGACTGGCTGGAGTGCAGTGGTATGATCTCGGTTCACTGCAACCTCCATCCCCTGGGTTCAAGCAATCCTCCTGCCTCAGCCTCTCCAGTAGCTGGGACTGCAGGCGTGCACCACCATACCCAGCTAATTTTTGTATTTTTAATAGAGATGGGGTTTCACCATGTTGTCCAGGCTGGTCTCAAACTCTTGTCTTCAGATGATCTTTCACCTTGGCCTCCCAAAGTACTGAGATTACATACTTGAGCCACTGCCCCTGGCTAATTTTTTGATCTTTGTGATTTCTTGTTCTTTAGTCATTAAAAATATGCATTAAGCACAGAAAAAGACGTTTGTGTGTCTAGTTTTATGAAGGGGAATGATTTTGTAAATTGTAAGCATCTGGGTGTATACATTGTTACTATCCCTTAATTTAAAATTTTTTATCCCTTAAGTGTTTTTTTAGAAAAACCTTAATGCTCATATTGTGCAGACTACTTCTGATAATAAGATGTAACAACTCCCTTAGAAGTAATTGAATGGTTTGAGAAGTTTGTAACAAAGTTAAGGTGGCTTTATTTAAATCTGTGATTGAGTCAGTGATTCTCTGCTTTGGCTGTAAAATTAAATTATCTGCGGCTCCCCTTTTTAAAAAATTGAGGTGAAATTCACTTAACAGGCCGGGCGCGGTGGCTCAGCCTGTAATCTCAGTACTTTGGGAGGCCAAGGCAGGTGGATCACGAGGTCAAGAGATCCGTACCATCTTGGCCAACATGGTGAAACCCCATGTCTACTAAAAATACAAAAATTAGTGGGGCGTGGTGGCGCATGCCTGTAGCCCCAGCTACTTGGGAGGCTGAGGCAGGAGAATTGCTTGAACCCGGGAGGTGGAGGCTGTGGTGAACTGAGATGGTGCCACTGCAGCCTGGCAACAGAGTAAGACACTGTCTCAAAAAAAAAAAAAAAAAAAATCACCTAACAAAATCTACCATTTCAATAATTTTAAGTGTATAATTTAGTGGTTTTTAGTAAATTCACAGTGTTGTGTGATTATCACCACTTTCTAATTCCAGAACATTTCTATCACCCCCAAAATAAACCTTGTATCCGTTAAGCAGTCATTGTACATTTTCCCCTACTCCATCTTCTGGTAATCACTAATCTGCTTTCTGCCTGTGGATTTGCTTATTCTAGGTGTTCCATATAAATAGAATCACACAGTATGTGCCTTTTATGTCTGGCTTCTTTCGCTTGGCATGGTTTCAAGTTTCATCCATGTTGTAGCATATATTAATACTTCATTCCTTTTGTTTCCCCATAGTGGCTACACCATTTTACATTTGTATCAGTAATACAATGTACTAGAGTTCCAGTTTCTCCAGCATCCTCACCAACACTAGTTATATTCCATTATTTTTAAAATAGCCAGCCATCAGAGTGGGTATCAAGTGGTATTTCATTGTGGTTTTGATTTGTGTTTCCCTCATGACTAATGATTTGAGTATTTTAAAATATTTTTTTAGATGGGCTTAGTCTGTCACCCAGGCTGGAGTGCTGTGGCATGGATCTTGGTTCACTGCAGCCTTGACACCCTGGGCTCAATTGATCCTCCATCCTCCCACCTAAGCCTCCCAACTAGCTGGGACTACAGGTGCGCCACCACATCTGGCTAAATTTTGTATTTTTTTGTATAGGGTTTTGCCATGTTTTCTGGGCTCGTCTCAGACTCCCGGGCTCAAGTGATCCACCAGTCTCGGCCTCTCAGAGTGTTGGGGTTACAGACTGGGATTATAGCCCACTGTGACTCAAGTGATCCACCCGTCTTGGCCTCTTTGAGTATTGGAATTACAGCCCACTGTGCCGGGCTACTTTTGCATTTGATGTCTTTTTCTTTTTTTTTTCCTTTTGGAAACAGGGCCTTGCTCTGTTGCCCAGGCTGGAGTGCAATGGTGTGATCACAGCTTACTGCAGCAGCCTCAACCTTTTTTTTTTTTTTGAGACGGAGTCTCGCTCTGTCGCCCAGGTTGGAGTGCGGTGGCACAATCTCGGCTCACTGCAAGCTCCGCCTCCCGGGTTCACGCCATTCTCCTGCCTCAGCCTCCCGAGTAGCTGGGACTACAGGTGCCCGCCACCACGCCCGGCTAATTTTTTGTATTTTTCAGTAGAGACGGGGTTTCACCGTGTTAGCCAGGATGGTCTCAATTTCCTGACCTCTTGATCCGCCTGCCTCGGCCTCCCAAAGTGCTGGGATTACAGGCATGAGCCATCGCGCCTGGCCTGCAGCCTCAACCTTCTGGACTTAGGCGATCCCTCCTCCTTAGCCTGCTAAGTAGCTGGGACTGCAGGCATTAGCTACCATGCCTGACTAATTTTTATTTTTATTTTATTATTATTTTTTGAGACAGGGTCTCGCTCTGTCACCCAGGCTGGAGGGCAGTGGTGTGATCTTGGCTCACTGCAACCTCTGCCCCAGGTTCAAGCAATCCTCCTACCTCAGCCTCCTGAATAGCTGGGACTACCTGTGTGCACCACCATGCCCGACTAATTTTTTTTTTATTTTTTTTATTTTTTGGTAGAGATGGGGTTTCACCATGTTGGCCAGGCTGGTCTTGAGCTCCTCACCTCAAGTGATACACCCGCCTCAGCCTCCTAAAGTGCTGGGATTATAGACATGAGCCACTGCGCCTGGCCAGAAATAAAATTTTTAAAATTTCAGTTTTGATTGTTTATGGCTAGCATATAGGAATGGAATTGATTTTTATGTGTTGACTTGTTTCCTGCATTGATACAAGGCAAGATGAACCTTGATGAACTGTTGATTAGTTATAATAGTTTTTTTGTTGTTGTTGTTTTGAGATGGAGTTTCACTCTTGTTGCCCAGGCTGGAGTGCCTGATGGCACGATCTTGGGTCACTGCAACCTCCACCTCCCGGATTCAAGCAGTTCTCCTGCCTCAGCCTCCCAAGTAGCTGGGATTACAGGCACCTGCCACCACACCTGGCTAATTTTTGTTTGTTTGTTTGTTTGTTTGTTTGTTTGTTTGTTTTTGAGACGGAGTCTCGCTCTGTCGCCCGGTCTGGAGTGCAGTGGCCGGATCTCAGCTCACTGCAAGCTCCGCCCCCCGGGTTCCCGCCATTCTCCTGCCTCAGCCTCCCCAGTAGCTGGGACTACAGGCGCGCGCCACCTCGCCCGGTTAGTTTTTTTTTTTGTATTTTTAGTAGAGACGGGGTTTCACTGTGTTAGCCAGGATGGTCTCGATCTCCTGACCTCGTGATCCGCCCGTCTCGGCCTCCCAAAGTGCTGGGATTACAGGCTTGAGCCACCGCGCCCGGCCTTGTTTGTTTTTTTTTGAGACAGAGTCTCGCTCTGTTTCCCAGACTGGAGTGCAGTGGCACCATCTTGGCTCACTGCAAGCTCCGCCTCCCAGGTTCATGCCATTCTCCTGCCTCAGCCTCCTAAGTAGCTGGGACTACAGGCGCCTGCCACCACGCCCGGCTGATTTTTTGTATTTTTAGTAGAGACGAGGTTTCACCGTATTGGCCAGGCTAGTCTCAAACTCCTGACCTCAAGTGATCCGCCCACCTCAGCCTCCCGAAGTGCTGGGATTATAAGTGTGAGTTGCTGCACCTGGCCTGTAATAGTTTTTTAATGTGTTTCTTAGTGTTGTTGTTGTTGTTGTTGTTTTTAAACACAGGTCATGTCGTCTGCAAATCATGATAGTTTTACTTCTTTCCAAGTTGAATATCTTTTATTTCTCTTTGTTTAATTGTTCTGTCTAGAACCCTAAGTATAATGTTCAATGATGAAAGCAGACGTTGTTTTTTTGTGAGACAGAACCTCGCCCTGTTGCCCAGGCTGCAGTGACTGGGACCACAGGCTTGCCACCATTGCTCAGCTAATTGTTTTATTTTTTTTGTAGAGACAGGGTCTTGCTATGTTGATGAGGCTGGTATCTTAACTTGTGGACTCAAGCCATCCTCCTGCCTTGGCCTCCCAAAGTACTGGGATTATAGAGTGAGCTACTGTGCCTAGCCTCTTTTTTTCTTTTTGAGACAGGGTCTTGCTCTGTTGCCCAGTTGCCTAGGCTGAAGTTCATTGACATGATCATAGCTCATGGCAGTTTCAAACACACTCAAGCTATCCTCCTGCCTCAGCCTCTTGAGTAGCTGGGACTGTAGGTGCTCACCACTGTGCCTTGCTAACTTTTTTTTTTTTTTTTGAGATGAAGTCTCACTCTGGCACCCAGGCTAGAGTGCAGTGGCACAATCTCAGCTCACTGCAACCTCCGCCTCCTGAGTTCAAGTGATTCTCCTGCCTCAGCCTCTGGAGTAGCTGGGATTACAGTCACCACACCCAGCTAATTTTTGTATTTTTAATAGAGATGGGGTTTTACCATGTTGGCCAGGCTGGGCTTGAACTCTTGACCTCAGGTGATCAGCCCACCTCTGCCTTCCATCCTGTAGAGACAGGATGCCGTGTCTTGTCTCTACAAAAAAAAAAAAAAAAAAAAAAAAAAAAAGTTGCATAGGATGGTCTCAAATTCCTTGACCTCAAGCGATCCTCCTGCCTTGGCCTCCCAAAGTGTTGGGATTATAGGGGTGAGCCACTGTACCCAGCTGAAAGGAAACTTTCTTGTCTTGCTCCTTGTTGAAAGGAGAAAGCATTTAGTCTTTTACCTTTAAATATGACGTTAGCTTATTAGTTATGGGATTTTTGTAGATGTCCTTTATCAGGTTGAGGCATTTGGTATTTAAAAAATCTTGACCTCGGTAACATAGTGAGATCCTATCTTATAAGGAATAAAAAGTAAATTAGCCAGGTATGCTGGCACACACCTGTGGCCCCAGCTGCACAGGAAGCTGAGGTGGGAGGGTTTCTTGAGCCAAGGAGGACGAGGCTGTGGTGAGCTACGATCATGCACTCTAGCCTGGCCAACAGAGCGAGACCTTGTCTCAAAAAAGAAGAAGAACTTGTAAGTAAATTATAATATGTAGTCAAGAAAAGCAGTTATCTAAATTGATGTTTAAAGAACTAGGATACATTTCTATATTATTGATACTGAAATTTCACCATGGAGAATGAGGTTTGTATATTTATATAGTTTTTTTTTTTTTTTTTTTTTTTTTTGAGACAGAATTTCCCTCTTGTCGCCCAGGCTGGAATGCAGTGGCGTGATCTTTGCTCACTGCAGCCTCTGCTTCCTGGGTTCAAGTGATTCTCCTGCCTCAGTCTCCTTAGTAGAGTAGCTGGAATTACAGGCACGCGCTATCATGCCCGGCCAATTTTTGTATTTTTAGTAGAGACACGGTTTCCCCATGTTGGCCAGGCTGGTCTCTAACTCCTCATGTCAAATGATCCACCTGCCTCAGCTTCCCAAAGTGCTGGGATTACAGGCGTGAGCCACTGTGCCTGGTCTGTGTTTCCCTCTATAGAAAAAAACGTTTTTTCCCTATATTTTTCTAAAAAAAATTCCTCTATATTTTTAATAAGTAGTAGACTAGTTAAGAAATCCAGTTTTGCTTCTGTCAGATAGGGTTATCTTTTCCTTTTACAAGATTAAATTGAGGCTGGGCACGGTGGCTCACTCCTGTAACCCCAACACTTTGGGAGGCCAAGGCGGGCAGATCACCTGAGGTCAGGAGTTCTATACCAGCCTGACCAACATGGTGAAACCCTGTCTCTACAAAAATACAAAAATTAGGCTGGGTGTAGTGGCTCAATTCCATAATCCCAGCACTATGGGAGGCTGAGGCGGTGGATCACCTGAGGTCAGGAGTTTGAGACCAGCCTGGCCAACATAGTGAAACCCTGTCTGTACTAAAAATACAAAAATTAACCGGTGTGGTGGCATGTGCCTGTAGTCCCAGCTACTCGGGAGGCTGAGGCAGGAGGATTGCTTGAACCTGGGAGGCAGCGGTTGCAGTGAGCCAAGATCGTGCCACTGCACTCCAGCCTGGGCAACAAAGCGATACTGTCACAAATAAAAGACTAAGTTGAATAGCTTCTAGAAAACTTTACGTAAATTATGATCTTTTTATTCTAGACAAAATTATTGTCCTTTTATTCTAGGTAAAAGGATGCCACGGAGAAAGAAAAAAGTTAAAGAAGTCTCCGAATCTCGGAACCTGGAGAAGAAGGATGTGGAAACTACCAGTTCTTTCAGTGTGAAGAGGAAGCGTAGACTTGAGGATGCATTCATTGTGATATCCGATAGTGATGGAGAGGTAAGTAAAGTAGAGCTGAAAAGTAGAGCTGTAGCTCTCAAATATACTTCTTTACCCATGGGAATTTGTTTCGTGACTGACCTCACCTTAATGCCAGCTCACCAAAACCATGAAATTTTTACTCAACTTTGTTTTAATTTGTAAATGGAGTTAAGAATTACTTAAGGGGCCGGGCGCGGTGGCTCAAGTCTGTAATCCCAGCACTTTGGGAGGCCGAGACGGGTGGATCACAAGGTCAGGAGATCGAGACCATCCTGGCTAACATGGTGAAACCCCGTCTCTACTAAAAAACATACAAAAAACTAGCCGGGTGAGGTGGCGGGCGCCTGTAGTCCCAGCTACTGGGGAGGCTGAGGCAGGAGAATGGCTTAAACCTGGGAGGCGGAGCTTGCAGTGAGCTGGGATCAGGCCACTGCACTCCAGCCTGGGTGACAGAGCAAGACTCCGTCTCAAAAAAAAAAAAAAAAAAAAAAAAAGAATTACTTAAGGAAGTAATCCTGTTGCTTAGTTGAGGATGGATCATAGTTCTTCAGTTTTGTGATACAGTAATCCAAAGTGGCATTTTGGAACTATTTGAATAATCTAAATCAATTGAAAATCTTAGTTTTGATGTGTCTAGAAAGTGAGAGGAAAAACGTGAATGTTTTTAAATCTTTTGATATGTTCTAGATATAATAGCACCTAGTCACCTATAGCTGTTTAAAAATAACTGAAATTAAAAATCAACTTCTTTGTTACACTAGTCACATTTCAAGTGATTAAAGACACATAAGGCTAGTGTCAATTGTATTAGACAGCAGAGCTCTACGACATTTTTAGCATTTTAGAAAGCTTTATTTTCCAGAATAAAGATTGAAGATTGTAACCTTTTTCCTTTATCCTGTATTTCCATTTGTTTATTGGAGTTTTCTATCTGCCTTCAGGTCTCATCTCAAAGGCAGTGAATTAACTCATTGTTTTTTCCTTCAGATGTTCTTATCTTTCTCCTGTACTTTTTTTTTTTTTTTCTGGAGCCAGGTTCTCCCTCTGTCACGTAGGCTGGAGTTTGGTGTTAGTTCAGCTCACTCCAGCTTCCTTCTCCTGGTCCCACCTCAGCCTCCATGTAGCTGGAACTACAGGTGCAAGCCATTACTCCTGGCTAATTTTTGTATTTTTTTTGTAGAGATGGGGTTTCGCCATGTTGCCCAGGATGGTATCGAACTCCCAGCCTCAAGCAATCCTGCCTCGGCCTCCTGAAGTGCTGGGGTTACAGATGTGAGCCACTGCATCTGGCCAAAAAATGACATATTTTTGGTTAGCAAGATTGAGCATTTCTTTATATCTTTATTGGTTTTTAAAAAATGTTTCTTGGCTGGGTGTGGCAGCTCATGCCTATAATCCCAGCACTTTGGGAGGCTGAGGCGAGCGGATCACAAAGTCAGGAGATTGAGACCATCCTGGCTAACATGGTCAAACCCCGTCTCTACTAAAAATACCAAAAACTAGCCGGGTGTGGTGAAACGTGCCTGTAGTCCCAGCCACTCAGGAGGCTGAGGCAGGAATCGCTTGAATCCCGGAGGCGGAGGTTGCAGTGAGCTGAGATCGCGCCACTGCCCTCCAGCCTGGGTGACAGAGGGAGACTCCGTCTCAAAAACAAAACAGAACAAAAAAAACCCACGTTCCTTATAGTTTAGTTTTTAATTAGGACTTTGGTCTACATAGTTCATCTTAAAGGCATAAAAGTATAGAGAAGAAAACAAGGGCTAGGTACATCCCTGGTGACTCATGCCTATAATCCCAGTGCTTCGGGAAGCTGAGACGGGAGGATTGCTTGAGGCTAGGCGTTTGAGACCAGCCTGAGCAACACAGAAAGACCCTGTCTCTACAAAAAGTACAAAACTTAGCTGGGCATGGTGGCATGCACCTGTAATCCCAGATACTTGGGAAGCTGAGGCAGGTGGGAGAATTGCTTGAGCCTAGGAGTTCAAGGAATTTGAGACGGCAATGAGCTATGATTGTACCATTGCACTCCATCTGAAAAAGAAAACAAAACAATTGTACTACTTGGATATCATCTTAATATTAACAAAAATAAAAATATGAAATACACAAATAGATACGGATATGTTAAAAAAGTTGTCTACATAGATGTTTAAAAAAAAAAAAAAACCAAGGCATACCAAGGCATAACAAAACAGTTTAGAAAGGTAATGAAATGAAAATGTATACTACAGACATTTAACCATAAGAAATAATTTCTTTTTCATTTTTAAAATAATTTCTTGATGTCATCCGTGTGATCCGAAGGCAGTAATTTCTTCCATGTCCTTGGAAAAAATTTTTATGCATACAGTATCAGTAGAGATTTTTACAGGAAACGAATCATGCTGTAGAAACTGTTTTGCTTTTTTTCCACTTAATGTCTATGTTAGGTCCTCCAGAGACATAGAACCAATAGGGGCCGGGCGCGGTGGCTCAAGCCTGTAATCCCAGCACTTTGGGAGGCCGAGACGGGCGAATCACGAGGTCAGGAGATCGAGACCATCCTGGCTAACACGGTGAAACCCCGTCTCTACTAAAAATACAAAAACTAGCTGGGCGAGGTGGCGGGCGCCTGTAGTCCCAGCTACTCGGGAGGCTGAGGCAGGAGAATGGCGTAAACCCGGGAGGCGGAGCTTGCAGTGAGCTGAGATCTGGCCACCGCACTCCAGTCCGGGCGACAGAGCGAGACTCCGCCTCAAAAAAAAAAAAAAAAACAAAAACAAGAACCAATAGGATGGGCAGATGGATGGATGGATGGATGGATGGATGCATGCATGGATGGACGGACGGATGGATGGACGGACGGACGGATGGAATTAGGGGAATTGGCTCATGTAATTATGGGGGATGAAGAGTCCCCACAATAGGCTGTTTGCAAGCTGGATACCCTGGGATGCCAGTAGTATGGCTCAGTGCAAGTCTGAAGGCCTGAGAACAAGGGGTAAGGGGTGCTGAGTGTAAGGCCTGAAATCCAAGGCCTGGAGAGCCTGGAGTTCTGATGTCCAAGGGTAGGAGAAGAATAATGTGTCCCAGCTCCAGGAGAGAGACACATTTGCCTTTCCTATGTTTTTATTCTATTTAGCCCCCCAGCGAGTTGGGTGGTGTTCACCCACATTGAGAGCAGATCTTCCCCACTTAGTCACTGAGACTCACACTCCAATCTCCTCTGCAAACACCCGCACAGACATGCCAGAAAATAATACTTTACTAGTTCTCTGGGTATTTCTTACTCCAGTCAAACTGATACCTAAAATTAACTATTACGGTATTTCCTGGAGACCTTTCTATAGCAGCACATATGTATGTCATATGTCATATATGTTATACATACAGAAATGTGCATAAAATATAAATGCATAGTTTTAAAAATTAATGTGAACACTTGTAGTTACCACCTGAGAATCCCTCTTCACTTAGTGTATCCCTCCCCAAATGCGTTCTTTTCCACCTTTCTTTTGTTTTTTTTTGAGATGGAGTCTTGCTCTGTTGCCCAGGCTGCAGTGTAGTGGCGCGATCTCAGCTCACTGCAACCTCCACCTCCCAGGCTCAAGCAATTCTCCTGCCTCGGCCTCCTGAGTAGCTGGGATTACAGGCATGCGCCACCACACCTCACTAATTTTTGTATTTTTAGTAGAGACAGGGTTTCACCATGTTGGCCAGGCTGGTCTCAAACTCCTGACCTCAGGTGATCCATCCGCCTTGGCCTCCCGAAGTGCTGGGATTACAGGCGTGAACCACCTCACCCAGCTCTTTTCTACCTTTCTGAAGGTAACCACTGTTTATTTTATTTTCCCATGTTTCTCCTTACAGTTTTACCACATTTACGTGTATCCCTAAACAGCATACATATATTTTGAAAAACTAAGTACTGATAATTAGACACTTCTACCAGTATTTTCCAGTAATCTCTCAATTGCCCAGATACTTGAAATTTTCCCTTTACCATAAACTAAAATCTTATTTATAAATAGGTGTGTCTCTGGATTTTTTTCTTCTGTTAATCTGTCACATACTTTTATAATTGTTCAGTTGATTGTCTTGGGTATTTTAGGTAGGCATTTATCTCTGCTGATAACGACCATTTTTTTCTCTTTCTTTCTAGCACTTATACCTTTTTCTGTTTTGTTTTCATTTCTTTGGCTGTGGCTTCCAGAATAATGTTGATTGCTACTAGCAATAGAGCACATCTTTTATTTCTGATGTTTTGCTATTTGTTTCATATTTCTGTTTTTATGTTAAGGAACTATCCTTTAATTGCTTATTTACTAGTAGTAGTTTTAGGAATTATGTTTAATCAAATGCCCTTTATTTAGCAAGATGATGGAGTAGTTTTTCTCCTTTCATCAACTAATATTATATATTGGATTAGTATTTCCTAATGTTGGAATATCTTTGCATTTCTGGAATAAATCATGCTTGGTCATGATGTGTTATGTTAATATAATATTGATTTTTTTCCTCAATATATTAGTTAGGAGTTTTGCATCTGTACTCCTATTGCCATTGGCTTTATAAAGTTTTTTTTTGGGGGGGGGCTATGGCCTTCATCAGATGTTAGTATTAGGGTTATGGTATAAAAGAGAAGGAAAGATTATTGTTTTTATCTGTGTCCTACCACAATTTAAATAGTATAGGAATTATTTGTTTTATAGGGTTTCCTAAAAATCTCCCATAAAACTGGGCTACCAACTGATTTTTTTTTTTTTTTTTCTTGAGATGGAGTCTCGCTCTGTCGCCCAGGCTGGAGTGCAGTGGCATGATCTCTGCTCACTGCAAACTCCACCTCCTGGGTTCACGCCATTCTCCTGCCTCAGCCTCCTGAGTAGCTGGGACAACAGGCGCCCATCACCACGCCTGGCTAATTTTTTTTTTATTTTTAGTAGAGATGGCGTTTCACCATGTTAGCCAGGATGGTCTTGATCTCCTGACCTCGTGATCCGCCCGCCTCAGCCTCCCAGAGTGCTGGGATTACAGGCGTGAGCCACTGCGCCCGGCCTACTAACTGATTTTTAATATGTATTTCATATTGTTGTAGTGTCTTGGTATTGTTGTATATGAAAAAAAGTCTTTTTTTCTGCTTTAGAATAGAAAAAAGCAGTTGGAATCATCTTAGGAACACATTTGTTTGTTTTTTGTTTTGTTATTTATTTTTATTTTTTTAATATGTATTTTTTTGAGATGGAGTCTTGCTTTGTTGCCCAAGCTGGAGTGCAATGGCATGATAGCCTCTTGGTTCAAGTGATTCTGCCTGCCTCAGCCTGCGGAGTAACTGGGATTAAAGGTGCCTGCCACCATGCCTGCGTAATTTTTGTATTTTTAGTAGAGAGGGGGTTTTACCATGTTGGCCAGGCTGGTCTCGAACTCCTGACCTCAGGTGATCTGCCCACCTTGGCCTTCTAAAGTGGTGGGATTACAGGCGTGAGCCACTGCACCTGGCCTTTGTTTTTGTTTGGGTTTTTTTTGTTTTTTTTAAGACGGAGTCTTGCTTTGTTATCCAGGCTGGAGTGCAGTGGCACAGTGACATGATCTTGGCTCACTGCAGTCTCCATTAATAGTATGTACTCTATATGATTTCAGTCATTTTTAAACTTAGTCAAACTTGTTTTGTGGTCCAGCATATTCTATGTGTACTAGAGAAGAATGCACATTTTGGATAGTGATTTTTGTAAATGTCAGTCTGATAAAGTTTGATGATAGTGTTGTTCAAATCTACTTTATATTTATTGGTTTTCTGTCTATTCTACAAATATTTTGAGGAGGCTTTTGAAGTCTTTGACCATAGTTGTGAATTTGTCTTATTTCTCTCTCTTTTTTTTTTGAGACAGTCTTACTCTGTTGCCTTAGGCTATAGTGCAGTGGTGCGATCTTGGCTCATTGCAACCTCTGCCTCCTGGGTTCAAGTGATTCTCATGCCTCAGCCTCCTGAGTAGCTGGGATTACAGGCATATGCCACCACGCCTGGCTAATTTTTGTATTTTTAGTAGAGATTGGGTTTCACCATGTTAGCCAGGCTGGTCTCGAACTTCTGACCTCAGGTAATCCGCCCACCTGGGCCTCCCAAAGTGCTGAGATTATAGGTGTGAGCCACTGCACCTGGCCCACAGTTAATTTTAGAACATTTTCCACCCTCCATGGCCACTGCCCTCGCCAACCTCACACCACACTATACTCTGCCAGTCTCCATGGCCCAGTAGCAGCGGCCTAGAACATTTTCATTACCCCCCAGAAAAAAACCCATTTTCATTAGCAGTTACTCTCCATTTTCCCCTAAACCCCTAGCCCTTGACAACCGCTAATCCACTTTCTATATGGATTTGCCCATTCTGGGCATGTCTTATAAATGGAATTATATGATATATGTGGCCTTTTGTCTGGCTTCTTTCAATTATGTATTTTCAAGGTACATTCATTTTGTGGTGTATATCAGTACCTAATTTCTTTTTTTTCCACAATGGTGGCACTGTTTTATATTCCCACCAACAGTGTGCTAGGGTTCCAGTTTTTCTAATCCTTGCCAATGCTTATTTTCTGATTTGAAACAGAAATTATTTTAATTATCCTAGTGGGTGTGAAGTGATACCTTATTGTAATTTTGATTTGTATTTCCCTGATGACTAATGATGTTGGGCATCTTTTCATGTACTTCTTGGACATTTCTGTATCTTCATTTTCAGAGAAATTCTGTTCAAACGCTTTGCCCAGTTTTATTTTTATTTATTTATTTTTAGAGATGGGATGTTGCTTTGTCTCCCAGGCTGGAATACAGTGGTGTGATCTTAGCTTGCTGCAGCCTGGAAGTCCTGGGTTCAAGTGATCCATCTGCTCCAGCCTCCTAAATAGCTAGGACCATGCCTGGCTAATTAAAAAAAAAAAAAATTTTTTTTTTATTTAAAAAGAATTTTTTTGGGGAAGGGGTAAGGACAGGATATCTCTACATTCCCCAGGCTGGTTTTGAACTGGCCTCAAGTGATTCTCCCACTTCAGCCTCCCAAAGTGTTGGGATTACAGGCATGAGCCACTGTGCCTGGCCTTTTATTTCTTTCTCTATTTTATTTTTTGTTTTCTTGATTATTTTGTTTGTGTATCTTATTAAATTTTAGGGTGGGATGTAGGGTTGGTGTATTTGGTTCGCTTTTGCTTCTATGGGCTTTTTCATTTACCCTCTTTTTCCTTTACTATCCAGTGTCGAAAGAGTGATTTAAAATAAATGAATAAACACTGAGTTTAAACATTATTGTTGTTTTTTTAAATCTTCAGTCAAGCTACTCTGATCTCAGGTGATGCTTACTGGTATTTTAGAGATAGACTAGTTTTTGTGTGACTGTTTATATGACAGATAATAATGCCAATATATCACACGTTTTTGTTTTTAATGGTTTTTATTGGTTCTAGATCTTATGTTTTCCTTTTTGTACTGAAAAGGATCTTCTAATGTTTTATGTGCATATTTATAACAATTGTCAATTCCTCAGAGGCCTCTCTTAGCCATAGAGGAGGTAGAAGAGAGAGAAGTTACTACTTTTAGTGGTAGCCACACTGATCATATTTCTTGTTTTGCAACAGGAACCAAAGGAGGAAAATGGATTGCAGAAAATGAAGACAAAACAGTCGAATAGAGCAAAGTGTTTGGCCAAAAGAAAAATTGCACGTATGTTTTCATTTTTGTTGAGAATGGTTTGGGAATTGTAATAGTCATAGAACTGATACATTTTGGGCTAGTTGATTATCTTGCATTCTTAGCTCTCTGATAGATTCAAGAAAAGTTGTGAATTCATCAGTTTTTGTTGCTGTTGTTGTAAGGATTGGAAGAATAACTTTTTTCAGTTTCCTGTATCTTAAGTGGAATCCAGAAGTGGTCATTCTGAATCTTTAAAAAAATTTTTTTTAATTTATTATTTTTTTAGAGACAGGATCTCACTCTGTCGCCCAGGCTTGGGTGTTAGGGGTATGGTATGATCATAGTTCACTGCAGCCTTGAACTCATTGGCTCAAGTGATTCTCCTGTCTCAGCTTCCCAAGTATGCCCCACAACGCCTGGCTAATTTTAATTTTTTTTCTTACACAGGGTCCTGCTGTGTTGTCCAGGCTCATCTCAAACTCCTGGCCTCAAGCAGTCCTCCAGTTTGGGCCTCCCAGTGTTGGGATTACAGGCGCCAGCCACCAGTTAGCCCCCCCATTCTGAATCTTACTGAGCAGCAAAATCTGTTTTTATGATTTCTTTTTTTTTTGAGATGGAGTCGTGCTCTGTCGCCCAGGCTGAGTGCACTGGTGTGATCTTGGCTCACTGCAACCTCTGCCTCCAGGGTTCATACGATTCTCCCACCTCAGCCTCCTGAGTAGCTGGGCCTATAGGCACACGTCACTATACCCTGCTAATGTTTGCCAGGCTAGTCTCCAGCTCCTGACCTCAAGCGATCCACCCGCCTCAGCCTCCCAAACTGTTGGGATTATAGGCATGAGCCACCACGCCTGGCCAGAACAGAAGTTTTAAACTTTGACGTGGTCCATTTTTTTCTCTTTCATGGTTTTTTTCTTTCTGTGTCCTAAGAAATCTTTGACTGCACTAAGGTTATGAAGATTTCCACCTATTTTCTTCTGGAAATTTTATAGTTTTAGCTTTAGCATTTAGATTTCTAATCCATTTTGAGTTTTTGTATATGGTGCAAGGTAAGAGTTAAGGTTCATTTTTTTTCCATATGGGTATCCAATCATTCTTGTACCATTTGTTGAAAAGACTGTCCTTTCCTTGTGTTGAAAACCAGTGCATGGGTCTATTTCTGAATTTTCTGTTCTTTTCCATTTATTTATGTTTGTCATTATGCCATACCACACTGTCTTCATTACTGTAGCTTTATAATATCTTAAAATCAGGTAGTATAATTCTTCCAACTTTATTTTAAAAATTGTTTTAATTTGGGTCCTTTGCATTCCTGTAAAATTTAATTTTATTATTTGTTTATTATTATTATTTTTTGAGACAGGGTCCCACTCTGTCACCCAGGCTGGAATATAGTGGTATGGGTGCAGCACACTGTAGTCTCAACTTCCTAGGCTCAAGTGGTCTTCCAGCCTTAGCCTCCTGAGTAGCTGGGACTAACAGGCATGCATCACCATACCCAGCTAACTTTTTTTTTTCTTTCTTTTTGAGACAGGGTCTCCCTCTGTTGCCCAGGTTGGAATGCAGTGGCTCACTACAACCTCTGCCTCCTGGGCTCAAGCGATCCTCCCACCTCAGCCTCCCAAGTGGCTAGGACCACAGGTGTATACCACCACACCCAGCTAGTTTTTTATTATTTGTCGAGATAAGATCTCACTATGTTGCCCAGGCTGGTCTCGAACTGCTGGGCTCAAGTGATTCTCCCACCTCTGCCTCCTGAGTAGCTGGGACTATAGGTGTGCATCACCACACCCAACTATTTTTTAAAATTTATTTTCTTCTTTTCTTTTCTTTTCTTTTCTTTTTTCTTTCAACAGGGTCTCGCTTTGTCACCT
Organism: Rhinopithecus roxellana; assembly: GCF_007565055.1. NCBI lineage: Eukaryota > Metazoa > Chordata > Mammalia > Primates > Cercopithecidae > Rhinopithecus > Rhinopithecus roxellana. The sequence continues at coordinate 171,019,692 of NC_044551.1, forward strand.
ATGCTGGAATGCATTGGTGTGATCTTGGCTCACTGCAGCCTCAGCCACCTGGACTTGAGCAATTATAGGCGTGACCCACTGCACCGGCCCTCTTTTTCATTGTTATTCTCCTGAGGTGCCTTTTTAGACTATTTTTCCCTCTAACCACTGCCTTCCTCATGATATTTTAATACCATAGATATGCTATGTATTCTGTTTATGTACTGATTGTATGTCTGTGTTTTATACATAAGATTTTTTTTTTTTGACCTCCAAGAACCAATTTTTGTCCACTTGGGAATGGTATCACTCTTGTTGAGAATGCGTGATAGAAGTTGCCAGACTTGGCCTTGCGCAGTGGCTCATGCCTGTGATCCCAGCACTTTGGGAGGCCGAGACAGGAGGATCACCTGAGGTCAGGAGTTTGAGACCAGGCTGGCCAACATGGTGAAACCTCGTCTCTACTAAACATACAAAAATTAGCCAGGCCTGGTGGTGGGCACCTATAATCCCAGCTACTCAGGAGGCTGAGGCAGGAGAATCACTTGTACCTGGGAGGCGGAGGTTGCAGTGAGCCGAGATCACGCCACTGCACTCCAGCCTGGGCGACAGAGAGAGACGCCATGGAAGAAAAAAAAAAAAAAGGTTGCCAGACTTACTGGTATAAAATCATTCATAGTATTCCCTTATTTACTCTTTTAATGACTGTAGAATTTGTAATCTTGTTTCCCCTTTTATTCTTGGTATTGTTAATTGGTGTTGTGTTTTTGTTCTTGAGCAGTTTAGTTAGAGGTTTATGCATTTTAATTTTTAAATTTTTTAAATTTTTTGAGATGGAGTGTTGTTCTGTCGCCCAGGTTGGAGTGCAGTTGCGCGATCCTGGCTCACTGCAACCTCCGCCTCCCGGGTTCAAGTGATTCTCCTACGTCAAACTCCCAAGTAGCTGGGATTACAGGCGCCCACCACCACGCCTGGCTAATCTTTGTATTTTTAGTAGAGACGAGGTTTCACCATGTTGGCCAGGCTGGTTTCAAACTCCTGACCTCGGGTAATCTGCCCGGCTTGGCCTTCGAAAGTGCTGGGATTACAGGCATGAGCCTCTGCTTCTGGCTGAGGTTTATGCATTTTATTGACCTTTTCGTAGAATTGATTTTTTTTTTTTTAAATTAATTAATTTATTTTTTGAGACGGAGTCTCGCTCTATCGCCCAGGCTGGAGTGCAGTGGCCGGATCTCAGCTCACTGCAAGCTCCGCCTCCCGGGTTCACGCCATTCTCCTGCCTCAGCCTCCCGAGTAGCTGGGACTACAGGCGCCCGCCACCTCGCCCGGCTAGTTTTTGTATTTTTTAGTAGAGACAGGGTTTCACAGTGTTAGCCAGGATGGTCTCGATCTCCTGACCTCGTGATCCGCCCGTCTCGGCCTCCCAAAGTGCTGGGATTACAGGCTTGAGCCACCGCGCCCGGCCTTTTTTTTTTTTTTCTTGAGATGGAGTCTCTCTGTCCCCCAGGCTGGAGTGCAGTGGTGCATCTCAGCTCACTGCAAGCTCCGCCTCCCGGGTTCACGCCATTCTCCTGCCTCAGCCTGGCGAGTAGCTGGGACTACAGGTGCTTGCCACCGTGCCTGGCTGATTTTTTTGTGTCTTTTTAGTTGAGATGGGGTTTCACTGTGTTAGCCAGGATGGTCTCGATCTCATGACCTCGTGATCCACCCGCCTCGGCCTCCCAAAGTGCTGGGATTACAGGCATGAGCTGCTGCGCCCGGCCAGAATTAATTTTTTGTTTAATTTTTTCTGTGTTGTATGCCCATCTTTCATTTTATTGATTTCTTTCTGTTCTTTATTTTTTTTTCTTTCCACTTACTTGGGTTAATTTTACTCTTTATATTCTAGCATTTTAAGATGGGAAACTCGGATTACTGATTTTAAAATTTTGCCTTAAACGAGCATGGAAAACTATAAATTTCCCTATAAATGTGGCTTTTGTTGCTTCCTACAGATTCTGATGTTTTCATTTTCATTAAGGTCATTTCAAATTCAGTTGAGTGCATTTTTTATGTTTGAATTCAATTTTAGTGATCCTCTGTACTTGTTGATTTCATATTACTAAAACATGTTTAAGATTTGTGTGATTCCATAAGTCAAAGTTATACAAAAAGATATAGTCAAAGAAGTGTCCTTTCCTCAACCTTGTGCCCTTCACTCTGTTCTCAACCACTGGTAGGTGATCATTTGCATTAGTTTCTGGTTTATCTTTCTTTCTTTTTTTTTTTTTTTGTGAGACCAGAGAGTCTCTGTGTCACTCAGGCTAGAGTGCAGTAGTGTGATCTTGGCTTGCCTCCTGGGTTCAAGGGATTCTCCTGTCTCAGTCTCCAGAGTAGCTGGGACTACAAGCGCACGCCACTATGCCCGGCTAATTTTTGTATTTTTAGCAGAGACAGGCTTTCGCCATGTTGTCCAGGCTGGTCTCGAACCCCTGACCTCAGGTGATTTGCGTGCTGCAATCTCCCAAAGTGCTGGGATTACAGGCGTGAGCCACCATGCGCAGCCTATTTCTGGTTTGTCTTTCTTATGTGACACTGTACAAATAAATAGGTGTGTGTGCATTTTCTTATTTCTCCTTCCTTATGTGAAAGGTGGCATATTATCCATAAATTCTTTTGTACTTTATTTTTTACTTAATAACATATCCTTGAAATAACTTTATTCCCAGTCCATAGATATATTCCTTGTTCTTTTTTATAACTGTATGTATGTGTACTACAGTTTATGGTTATTAAATAGATTCCAGTGTTTGGCAAATTTGAACATTGCTGCAATGATACACTCCTTTTAATTAGAAGTGTATCTTTAGGGTAAGTTGCTAGAAGTGAGATTGCTAGGTCAAAGGGTAACTTTATGTAGTTTGTTAGACATTACCAAATCCCCCTCCATAAACAACATCCAAAATGGTGATATTCTAATTCTGTCATTTCTTTTACGTTTTTTTAACTGTAATAATTTCTATAAAGAGGAGCTTTTAATCTGCTTGGTTACCTAGTAGTATAACTTGTGTAGACAAAGTAGGGTAAAAGCAATTCTATTATTTTATTTATCAGTTTTCGTTTTTTTTTTTTTTTTTGAGACAGTCTCGCTTTATCACCCAGGCTGGAGTGCAGTGGCATGATCTCGGCTCACTGCAAGCTCCGCCTCCTGGGTTCAAGCCATTCTCCTGCCTCAGCCTCCCGAGTAGCTGGGACTACAGGTGCCTGCCACCACGCCCGGCTAATTTTTTGTGTTTTTAGTAGAGACAGGGTTTCACCATGTTAGCCAGGATGGTCTCAATCTCATGACCTCGTGATCCGCCCGCCTCGGCCTCCCAAAGTGCTGGGATTACAGGCGTGAGCCACCATGCCTTATCAGTTTTCTAATAGTTGATTCACTAACATTCTTCAACAGTGACTGGTTAGTCAAGGTCTTTTAAAAAAAAATTAGTATGAACTTACAGGTTTTTGTTTTTTGTTTTTTATTGAGATGGAGTCTTGCTTTTGTCACCTAGGGTGGAGTGCAATGGCACGATTTCGGCTCACTGCAACCTCCGCCTCCCGGGTTCAGGTGATTCACCTTCTTCAGCTTCCCAAGTAGCTGGGACTACAGGTGCCCACCACCACGCCTGGCTAATTTTTGTATTTTTAGTAGAGATGAGGTTTCACCATGTTGTCCATGATGATCTCGAACTCCCGACCTCACATGATCCTCCCACCTTGGCCTCCCACCGTCCTGGGATTGCAGGCATGAGCCACCACACCTGGCCTGAACTTACAGCTGTAAATATATTTGATGTAGTTGAATGCATTGCATTCATTATCTTTATTGATGCTCCAGTTTTATTTTTGGCCAGTGAGGAGTTTGTTTAATTGGCTCCTAAGTTCTTTCCATATGACTCTAGTAGTGTCTAATAGATTCCTTGCTTACATCTGTGACAAATATTCTAGCTCATCTTGTTCATTTCATGCTTTGGACTTGGGGCCACCCATTTCTTCAGTGTACCCCAGTTCCTTTTAAATGGAAAGTGGTGTCTGGAGACCACATTCTTATCACTAGGGATGTTCTTTTCTACTGGGTAAATCAGAGGATTCTGAGTACTAAAATTATTCTGGCTAAATGTTGAGCATAAAGCATTGTGATATTTAGTAAAAAGCTCTAGAGTGGGGATTAATTCCTCTGTTTATTCATTGAGCAAATATTTATTACGTACCCTATGCCCAGCACTTTTTTATGTGCTGGAGGTATAACAGTGAACAGTGTAGGTAAAAACGCTGCCTTCATGGGAGCTTACAGCCTAGTTAATCCAGGATTCTTGTTGTAACGGCTGCTAATTATCTTGACCAACACCTTACCTTTTGGGGTTTTCTTTCTTTATAAGATTATAAAATTGTACTAAGTGGTCTTGTAATGTCTTCAGTTGAAAAGTTTAATAATTCTCTTTCTTGCCTCCATGCTTATTCAATGTTTGTGGTGTCCCTCCCTCTCTTTTCCCTATCCTCTTACAGAGATGACAGAAGAAGAACAGTTTGCTCTGGCTCTCAAAATGAGTGAGCAGGAAGCTAGGGAGGTGAACAGCCAGGAGGAGGAAGAACAGGAGCTCTTGAGGAAAGCCATTGCTGAAAGCCTGAATGTAAATATGCCATGTTGCAAAAGTTTGTGGAGATTGATCAGCAATATTTTAGACTTCTGTGGTGTCGTAGTTGCATTAGGAACTAGCTGTAGTCATTTATAGGGTTTTCACCTAACAGAAATTCCCATAGTAATTTTTTAAAGTCTGTGTTGAATTGTTGGTTAACCCAATTTGAAGTGTTTTGTTAATTCTATATGAAAGAGTTTTCTACTACCCCATGGATTTTTCAGTTCATGGTTAAAAAGAATTATCATAAGTTGACAGCTTCTGAAAAGACTTACTGAATACCAGGAACCCAAAAGGCAGCAAGATAAGATGCGAACTTCTCCTGTTTTGTGGGAGAGCAAAGGGAATGAGAACTAGAGGTGGGTTATGGGAAGAAAGAATGGGCAGTTTTTAAAAAATAATCAAATAAAGTTAAATTGTCATTTGAATATGCACAACTGAATTTTTTTTTTTTTTTGAGATGGAGTCTCACTCTGTTGCCCAGGCTGGAGTACAGTCTCAGCTCACTGCAACCTCCACCTCCTGGGTTCAAGCAGTTCTCCTGCCTCAGCCTCCCAAGTAGCTGGGATTATAGGCGACCACCACCACACCCAGCTAATTTTTTGTATTTTCAATAGAGACGGGGTTTCACCATGTTGGCAAGGCTGGTCTGGAACTCCCAACCTCAGGTGATCCGCCTGCCTCGGCCTCCCAAAGTACTGGGATTACAAGCATTAGCCGTCGCGCCCAGCCTGAAATGATTTTAAATGTGAAGGATACTTGCCAGTGGTAGGTCCTGAACCATCTTTTATGCCGTTTGCCTCCCTATTTTAAAAAAGGGTTTAGTATAGCGATCTAGTACAACACTTTACACGTAGACATTCAGTATATGTTGTGAGATTAAATTGAGCCATCTACATTTTGGAGAAGAGAAATTCTTATGAACAGTGGCCTCCCATTTTGTCCTTCCTGTGACCCTTCATATATAGTTATTTTAATAATAAACTTGGTCTGGTATGGGATCGCTTGTTTCAGAGTTGCCGGCCTTCTGATGCTTCTGCTACCAGATCTCGACCTCTGGCCACTGGACCATCTTCCCAGTCCCACCAAGAGAAAACCACAGACTCTGGGATCACTGAAGGCATGTCTCCCTGTTCTGACTCCTTCCATTCATCAAGTATAACTGTACCACAGGGATCTCATGCTGAGAGTAGATATACGGAAGTACCCCAGATCCTTTTGGTGAAAATAAAGGAGTTAAATCAGGAAGTAGTTGAGATCGTAAGAATATCCAGCATACTTTTATTTCCAAGGAAAAAACCAACATTTGGTTAAACCCAAAGAAGAGCCTTTCTTACCCATATTATGTAATTCTTGGTAAGTGATAGCTTACCAAGCCCTCCTAATAAAAAAGTTTGTCCTTAGCCCTACTTTTTCTCAAATACCTACAGGCATATGGCAGCTGGTACCTCCATCACTGTTTAAAGGCTCACATATCAGTCAGGGAAACGAGGCTGAGGAAAGAGAGGAGCCTTGGGACCACACTGAAAAAACTGAAGAGGAGCCGGTCTCTGGCAGCTCAGGAAGCTGGGACCAGTCGAGCCAGCCAGTGTTTGAGAATGTGAACGTTAAATCTTTTGACAGATGTACTGGCCACTTGGCTGAGCACACACAGTGTGGGAAGCCACAGGAAAGTACTGGGAGGGGTTCTTTTCTCAGAGCTGCCCAGGGTAGTGGGGACACATCTAGGCACTGTCTGCCTACCCTAGCAGATGCCAAAGGTCTCCAGGACATTGGGGGCACTGTGAACTACTTCTGGGGTATTCCATTCTGCCCTGATGGAGTAGACCCTAACCAGTATACCAGGGTCATTCTCTGCCAGTTGGAGGTTTATCAAAAGAGCCTGAAAATGGCTCAGAGGCAGCTCTTAAAAAAAAAAGGTTTTGGGGAACCAGTGTTACCTAGACCTCCTTCTCTGATCCAGAATGAATGTGGCCAAGGAGAGCAGGCTAGTGAAAAAAATGAATGCATCTCAGAAGATATGGGAGATGAAGACAAAGAGGAGAGGCAGGAGTCTAGGGCATCTGACTGGCACTCAAAAACCAAGGATTTCCAGGAAAGCTCAATTAAAAGCTTGAAAGAGAAACTTTTGTTGGAGGAAGAACCAACAACCAGTCATGGTCAGGTAAGGGTCAGTGATGCTGTAATTAAGGATGATTTATTCACAGATTAAAACAAGGATTATTTTAGCTATCTATTATTTTTGTGGTCTTCCCCTCCTTGATTATTAAAGTAATACATGTTCACTATAGAAAATTAGGGAAGTACCAGAGAATATAAAGAAAAAAAAAAAACAACCATTTCTTTTTTTTTTGAGTTGGAGTCTCACTCTGTCACCCAGGCGCGATCTTCGGCTCACTGCAACCTCCACCTCCCAGGTTCAAGCAATTGTCCTGCCTCAGCCTCCTGAGTAGCTGGGATTACAGGCGCCTGCCATTGTGCCTGGCTCATTTTTGTATTTTTAGTAGAGATGCATGTTGGCTAGGCTGGTCTTGAACTCCTGACCTTGTGATCTGCACGCTTCGGCCTCCCAAAGTGTTGGGATTATAGGCATGAGCTGCCACACCTGGCCAATCATCATTATTTCTATGCATACAAAAATACATTAACAATTTTTTTGAACAAAATGAAGACTGTTCTGTGTAAGTTTTGTTCCTCCCCCTACTTTATAGTTTATCTTAGTTCTTAATATATGACATGTTCTACCATAGATACACCATAATTTATTTTTTGTTTAAATTTTTTTTTTTGGGAAGACAAGGTCTTGCTCTGTCACCCAGGCTAGGGTGCACCGATGCCATCTTGGGTCCTTGCAGCCTCCACCTCTGGGCTCAAGCGATCCCCCAACTTCAGCCCCTTGCAGTAGCTGGGACCACAGGTGCACGCTGCCATGCTGAGCTAATTTTTATATTTTTTGTAGAGATGAAGTTTCACCTTGTTGCCCAGGCTGTTCTTGAACTCCTGTACTCAAGCCATCTACCCACCTCGGTCTCCTAAAGTGCTGGCAATATAGGCATGAGCCAACACGCCTGGTGTAAAAATTTTCTTTTTTTTTTTTGAGATGGATGCATTTTATTGACCTTTTCATAGAATTGATTTTTTTTTTTTTTTGAAACGGAGTTTCGCTCTGTTGCCCAGGCTTGGGTGCAGTGGCGTGATCTCTGCTCACTGTAAGCTCCACCTTCTGGGTTCACGCCATTCTCCTGCCTCAGCCTCCCGAGTAGCTGAGACTACAGGTGCCCGCCACCACGCCTGTCTAATTTTTTGTAGTTCTAGTAGAGATGGGGTTTCACCATGTTAGCCAGGATGGTCTTGATCTCCTGACCTCGTGATCTGCCCGCCTCGGCCTCCCAAAGTGCTGGGATTACAGGCGTGAGCCACTGCGCCCAGCGTAAAAATTTTTATTATTTCTAAAAAGTTAAATTTTTGAATAGGTAACAATATTCGCACGGCTCAAAATTCAAAAATATGTAAGTAAAAAGTCTTTTTTTTTTTTTTTTTTTTTTTTTTTTTTTTTTTTTTTTTTTTTTGAGACGGAGTCTCGCTCTGTCGCCCAGGCTGGAGTGCAGTGGCCGGATCTCAGCTCACTGCAAGCTCCGCCTCCCGGGTTCACGCCATTCTCCTGCCTCAGCCTCCCGAGTAGCTGGGACTACAGGCGCCCGCCAGGTCGCCCGGCTAGTTTTTTGTATTTTTAGTAGAGACAGGGTTTCACCATGTTAGCCAGGATGGTCTTGATCTCCTGACCTCGTGATCCGCCCGTCTCGGCCTCCCAAAGTGCTGGGATTACAGGCTTGAGCCACCGCGCCCGGCCAAAAGTCTTAACTTTTCTCTCTATCACCCAGCCAGCCAGTTCCCCTCTCTGGACTCAATTTGTGTTACTAGTTCTAGCGTATCCTTCCAAGATACTTTATCTGGTACAAGCAGAATACATATTCTTTTCCCTACCTTCTTTTACACAAATGATTTACACATTATTTTCTACTTTTTTCGTTTAATATCCTAATGAGATCATTACATAACAGTGTATAAATAATTTCTTCATCTTTTTTTTTTTTGGATGTGAAAAATACCGTATATGGATTTGTCAGAGTTTACTATTACAAATAGTAAAATGTCCAGAAGACATTTCATCCACGTGGAAGATACTTGTATTACATGATAATTTTCTGTAACTGTAATTGGTGGACCAAAAAATGTATTTATAATTTCATTAGCTGTTGTCAAATTGCCCTCCATAGAGATCATGTACATTTACATTCCCACTGGCAGTGTATAAATACTAGTTTTTGCATACCCACAGTAATGCAGTATTGTCAGACTTCTTGATCTTTGCCAGTCTTGAGAGATGAAAAATGGTGTCTCAGTGTAGTCTTAATTTGCATATCTCTTACTTTTTGTGAGGCTGAACTTTATTCTCACATGTCTAAGACCCATTTGTATTTACTTTTCTGTCTATTAGATCTTAATGATCATTTTTCTTTTTTGATAATCTGTTGATTTGTGGATACCTTTTATATCATAGAGAAAGTAGTCCTTTGTGATATGAAGTAAGGATAGTTTCCCAGTTATTTTTTCCCACTACATAATGGTGTATATTTCTTATCTTGTTTGTAGTGGTTTTGAATAATTTATTGAAACCAATCTTCTTTTTGGTACGTTTAGTTTGCTTTTTCTGACGTAGCTTGATTATATTGTATATGAAAGCTTATATCTTATTTTTCCCTTTGAATATTATAAAAGCAATAATATAAACTCTTTATATATAAATTGTAATTTTAAAGAGTATTCTGTTTTATGACTATACTATTTTTTCGTGCTATTTCTGTTACCAGACTTTGACTTTTGGTTTTGTTTTATTATTGTGTTATTCTGTCTTTCTTGTGTTATGATAAAGGTTCAAGAAATGGTAACTCTGAGGAGCTTCATAGAATAGAGAACATGGATTTGGAGTTGAGTTCTGATTTTTGTGTTTAAGTAATTTGTGTGTTTTTGAGCAAGTCACTTAACCTGTTTGAATCCCAGTTTTACATCTATAAAATGGGAATAACAATTCCTATCTTTCGACTGTTACTTTAATGATTGAAGTGAATTTGTGTAAAATGTCTACTACAATGCTTAGGAGTTTATAGGCACTGGTAATTCTCTCTAAGGGATCGAAGGTCATTCACTGGGGGGATGCCTCTAGGAATCATTATTTGCTAGTAACCATCTTCATTCACATTCTGGAAAGATTGTTGTCTGGGAAGAGAAGGCATTTTTATTTTTTTAATTTTTTTTTTTTTTCTGAAGGTATATCAGCGAAGAAGCCGTTTTTAAGAAATAGTTCTTTTAGTGACTGGCTTCTTTTCCAAAGGAAAGTTACATGATGCTTATGATAAATGTTCAGTTTGTTCTTTCCAATTCAGAGATGCTGTTTCTTAAAATAATACATTAACTCCAAATAGTGACACTTAATGATTTATTTGTAATTCAAGTTGTTAGCTTGAAAGATCCCAGGGGCCAGAGCTCTAGATCATAGACTTGTGTCAAGTTCTGTGTTGTGTCAAGATTGAAAGTAGTGCCTTTGCAGTAGCCTGGAAGTAGTCAAAATCTAGTGGATGGTCTTAATTAGATTGAGGTTCTTTGACTCTTAACTTCATGACCAGGCCACCAAATACTACAGGTAGTATTATCAGTTGGTACTATTTGCTACAGTAAACTGAATTAAGCTAGCTTAATTAAAAAGAGGACTGGGCTAGGCACAATGGCTAATGCCTGTAATCCCAGCACTTTGGGAAGCTGAGGCAGGAGAATTCATTTGAACTTGGGAGTTTGAGTCCAACCTAGGCAACACAGTGAGACCTCGTCTCTACTAAAATAAATAAATTAAGGAAATGGGGTATCTCAGAAGTTTTGTTGTTTTTTTTTTTTGAGACGGAGTCTCGCTCTGTCACCCAGGCTGGAGTACAGTGGTGCAGTCTCGGCTCACTGCAAGCTCTGCCTCCCGGGTTCATGCCATTCTTCTGCCTCAGCCTCCCGAGTAGCTGGGACTACAAGTGCCTGCTACCACACCCGGCTGATTTTTTTGTATTTTTAGTAGAGACAGGGTTTCACCATGTTAGCCAGGATGATCTTGATCTCCTGACCTCGTGATCTGCCCGCCTCGGCCTCCCAAAGTGCTGGGATTACAGGCGTGAGCCACCGCGTCCGACCTCAGAAGTTTTAAAATAGAACTATAACCAGGCCCAAAGAAGGTACCGGGCATCTGTGAGTTTTCTGTGTCTCATGGTTATATTGTGTCTGCTTCATTTTTCTCCCTGCAGACTTAGCATTCTTTGCTTTTGTTTTTCAGGTGTAGGTTGAAGACACTGATCCTATAGCTCTCAAAACTTATTACAGGTTACAGGAGACTTAATCTCCCCGAATTCCAATTTTAAATTTTCAGGAAAGGATTTATGCCCCATTTGGTGTCAGTAGCCTAGTCAGCTGTGGCCTGAAGGAAGTTACTTGTCAAATTGGCTGTGAGCCCACTGCTAGTGGGATGGGAGGGGTGAGGGACAGTCCTCAGTGAAAGGAGACAAGGCAGGCAACCTAGTAAGTGTATGGATATTAACTTTAATTTTAGAAATCACTTGGAGATGTTAAAAAATGCTGAAAAGTTTAAAGAGTATTTCCTATTTTTTGTATGGTTCAGATCATGTTATTTAACATTATGTAAACATTTTCTCATGTTAAATTATATATTTTACTTTTAATGGCTATATTATATTTCAGTTTATGAATTTACCATAATATTTTAAACATTTTTCTATTGCTGGATATTTCAGTTGTGATATCTTTCTACATGAAACTTTTCTTTATTCCTGATTGGTGTACTTAGGCATAAGAGCCATAAAAATGATGGGTTAAAGAGTTACGAACATAAAGACTTGATATTTATTGCCAAATTGCTTGTCAGAAAGGCTGTTAAAATTTGTATTCTCTCTATTTGGCAATGTATGAGAATATCTAGTTCACTGCAACCTTGCCAACAAGTAATTGTACCTTTAAAAAACAAACAAATTTTATAGGCAAATAATGAAAGTCTTATGATTGTTATTTTACCTCTCCATCTTTTGCTTTCAGGAAATGTGGGGAGAAAGAATTCATTTGTTAAACATTCTCTATTGAACACAGCTTTGCTGGAGCTGCCTGTATTTGAGACTTCTTGGTTGATAGAGATAGCAGGAGAGTCTCAAAATTAGGGACTCAGAAAACCATTCACTTTGAGGCAAATGACTTAGTCTATATTAAGGTTAATAAAGCTTTAGAATCAAGATGATAACTGGTTTTTGACATCACTGAGACAAGATAAAGTTGCTAATGAAGGCCTATAGATCACCTTGAGAGCATTATGGCAAGGAGTTGGAAGGGGTAGTATGTTGATGTGATTACTACTTTTCAGAATCTGATTCTTAATTTTTCAGTCAGGATAGTGGAATTTTTTTTATCAGAAATGACCAGATTGTGTGGGGTTGTAAAAACTGACTCTGATTTGCCAAACTTCACGCTGATGTATGTATACAAAATGGCAGTTTATTAATTTATTATGGAATAGAGACATTTTCAGTGACCAGAGTACTCAGATCTGTATCTACTGTCTTCTAGAATGACAGTATCTGGAGGGTTGAAATAATCAGAAAATGGAATTTTTAAGGGATGATTCAACTAGTCTGTGGAAAAAACCTAATAAACTACCACTGTCACACAATAGAGGACATTTATGTGATGACCAGATGATGTATCTATTCGTTTTCACTTTTTTTTTTTTTTTAAAGATGGAGTTTCACTCTGTCACCTAGGCTGGAGTGCAGTGACATGATCTCGGCTCATTGCAACCTCCACCTCCTGGGTTCAAGCGATTTCCTGCCTCAGCCTCCTGAGTAGCTGGGATCACAGGCATGCACCACCACGCCTGGCTATTTTTTGTATTTTTTGTAGAGACGGGGTTTCACCATGTTGACCAGTCTGGTCTTGAACTCCTGGTCTCTAGTCATCCGCCCACCTCGGCCTCCCAAAATTCTCGGGTTACAGATGTGATCCACTCTGCCCAGCCCCAATTTCACTTTTAAGTATTAAAAATACCCTTTGATAATAATTCTTTGAATTTTTTTTTTTAAGATTCAATGCAAACCATTCCTTCCTTATTAACATATTTCTTCAGGAAGAAGAAGTCTTGATTAGGCCACTGATTCCTTAAATTTTTATTTCTGCCACGCTTTCCTGTTCACCTTGATTACATTTGGGTAGTCTAAATTTTATTTGCTTATTTTGCTATCCTATGTTCATATTCTGGAAGAACCTCACTTTATTTTCGTATTGCTGCCATTGAGGTATAAATTTCTAAATTAAAATGTATTGAAATGAAGACATTCTTGGGATTCTACATTGAAATTATTAGGAAGAGGACCATCTGAGTAAGCAATATAATAATAGTTTTGAGTGCATGGGTTTTAGAGTCAGGCAAGTCTCAGCTCTACGATTTTGACCAACTATATGATTTGGGGCAAATTATTTAACTTCTCGAAGTTTCACTTATTTTTAAAATAATTTAATGGTTTTTGCGTCTTAAGTGGCTCGTGAAATTAAAGGAGATAAGGAATGTAAAGTGATTAGCACAGGCCTGGCACTGAATAGAAGCACAATAATTTTGTTTGTTTGTTTGAGACAGTTTCGCTCGTCACCCAGGCTGGAGTGCAGTGGCGCGATCTCGGCTCACTGCAACCTCTACCTTCTGGGTTCAAGTGATTCTCCTGTCTCAGCCTCCCGAGTAGCTGGGATTAGAGGCGTGAGCCACCACGCCCGGCTAATTTTGTATTTGTAGTAGAGACGGGCTTTCTCCATGTTGGTCAGACTGGTCTTGAACTCCTGACCTCAGGTGATCTGTCTGCCTTGGCCTCCCAAAGTGCTGGGATTATAGGCGTGAGCCACTGCACCTGGCCAAAGCACAATAATTTTTTAAAACAATTACACTGAGAAGGTTTGAGATATGCTTTAGCCTAAGGCAGAGGTGGAGGTGACTTATAACTAACTTACTGGTGTCTTGATTGCATCTAAAGACCAAGGCTAGTCATTATAAAATTCTATTAAATGGACACTAGGTGTCAGCATTTCCTTCCTTCCTTCCTTCCTTCCTTCCTTCCTTCCTTCCTTCCTTCCTTCCTTCCTTCCTTCCTTCCTTCCTCCCTTCCTCCCTTCCTCCCTTCCTCCCTTCCTCCCTTCCTCCCTTCCTCCCTTCCTCCCTTCCTCCCTTCCTTCCCTCCTTCCCTTCCTTCCCTTCCTTCCCTTCCTTCCCTTCCTTCCCTTCCTTCCTTTCTTTCTTAGAGTTCAATAAAAGCCTTGTCACCCCTGAGTTTTTCAAAGGAAGAGACAGGTTAAGTATTTATTGCTGTTGTATTTTAGTCCTTTGGTAGTTTGGTTAAGTCTTATTTTTCATAATGACTATATTCCATATTGTACAACTTCCCTTTTGACTGAAAACTCATCTATTCCTGATTTTTAAGTGTATTTCATCATTTACCTGAATGGTAGCAAGATTCATAGAGAGATACCTAACTTGTTTAGGTTATTTATATCTTATTAGGAAACCTTGAAAACTTCAGCTGATAGCTTTATGTCTAGTGGAAGAAGCCTCACAGCCCAGGCACTTCCTCAGAAGTCTGCCTAAGGCAGCAGTAGCTGCTTTTTCGGTGATCTTCTGTGCATGTATGTTTAATGAGTTGGTATTTGCACCAACTCTACCATTACTCAATGAAAATAATTTTTGAATCAATGAGAATAATCTTTCCTTATATAGTACCTATTGATTACATTTCTGAAAAGATAATCCTGTAGCCAGATATAAAAACCATAGTGGTAGATTTGTAACAAAAAGAATCTTTATAAGCTTCCCTTTAGATGGCCTATGTTATGGCTTGGTTTTTCTCAAAGATCATGGACTGCAGTGTTTATCTCAACTCAGTATTTCCTTTGAAAATTGGACTTTTCTCTATATTTTTCTTTCCCCCCTACACAAAATTTTCGATTGTTTTTCTGAAATCATAATTCATTTGACTTACCAATTAATATTGATATAGGTCTTGCATTTTATGAAGTGCATTGCATGCATTATCTTGTTTAATTTTCACGACACTTTGTGAGACAATTGTTAATACCCATTTTAAGATGAGGAGAGAGATTCAGAAGTCCCTTACCCAATCACAAAGTTAGTAAGTGATTTAGTTCTGATTTAAATACCAGTCTTCTGACTTTACAGGATGTGCCTATTTTACTGAAATTTACTGGCTTATGGAAAATATTTTCTTCTTATTGTTAATTATTGAGAGAGAACGTTGAACAATTAATTTTTTTTAAAAAAGGAAGAGAAGCCAGTTCACCTGTGCCTGTATATTTAAGATACTGTGTATTTCTTTGCAGTCTTCCCAAGGGATTGTTGAAGAAACTTCTGAAGAGGGAAACTCTGTGCCCGCTTCACAAAGGTGAGAGATTGTATGTTGCTATGAATTCTCTCCTCTGATGGTTGCCAGCATAAGGGAGATGAACCACGTGAGTGAGACTGTACATGGAGAGCTTGCCAGAGAACTTTTAGCGCTTTTATAAGTGAAGACTAGGAGAAATTTTATTAGTATCTCTAAGTTCTCAGATGTGCATCTCATAGAAGCCCAGAATATTAAGAACTGGAAGAGATCCTAGAGGTCATCTTGTCCAGGCCAGCTATCTTGGCATAAATCTTATTTACATTATTCCTGAAAAATGGTCACATCCTGCTATTCTTTTAACTAATTACACTAGTTTTTTCTATGCTAATTTGAAGGCTCTAGACTGATTTCTTTATAGTCCTTCTATTCTAGCCCCTTTCTCTCTTTTCCCCAACTCTGCTTATGCTTATTTTGTCTGTATATCTAAACCTTATATGTCTTTTAAATTTACTCTTCAGACTTACATCCTCTTTGAAGTCTTCATATTATTCAGGCCACACAGGACCTGCATCACTCTCACTGTCTGTTCTGTGCCACTTTTAATCTGTTTGTGCCTCCTATCTCCTGTAAAGGATTGTATTTGCATTACCTCCTCCATTGTTCTTGCTGATTGATTGAGGGCTTACCTTCTTACTTTAATAATAGATAGCAATTGATTAATTATAAACTGCACTATTAACTGGATCATGCTTCCAGTTACTTTCCACTTGCCCTTTTTATCTGGTAGTTGAGTTTGAAACTTTCTCAAGAGTTTAACTTTGAACTGCATGACTGTGTTCTCCCATATGAGAGTTGAAGCCCAATTGCCATTTGCTGTAGTCAAGGTGGTGGTCTTTCTTAGGCTTCTGGTTGATAGTACTTGGTATTCCTTCCTGGGCTAAAGAATATGGCTTTGGTTTGATTTTCCTGCTGTTAAGACAGTTTTGAAGTGGTTTTAACAGAGTAGGCCTTCTACTCCCCGTAGGCTTCTCTGCTTTATTGTGGTGAGCCTTGTGCAGAGCAGATGTAGGTTTTAATAAATGATTATACACTTTGTCACCAGGAGAGAGTTGGAATCGCAGGCAATGTGGTTTGACTTCAAATTGATTAGCCCATTTTATAAATGTCAGAAAATTGTTTTGTGATGGACCCTTTGAATAGAGCACTAATGTTACATGCAGAGTAAACTGTGTCTGGCTTGGGTTTATAACAAATGCTATGAGATGTTTTATTTAGAGAGAAATCACTTGTGGTTTTCTATCAGGAGTTAGTTATTTATCATGAGTTCAGTTGTAGCTATTCTCTTTGTGGTTCTCGGTTGATGTGAGGATTTTTGTTTTTAAGCACTCTTGCATACTTGATCATGCTAATGATAAAGCCCTGTGAAGCATGAGGGGGCTAGCTCAGATGCTCAGATCAGCCATGTGTTCCTATGTCAGGCAGAGATTGCACATCATGAGCAGTCAGGGAAAACCAGAAGGTTGGATGAAGGAAGCCATTTATAATTAAGTTGTTGTTAGAAAAGAGATTCAATTTATGTGGGCAGATTTTTGCTGTAGCGCAGTTTGGAATTGTATTTTATTTTTGTTGCATGGAAAGCAACATCTTGAGATAAAGAAATTTAACTGCAAAAGGAGGAGAAAGTGTGTTGTCAGGAGAATCTCTGTGTCTTGTGAGTTTACAAATCTCTAGCCTTCAGAAGGCTGAGATGGAGTCTGTAAAACACCTTTGACATCCTTACATTGGAGTGGAGTTTTTGTCTTCTGTGATATTCACAGACAGTTCTTACCCTTCGACCTTCCTTTGTGAAAAACTCCAAAAGGGAATTTGTTTTCATTCAGTGATTTCACTTGAACTGAAGCTTCAGTAAACGTATTTATTTTCCATATTTCTGGCCTACAGTTCTCAGTACTGATTCCTTGCTTTCCTGTTGTGCTTTTGTGGCATTAGGCAGCAAGTATCTGTGATTACCTGTGGCTTTGTGAGTGACTCACCATTGCTTTTGGCTCTGTGTTCTGATTTATTTTACTGGGAATTCATTTGGGATTTGGTTCTCTTTCAGTGTTGCTCCTTTGACCAGTAAGAGAAGCTTAGTCCTTATGCCAGAGAGTTCTGCAGAAGAAATCACTGTTTGTCCTGGTAAGTACCCCACTGTGATTTTACTGAATTTCTGATACCTATCTACCTTTTCATGCCTATTAATTTTCCTCTGACTCTTCAAAACTACTCTCTGGAGGTTTATATGTAATTGATGCATGTATGTACATATCTCCCCACTCGTATACGTATATACATATAGGTGTTTTTAATGGCCATTGGCTTTTATTCTCAATCTTTTCTCTCCTTAGGGGTAATTTAGTTTTGAAATTAACATGACTTTTTTGTCTCCTTGATTGTTGACAGACCTCATCAGAGATGGCAGTGAAACATCAGGAATGGCACTTACTTAACTGTACATTCAGAGCCTTTTGTTACTTAATTTGTTTAATTTAAATTAAATTGTTTTAAATTATTCTGTCACCTAGCTTGGAGTGCGGTGGTGCAATCATAGTTCACTGCAGCCTTGAACTTAGGGGCTTAAGTAATTCTCCCTCCTTGGCCTCCCAAAGTGCTGGGATTACAGATGTGAGCCACTGTACCTGGACTTCAGAGCTTTTTAGTAGTTAGTTTTTATATTGCCATTTGTTGGGGTCTTACTGCATAGGAGGTCCAGAAATTGAGTTTTGTGTATGTTCTGTCATTATTTTTAATCTTAGACCTAAGCTGCTTAACCTTGTTAAGTGCTTTAGTTTGCTTTTTGTTAATTGTAAAAATTAAAAGATACGTACGTTGTTTTAGGTAGAAGAGATGCTTATTCAAAGTTGTACATGGATAGATTTAGATATACAAAATAATGTAAAATGAACTAAGATACTTACCATCTGAGGGAATTCCTGAATCATTGTATAGTATGAAGCATTATTTTGTGATATGAACTACTACTTTGTAAGGAACTTGTTTTAGACTATATTGTCCGTTCTGGCTTTTCTGAAAAGATCATTAGCCTCATTCCTGTGAGATTGAGGGGCTTCCTACTGATGTTTAACTTCGAACAGCAAGTATACAGATGTTGCGATAAGTCACGTCTGGTTTTCCTCAGGTCTCATATAGCCTATAAGGACTGGAGATAATCATAGTTTTTTTATTTTGGTTTTCTTCAATGTTTATCCACACAGACTCAAACTTAGTTTGCATGTAATCTAGGAAAGACCTATAAATATTTTTAAACATCTGGCGGTCTGTCATAAAGTTCTTTATTTATTTTAAAGATTGAACTGTGTTGGCTTTTTTTTCTTTTCTTTTTTTTTTTTTTTTGAGACAGAGTCTTGCCGAGGCTGGAGTGCAGTGGCGCAATCATGACTCACCGACTGTAACCTTGAACTCCTTGGCTCAAATGATCCTCCCTCCTCAGCCTCCTGACTAGCTAGGACTACAGGCATGTGCCACCACACCTAACTAAGTTTTAAAATTATTATTATTACTATTTTTTAGTAGAGATGAGGTCTTGCTGTGTTTCTCAGGCTGGCCTTAAACTCCCGAGCTCAAGTAATCCTCCCGCTTTGGCTTCCTAAAGTGCTGGGGATTATAGGCATGAACCATTATGCTTAACCTATGTTGGTTTTTATTGAAAGTGGCTCCTTAATTCATTTGAAATGTATTTGGATTACTGCCTAGCAATACCCACTAAGAGACTACACTACCGAGTGCTCAGATTTTGGCAGGAGCACTCAAGAATGCTGTGCCACCTTTGTGAAAAGAAAGCTTCCCCCCCTCTCTCTGGGACTACTGACTTCCTAGAAGGAAATCACTCAGTCTGTTCAGGATGATGGCGTGTGACATCACCATGGGATCTTGTAGGAGGAACCTGCAAATATATTGATCTTGAAAGGCCTAGTTAATGAGAGGGAAAGCAGGTCCTTCATACTGAGGTTAGATAGCTTTTATGATCATGACTTGCACTTGCTGTCATTAGTCTGCTAATTAAGTCCAACTGTTTGCTGACATAAACCACGTCTAAATGAGATTGCAGAAGGTATTCATTACATTAATGTTCCTTTTGCTAAGAAAGTATAACTACTTCACCATGAAGCCAAACTCCTGGGTTTCTTTTTAAATATATAATTTAGAAGTTAAATATATAAATTGTCTGAAAAAATTTGTTCCAAATGGGTGAAACATATATTTAGTGTAGTAGTCTGTTACCTGTTCCTATTTACTTTTATTTCATATTTCTGACAGTTCAGGAGTCTAATATTTAAGATTACAGTATCTTTTTAGTGTTAATCACTTAGTTGAAGAAGCAGGATTATAGCCTTTTGCCCACATTTTGCATACTTCTAGCATTGCTTATTTCTGAGAAGCTAATGCCCTCTTAGTTGGACATTTCAGCCATTCACAGAAAGCGTAATTGAAGACTTTTTGTTATTGCAGTAATCTAAGCAGTGAATGGTTCTTATTTTTAAATATACTGAATGTCTTTTTGAAAATACCTTTAGGGAAAGTTGACAGAGAGGATTTTGAAGTTTATGTGCTGTAAGCCTTTTTCCAGTAAGGTGGGGTGTGTGTGTATGTGTGTGTGTGTGTGTGTGTGTGTGTGTGTCCAGTTTTCAAAAAAATTGGTGATGTATTAAAATATAGTTAATTCTGGAAATGTATTTAATCCTTTCTTAAAGATTCAGAAGATACATTAGAAACTTGCAGATGCTCTATTTGCCTAACACTGGCCATTTACTGTATTTGTGAGGCACAAAAGTGCCAGTTAGAGGTACAGCAGGTATAGTGTCAGATAACAGAGAACTTACTGGATTTGCATTCTGAGATAAATTTCTGGGTTTAGTTTGGGTTCCTGTAACAAAATATTCTAGACTGAGTGGGTTATAAGCAACATAAATTTATTTCTCACAGTTCTGGGGGCTGGAGAGTCCAAGATCAAGGAGTTGGCAGATTCAGTGTCTGGTGAGAGCCGTAGATAGCAGTTTCCTGCTGTGTCCTCACATGGTGGAAAGAGGGTGAGAACTCTCTGGAGTCCCTTATAAAAGGGCATTAATCCCATTCTTTTGAGGGAAGGCCCTATGCTCATGACCTGATTACCTTCCAAAGGTCCCATTTCCTAATATTATCTATCACATTAGGGGTTGGGATTTCAACATATGAAGTTGGGGAGGTACACGAACATTCAGTCTGTAACTATCTTTTCCAGATACATTGGTGGTTTTGAAAGATAATTACAATTTTTTTTTGTTGTTATATTAAGTAATACGTGTCTACAGCAGAAGTTGGCAAACTTTTTTTTTTTAAGACAGGGTCTCAGTCTGTAACTCAGGCTAGAGTGCAGTGGTATGTTCATAGCTCATTACAACCTTGAACTCCTGGCCTCAAGTGATTGTCCCGCCTCATCTTCCCAAAGCATTGGGATTGCAGGCATGAACGACTGTGTTCAGCCAAACTTTTTAAAAATAAAAGACTAGATAGGAAATATTTTAGGCCCTATGGGCCATAGAGTCTGTTGAGACTATTTGGTTCTGGCATTTTAGTGCAAAAACAGCCATAGACAGTATATAGATGAATGAGCATGGCTGTGTTCTAATAAAACCTTACTTAGAAAAATAGGCAGCTGACAGGATTTGGCCCAAGAGCTGTATCTAGTTTTCTGGCCCCTGAACTAGACTACAAGGGACCCCATCTTACATTTTCATATTACTGGTAGCTAGTATAAAGCCTGGGACTTGATGTTCAATTAATATTTGTTGAATTAATAGATGCTGCTTAAAGAATATATTAAAGAAAGGCTCATCTTTGTCTGGAATATATGTTCTATTTCTGGTCCCAATTTCTGTTTTTGCTTATCATCTCTTTAACCTCAGCACTAAGATTGGCAGGTTCTTGTTTTCTGTCAAATCAATATACTTTAAAACTAGAATTACAGTGGAAATAAGCCAATCGATCAACTGATCAACGAATAAACAAATTGTGATATATCTATATAATGGAATGCTACTCAGCAGTAAAAAGTATGAACTATTGATATTATGTGACAACATGGGTCCATCTCAGACACATTATACTAAGTGAAAGAAGCTGGACGCAAAAGACCTGTGATTCTATTTATATGACATTCTAGAAAAGACAAAATTATAGGAACATAAAGTCAGCTGGTCATTGTAAAGAGTTCATTGCAGTGACCGGAGTGGTAGGAGATTGACTGTAGAGGGGTACAGAGAACTTTTTGGAGTGTTGGAAATGTTTTGTATCTTGATTATGGTAGAGGTTACATGGTATAAATGGTAGTATATAAAGGGTATACATTTGTCAAAACACATTAAATTGTATACTGGAAATTTATGAATTCTGTTATTTGTAAATTATGCCTCAGTAAAGCTTTAAGAAGAAACAAACTAAATCTATTAATATATTGCCACCACAGTATTATCACATCCTAAACTTTAGGGGAAAATAGGCATGTTTGTTTTTTTAACTATGAAAATGCAAAATGAAAATTAATGGGATTTTAACTTTTTTAAATTACAGAGACACAGCTAAGTTCCTCTGAAACTTTTGACCTTGAAAGAGAAGTCTCTCCAGGTAGCAGAGATATCTTGGATGGAGTCAGAATAATAATGACAGATAAGGAGGTGAATATTTTCCTGTTTTTTCTCAGTGGTTTCTTTCTGTTGGCAGTCCTCTCTCTGATGCAGTGTTGACATTGGCTGAAAATATTTAGGTGGCAGGGGTTTTAGTTTTGGGGGCACTTATGTCAGGGAGTTTTTTTTTTTGTTTGTTTGTTTGTTTTTTTTTTGAGACGGAGTCACGCTCTGTTGCCCAGGCTGGAGTGAGTGAAGTGGCACAATTTCCGCTCACTGCAAGCTCCGCCTCCCAGGTTCACGTCATTCTCCTGCCTCAGCCTCCCGAGTAGCTGGGACTACAGGCGCCCACCAGTACGCCTGGCTAATTTTTTTGTATTTATAGTAGAGACGGGGTTTCACAGTGTTCCCTAGGTTGATCTCGATCTCCTGGCCTCATGATCCGCCTGCCTCAGCCTCCCAAAGTGCTGGGATTACAGGCGTGAGCCACCATGCCTGACCTGGGAGAGATTTTTATAGTTAAGATTAGTTCAGCATTGTTTCTAAAAATAGCAGTAGTTACCATTTCTTGAGTACTTTTGTATGCATTATTATTTCTATTAGAGATGGGAAAACGGGCTTAGGATGTTTAATTTGCTCTAAATCATGCTACTAGTAATGATAGAAATAGAATTTGAACACGGGTTTGAGTCCAAAGTTCTAGGGCATTTTTTATTATGTACCAATAAGTAACAGAGACAAACGGTCTTGGAAAAAATTACTGTGTTTATATTATGATGTATACATAACTTTCAGCCCTAATTTGATCAGAAATGCAAAGTCAAGATAGCTGTCTGATCTATTTGCGTCATTACCTTTCCTCATTTTACATATCTGGCAGTAACTATAAAACTGATTGATACAAAAGTTCATACTTCTGATTGAGATTCTCGGTGTGTATATTTTTCTTTTTCTTTTCTTTTTATTTTTTCTCTTTTTTGGGATGGAGTTTCGCTCTGTTGTCCAGGCTAGAGTGCAGTGGCACAATCTCGGCTCACTGCAACCTCTGCCTCCCTGGTTCAAGTGGTTCTCCTCCCTGAGCCTCCCGAGTAGCTGGTATTATAGGCGCACGATGCCACGCTCAACTAATTTTTGTATATTTAGTAGAGAGGGTTTTGCCACATTGGACAGGCTGGTATTGAACTCCTGACCTCAAGTGATCTGCCCACCTCAGCCTCCCAAAGTGCTGGGATTACAGGCGTGAGCCACCATGCTTGGTCCTTGGTGTGTATTTTTAGTGTTGAGTCTAACAAAACAGTTTAACTACCTGGAATTCCTTTAAAAATTTTAAAATCTTAAAAATCTGTTGCTGTCACGAGCAGCCTGAGAGCCAAATTCCTCAGTAGAAATAAAGATTGTGGTTACATTGGTGTATACTTTCTTATCCTGTGCACCTTAAGAAAGGTTCCTTTTTGGCTGGGCGCAGTGGCTCATGCCTGTAATCCCAGCACTTTGGGAGGCTGAGGCAGGTGGATCACAAGGTCAAGAGATTGAGACCATCCTGGCCAGCATGGTGAAACCCTGTCTCTACTGAAAATACAAAAATTAGCTGGGTGTGGTGGTGCACACCTGTAGTCTCAGCTACTCAGGAGGCTGAGGCAGGAGAAAGGCTTGAACCCGGGAGTTGGAGGTTGCAGTGAGCCAAGATTGCGCCACTGCACTCCAGCCTGGCTATGGAGCAAGACTCCATCTCAAAAAAAAAAAAAAAGAAAAGAAAGGTTCCTTTTTATACTTTGGGATTTTTGTTTGTTTGTTTGTTTGTTTGTTTCCTCCTTGAGACAAAGTCTTGCTCTTGTCTCCCAGGCTGGAGTGCGGTGGTACAATCTCGGCTCACCGCAGTCTCCGCCTCATGGGTTTAAGTGATTCTCGTGCCTCAGCCTCCCGAGTAGCTGGGATTACAGGTGCCCACCACCATGCCCAACTAATTTTTGTATTTTAGTAGAGATGGGGTTTCACCATGTTGGCCAGGCTGGTCTCAAACTCCTGACCTCAGGTGATCCACCTGCCTAGGCCTCGCAAAGTACTGGGATTACAGGCATGAGCCACCATGTCCAGCCTGGAATTTTTAAAAAACAGTTTTTACAGTAGAAGTTAGATCCTCTCCCTGGTCTCTGCACTGCAGGTAACTGGGTAAAAATTCTGCCTTCATGAATCATGCACACTGCCTGGTTCTCTGGAACGTGATCTGTCACAATTGACAGACCAAGATTCCCTGATGCCAGTGGTGGTAGGAAAGACGATGACACTCCCTGCTGCAGAATGACTGAGGACAGATCCTGCTTGATAATGTCAAAATGGCCTCTGGATAGTTTTCTCAGGAAGAAACAGAATCTTCTAAATGGGAATGAGGGAACGGAGTGTTATTACCATAGTCATCCTAACATACAGAAGAAGCCCTTAGTTAAGGCTGATTTCATACCCGTCCATGACTGCAAACCAGACTATTATTCTTTGTTTGGGTCAAAGAGCATGAACCCTGTTTAGAATTTATGGTGAACATGTCTGTGCTACTACACATCAAGTAGATGGAATCATGTAGCCTTTCTCCCATTGAATGTCCTCTTTCTGGTATTGCTGTTTGCTGAAGTCTGTGGATGTCCCTAAATAGTCGTAGAAGTTTTCATTAAAATAAGTTAGAGATTTGAAATCATGTACTAGTTACAAGTCACTTATTAGACAGAATGGAACACTTTATGTGCACAAAGATAGTATAGTATAAAGGGTGTGGACTCTTGCCATTGGGATCTATGTAGGTCATTTGTCCTAAAATTTCTTGTTTACTGGAAGGTGGTATGGTGTAGTACAAGTAGCTTGAGCATTGCAATTAGAAGACATGGCTTTAAATCCCAACTCCACCATGTTTTGAATGTTGCGCAAATTAATCGTTTTATTCATTCACTAGGCAGCTATTTATAGTTTGTATACTTTGTGCCAGTCATTGCTTTAGACTCTTGGGATACAAAGATAAATAAGAAAAACAGTCCCTGCACTGAGGGTTCTGGTAAGGGAGGAGACAGACATATACACAGATAATTATAATTATAATGTGGTCTGACAAAGGTAATGATAGATTCCTAGGGCATTAGGGAAGCACAGAAGAGAAATGCCTTCCTGAATTTCAGTTCTTCATATGTAAAATGGAGGCAGAATACCTATTTTACTAGGTTGCTTTGCAGGTGAAATTAGATAAAGAATGTAAAACACGTGGCAGAGATTTGTCACAAGTAGAAGTATCATGTGGAAAGTCATATTGTTTTACTGCTTTGTAATATATTACTGTTTATTTATATTAGTTTACTAATGACAGAGAATTGCTCAATATTATTTGAGGTATTTGGAAATACCCGTGGCACAACTGTATGTAGTCCCTCTTGATTTCTGACAATAGTCAGCTATTGATTTCTGACAATAGTCAGGAAATAGTATTTTCTGAGTATCTTGCCTGAGAGTTTCCCTTTGTTGGAGTCTTAAATATTCTCTTCTCAGAAGAGCTAACAGAAGTTATTCAGAGTCCTCCAGAGCTAGTTTAGTCAGTAAATTTTTAAGTAAACTATGTGAAGAGTTGTGTGGTAGGAAGGGGAAGATCCAGAACAAGGAGGTTTCTAAGCTACACATAATTGGGTAGGGGAGGGATGGAGAGTTTGGTGATTTGCAGGACATGTTTTTGTTTTCACTGGGTTCATTTCTTAGAGTGAGGTGTGTGTGTGTTTTTTTTTATGAAGTCTGAAGTTAAGGACCAACAACCTTTAAGATGTCAATATTCAGTATCTAAGTACCTCTTTTAAAAAATAGTTGTGGCCGGGCGCCGTGGCTCACGCCTGTAATTCCAGCACTTTGGGAGGCCGAGGCGGGCAGATCACGAGGTCAGGAGATCGAGACCATCTTGGCTAACACGGTGAAACCCGTCTCTGCTAAAAATACAAAAAATTAGCCGGGCGTGGTGGCAAGCGCCTGTAATCCTAGCCACTGGGAGGCTGAGGCAGGAGAATGGCATGAACCCGGATCGCACCACTGCACTCCTGCCTGGGTGACAGGGTGAGACTTCGTCTCAAAAAAAAAAACAAAAAAAAAGTTGTATAATTTTTTTTTTTTTGAGATGGAGTCTCGCTCTGTCGCCCGGGCTGGAGTGCAGTGGCCTGGTCTCGGCTCACTGCAAGCTCTGCCTCCCGGGTTCACGCCATTCTCCTGCCTCAGCCTCCCGAGTAGCTGGGACTACAGGCGCCCGCCACCACACCCAGCTAATTTTTTGTATTTTTAGTAGAGACGGGGTTTCACCGTGTTAGCCAGGATGGTCTCCATCTCCTGACTTTGAGATCCACCTGCCTTGACCTCCCGAAATGCTGGGATTACAGGTGCGAGCCACCGCGCCCAGCCGAAAAATAGTTCTATAATATTTTAAAAGAAGTAAAAGCAACTCTGCAAAGAAATCCCTGACTGCATGGTCCTAATAAAAGCTACTTTGCTTGCCTTTTTCCCCCTTGAGGTTCTTCCATAGTAGTTAATACTTAAATAGACTTTTTAAATGATGCTGGGAAGTATACCTTATTTTAACATTAAAACAAAACAAAAAAAAAACCCTGAAGGTTAGGAAACCTTCAAGGTTGCCTAAGAACAGTGGTTGGAAGTGGTCTCATATTCATAATAAGACAATAGACTAATCCCTCTTG
Organism: Rhinopithecus roxellana; assembly: GCF_007565055.1. Classification (NCBI taxonomy): domain Eukaryota; kingdom Metazoa; phylum Chordata; class Mammalia; order Primates; family Cercopithecidae; genus Rhinopithecus; species Rhinopithecus roxellana. The sequence continues at coordinate 171,046,169 of NC_044551.1, forward strand.
AATACATTAATAGTTAAAGGTACATTCTCTGCATTGTATAGAGCTGTGATGAATACAAAGGAGTATAGGGCTCAATGTGAGCACCAGTGACACATTTGTGTCATATAACATTTCTGTGCTTAGTGAACTTTAGAATGCCAAGTAACTGCTCATTCACCACTGACTTTAAGTAATTCAAGACTACTTGCAAATTTTAGGGTATATTGATCCCCTCTTACCCCCCTTCCATCCTTCTGCTCAAATAGCTTTGCTATTTTTCTTTTCTTTTTTTTTTTTTTTTGAGACTGGGTCTCCTTTGTTGCTCAGGCTGGAGTGCAGTGGTACGATCTCAGCTCACTGCAACCTCCGCCTCCTGGGTTCAAGTGATTCTTCTGCCTCAGCCACCTGAATAGCTGGGACTACAGACATGCACCACCACCCCTGGCTAATTTTTGTATTTTCAGTAGAGACAGGGTTTTGCCATGTTAGCCAGGCTGGTCTCAAACTCTTGACCTCAAGTGATCCGTTCGGCTTGGCCTCCCAAAGTGCTGGGATTACAAGCGTGAGCCACCGCGCTTATTTTTTCTTTCTTTTTTTCTTTTCTTTTTTTTTTTTTGGAGACAGAGTTTTGCTCTGTCACCCAGGCTGCAGTGCAGTGGTGTGATCTCGGCTCACTGCAGCCTCCGCATCCCGGGTTTAAGCGATTCTCCTGCTTCAGCCTCCTGAATAGCTGGGATTACAGGTGTGCACCACCACGCCCAGCTAATTTTTGTATTTTCAGTAGAGATGGGGTTTCGCTATGTTGGCCAGGGTGGTCTTGAACTCCTGGCCTCATGTGATCTGCCCGCCTTGGCCTCCAAAGTGCTGGGATTACAGGCGTGAGCCACCTTGCCTGGCCAGCTTTGCAGTTTTTCAAGCTTTACAACTTTTCTGTTTAAGATTTATGAACAGAGGAACCTGGATTTGTGAGAAGCTTAGTGATTAAATCTGAAAAACATAGCACTTAGAACTTCCAGACCCACTTGACTTTCCCCACTTTCTAGAGAAGAAGAATAAATAGATCCTTGCAGAATCTGCTTCCAGAAACAAGGTGGAATGGAAGGGAGGTTTTTTGTTTCTGCCACAACATGAGAGAATGGAATTACTGAAGGTTTTGATGCCAAGTGGGTCTAGGTTTGAGCCTGGATAGTTCACTTACTAACTTTGTGACCAGCAGGTTACTTTGCTTTCCCAAGCCTCAGTTTCCCCTTCTGTAATAGCAGAGTTAGTGATACTTCTGTCCAGTGGCTTGTTGGGAGGGATGAATATGAAAAATGACTGGTGGAGCCTGCATAGTGTAAGAACTCAACCACTGTTAGTTCCTTTCTCATCTTTTAGGTTTTACGCCTTTAGAGTATGTTTTTTAACAAAAGGCAGGTGGTGTTGAAAATAGGAGATTTTCTGGCAATTTGACTTGGTATTTAGATGGCCTGTTTTCCTCTCTGCTAGTTCACACTTGTAAGCATTAGGTTTTAGAGATAGCCCCAACTCCTGACCCCAAAAGACCCAATTGACTCAAGTCCAATTTTCTATGCATTGAAGTTTTGGTCGTGTTTTTTTCTTGTATCAGAAGATATTTTATTTGTTTTCCCCATGTAATAAGGTGTAATGACAGCCCAGGTGTCCCTTGCTTTAAATGTAAGCAGTAGCTATGCAGGACATTTTCACATTGATTGGATAGGACATGCTGTCCTTTGAAGCAAGTGTTAAGCAGTAGTGCTGCAGTGCTCACGCACACTGTTGAATTAATCACTGCAGAGTTCTTGGCTCTGATCAACCTGTGCAGGTAAAATAAAACTGCCTTTAAGAGACACCAGCAACTGTAGGAGAAATGATGACTACAAAACAGAGAAGAATAAGAGAGATAGGTTTAAGAGTGGCTTTGGCAGAATTGATTGTTTTAACTAATGACTTCTTTGGTGCTTCTTAAGTATATAGATCTTAGTTTCCTCTTTTTTTTTTTTTTTTTTGAGATGGAGTCTCGCACTGTCGCCCAGGCTGGATGCAGTGGCGCGATCTCTGCTCACTGCAAGCTCTGCCTCCGGGTTCACACCGTTCTCCTGCCTCAGTCTCCTGAGTAGCTGGGACTACAGGCGCCCGCCACCATGCCTGGCTAATTTTTTGTATTTTTAGTAGAGTTGGGGTTTCATCACTTTAGCCAGGATGGTCTTGACCTTCTGACCTCATAATCCATCCGCCTCTGCCTCCCAAAGTGCTGGGATTACAGGCGTGAGCCACTGCACTGGCCTTAGTTTCCTCTTTCAATCCAGAAAGTCACAAATAAAACTCAGGTCTTAGGTCTTATGGGTCTAAGTACAGACTTACGTTCTTAACTTAAATCCTAATTATGCTGTTTTTGGCTTAGAGCTCTTTTGTTTGGTAACTCCTTATGTCTTAAAGTCACTTACAGTAATAACGATCCTTTTGTGAAATTGAAAATGTGTCCTTAAGGTGCTGTTGATATGCAAAATGTGAAACCCAGCAGACACAGCACACTGATGCAGTGAGGATTGTGCCTTACAATGTGGTAGAGATCAGTGCCCTCAAGTTTTTGAGCCAGATACTAGTCCTTCATTTGAATCTCAGCTCTCCGGCTTACTTGTTCTGTGACTTTGCAAATTGCTTTACTGTTTTACACAAGTACTTTTCTCATGTGTAAAAAAAGAGTGTGCTAATAACTTTGTAAGATTAAATGAGTAATACGTATAGAGTGTTTAATACATAGTTGACAGTATAAGTATACTTATATATAAACAATATATAAACTTACATATAAATGAGTAATACATATAGAGTGTTTAATGCATAGTTGGCAGTATAAGGAACTGAATAAGTATTAACTCTATCAGTAGTATCTCTCAGTCTTTACTCTTTGATAAGTAAAATTTGATAAGCTGTTGTCTCTTTGAAAGTAAGTGAAATATGGGGTGGAGTCTCTTGCACTTCTTTGGGGGGAAAGATATGAACTAAAGCTGTTATAATTGCTGTTTGTCATGTTCTTCAGGTTGGTAACAAGGAAGATGCTGAGAAGGAAGTAGCTATTTCTACCTTCTCATCCAGTAACCAGGTATCCTGCCCGCTATGTAACCAAAGCTTTCCACCCACAAAGATTGAACGACATGCCATGTACTGCAATGGTCTGATGGGAGAAGATACAGGTAAAGACCCACTGGGACAGCCAGACTCTTACTTTATTGTGTAGTGGTTTTATAATCCTATACAGTACAATGCCGGGAAAAAACAGATAGCTATTCTTCAAAGTTAGAGTTGTTACTGGTTTTGGGTTTTTTCTATCTAGTTATTTTTCTAGTACTTTTATGTTCATCATTACTTTTAGCAGGTATTTTGTCTTGTTACACATACCTCAGGAGAAGGAGAAGGGAAAAGTTTTTCATTTTTAAGTTTTTGTTTGTTTGTTTGTTTGTTTTTGTTTGTTTTTTTGAGACAGAGTCTCTCTCTGTCACCCAGGCTGGATTGCAGTGGCACGATCTTGGCTTTCTGCAGCCTCCACCTTCCAGGGTAAATGATTCTCTTGCCTTAGCCTCCCAAGTAGCTGGGACTACAGGCTTGCGCCATCAAGCCTGGCTAATTTTTTTTGTACTTTTTTTTCCAGTAGAGGCGAGATTTCGCCATGTTGGCCAGGCTGCTGTCGAACTCGTGACCTGAAGTGATCCTCCTGCCTTGGCCTCCCAAAGTGCTGGGATTACAGGTGTGAGCCACTGCACCTGGCCCATCTTTTAACGTATTAACTTACTATTTTACATAGGTAGGCTAAAAATCAGTGCAGTGCAATGGACCTTGCACTTCAACTTATGTATTCAAATATTGAGATTCCTATGGAACTTGAACTAAGTTCTAGAGTTGCCCATTTTTCATTCAAAATAAATCCCTTGTAGGTTTTTTTCCTTTTTATAGTGTGTTTTAATAGAAATTCTACCTAGAGACAGCAGCTGAAAAATACCGCTAATTTACATTCATGTCCTACATATCTCTGCTGAATTATCCAGGAGCTGTTGGTTTAATCTCTTTAAGAGTGTACCAAAGGCCGGGTGCGGTGGTTCATGCCTGTAATCCCCAACACTTTGGGAGACTGAGGCAGGTGGGTCACCTGAGGTCAGAAGTTCGAGACCGGCCTGGCCAACGTGGTGAAACCCTGTCTCTACTAAAAATACAAAAAATTAGCCAGGCGTGGTGGAGGGCTCCTGTGATCCCAGCTACTCAGAAGGCCGAGGCAGGAGAATTGTTTGAACCCAGGAGGCAGAGGTTGCAATGAGCCGAGATCGTGCCATTGCACTCCAGCCTGGGCAACAAGAGTGATACTTCGTCTCAAAAAAAAAAAAAAAAAAGATCTGTACCAAAATCCCTAGTTTTCAGACAGCATAAGACATTGATCAAGAAAATCTTGTTAATCATAGCCCTTGAAATACCACCTCTGATTTGGCCTTTCTGTTTATGATTTTAAAGTCTGAATATAGTCACGTCAGCACAGCTCTCTGTGGTCTAACATGCTGAATGTAAACCTAGGTAACTGGAAGTGTTGTAGTGTTCTTCTCAATGCTACTTGATTCCTGTAACTTAGATGTATTTAAATGTGACATTGTATAATTGTGAAGTGTTTTTTAAATTAAGGTTGCCAGAGAGGCAAGGCACATGTTATTTACTTTTCTTGAAATAATATACTTTGTAGTTACTAAATAAGGAAGTACATAAACACTTAATTTGCTGATTTTTCTGATTATAAAGTAGTACATGTTCATTGTAATAATAATGGCTTACATTTATTGAATACTTAAAATTAGGCACTATTTACATAAATGGGACCATGCTATATATAGCTCTCTCTATATATTATTCTGCAACTTGTCATTTTTATTTAGCAGTAAATTTAGCTCTTTCCATGTGCAGATAAATTTTTGACATAGTTGAGGTTTGACTGTATATAAAATTTTATATTCTGCTTTTTCTATTTATAGCATAAATATTTCATCATGTCACAGTTATTTATAAAAATATTTTTAATGCCTACATAATATTTGGTAACCTGGATTGCTTTCATTTACTTAATTATACATATTGGAAATGCTTCAAGTTACTGTGTTATAATCAAACGGTACTGAGCCTCTTAGCCTAAAATTGTCACTGTATTTTGGGATTATTTCCCAAGGATATGTTCCCATATAGGGTGGTAGTAAGAAAAGATAGGCCCTGGAAGGCCAGTCAGTTTGAGCTTGAGTCCCACCTCTGTTACTGACTTACTAATGTGTGACCCTGTGCTAATTTCCAAGCTTCCATTTATGCATCTGTGAAATAATAATAATTACCTTGTTCAGATTTTGTGAGGTTAAATGAGATACTTTAAGGAGAGTACTTAACACAGTACCTAGCGCATAGTAAGTACGTAAGAACTATTAGCTGTTGTTAATATTCCCAGTAGTGAAATTACTATGTCAGAGATTTTTTTTAAGGGTCTCTATGCATAGCATTGTAGTCCCTAAAAACAGTGAAAGTTGAGGACCTGAATCTGGCCATCAACCACTTTTAGTGGGACAGCACTGAAGGATTGGAATCTAGATGCAGTTTTAATTTGACAAAGCTCTTTAGTCTGATTTTTTTTTTTTTTTTTGGCTGAGTATTCCAGTGACTAAACGAATTCTGGGACTGAGCATTTCAAAGGAAAGAGACTATCTTGTCTGTCTTACTAAGCACTTACACAGCTGATATTGGGTATCTGAGTCAATGGCTTACTCAACACAACATCAAGGTCCAGAAATAAATGAGTCTGAGAAACTGAATGCCCTGTTGAGCTCTAGGAATAGATGATCTCCTTCAGGTCAGAATGATCAGGTAAGGAGTAGTATAGGATAGCTTCTACTAACATCTCCCATGCTGAATTCCACTAGTTGGTGCTAAAATAGGAAGCTTTGGCATTCATAACTGTCAGATATCTTTTAATTACAAGATAATTGCTGTTAAGCCTGTTCTTCCTTACTGGAGTGTGGTGAGAGAACTCAAACTCACATCCCCAAATCCTTGTGGTTGGAATTGATTCAGGCTTGTTCCTGAATTTTCTCAAACTAATTTTCAGACTTATGCTACTAGAACCAGGCCATTTAGGTGGGCAAAGTAGACTGAGTCTTATCATCATCATCATCATCCATTCAGGGAGGACATTTCAGGTTCTCCTTGTTCTGTTGGGTCCAGGATCAGTGACCCTGTCTAATGCTGTTCAATTGGATTTACACTCTGGGTATTGCAGACTTTCAGACATGATAGATGTAAACATGATTTTTGATACAATAGAAAGTCCCTAATTCTTGGCATCATGTGTCTTTATAGCTTTAATGCGAATACCCCAGACTTCCATGTGAAGATGTCTGCTATATCCTGAATGACAGGCACACTTTCTTTTTCGTAGGGAAATTTGTTATAAAACTAGTTTAGAAGACAAATCTAGAATATAGTCATGTGTTGCTCAGTGATAGGGATGTGTTCTGAGAAATGTGTCATTAAGTGATTTTGTTGTGCAAATATCATAGAGTGAGTGTACTTACACAAACCTTGATGGTGTAGTCTACTACACACCTAGGCTATAAGGTATAGCCTGTTATCTTGGGCTACAAACCTGTACAGTGTGTTACTGTACTGAACACTAGTCACTTGTAACACAATGGTATTTGTGTATCTAAACACATCTAAACACAGAAAAGGTATAGTAAAAATATGGTATTATAATTTTGTGGCACCACCATCATATAGATGGTCCGCATTGTTGGCTGAAATGTCATTTTGTGGCGCATGACTGTACTACATCCTTCTTTTCAATGCCGATGTGTCTACCTAGAGCCAGAAGTTTGATTCTTTTTTATCACCTATTCATATTTACCTTTAATTCATCCAGATATTTGGAGCTGTTTTTTTTTTTTTTTTTTGAGACAGGGTCTCACTCTGTCACCCAGGCTGGATTACAGTGGTGAGATTATGGCTCACTACAACCTCTGCCTTCTGGGCTCCAGCAATTCTCCAACCTCAGCTTCATGAGTAGCTGGGACTCTGGGCACACACCATCCCACCTGGCTAGATTTTTATATCTTCTTTTGTAGAGACGAAGTCGCACCATGTTGCCCAGGCTGGTCTTGAACTCCTGGGCTCAAACAGACATCCCGCCTTGGCCTCCTAAAGTGCTGGGATTACAGACGTGAGCCATCCTTGCCTGGCATGACTTTTTTTTTTTAAAATGGTACTAGGCCTTATGAAGCTTACTAAAGAAGGTTTAAGGTTTCTGCCTTCAAGGAGCTTGCATTATCAATGGTGAAATAATCATTTCCCCAATAAATTAATTACAAGATGACACAAGTGAATAATTATGTACCCAAGTAAATGTCCCTGACAATGGGAGAGAGGAGAGCTGCAGTGAATAAGGATGAGTTCCCAGAAAGAGTGGGCTTAGCCTTGGCTTTGCAGGCTGGTTAGGTCTGGATAAACACATAGCAAGGTAGAGGGCCCTTTGCCCTCCTGTGGGTTTAGATAAGAAGTAAGGGAAATGGCCAGTAAACAATAGCTTCGTGTTAATCTTCCTAAGAGAGCTCTCTGTTGATTTTTCAGGCCCTATGAGAGGGAGTAGGGTGACCTCACTGGAACCATTCCACTCTCTGCATGTTCCTCTACTTTTCTGGGAACACAGCTTGGGGGTGTAGGTGGGTTGGGGAAGTAGAGGAATTATGCAGAGCACCTGCTAGTGTACTTGGTGTACAATAGGTACTCAGTACGTTTTATCTCTTTTCTTGGTTACCCCACCAGCTTGTCTGCCCCATCTTCCTTGCCAGAGACAGAAGTTAGTGATTGTGCTGGTTCTTCTTAGCTTTATATGACTGGATACAGAGGCCAGGCTCCCAACCCAGTCTTTAAATCTTTTGTAAAAGGAAGCTTTTTTTTTTTTTTTTTTTTTTACTGTGGAAGGAAAGGAGTAATTTCCACCCCCCTTTTTTTTGAGACAGGGTCTTACTCTGTAGCCTGTACTCAGGCTGGAGTACAGTGGTGGAATCATGGCTCACTGCAGCCTCGACCTCCCAGGCTCAAGTGATCCTTCTGCCTCAGCCTCCCAAGTAGCTGGGACCACAGGTGCATGCCACCACACCTGGCTAATTTTTTAGTTTTTGTAGAGATGGAGTCTTTTTATGCTGCTTAGGCTGATCTTGAACTCCTAGGCTCAACTGATTCTCCTGCTTTGGCCTCCCAAAGTGCTGGGATTATAGGCCTAAGCCACCATGCCTGGCAAGTTACTTTTCTTGAAGACACGGAAGCCAGGCTGGGAGACCATTAGGCCAATGCCTAAGGGGTGGAATAAGAGAGGACTTAACCTTCCAGTATTAAGTATCTAGCTTTTCACTCCTTTCTGTCTTCCCCTGAAGGGGATCCTAGATGTGCTTGGTTTGACTGTGTAAAAGAAATAGCAATTAGAATCATTTACATAAAGTGTCTACTATTTATGCCTACTTACCGTGCAGCACAATAACAATTATGCATATCATTAAATATATGTCTGACTAATTTGGCTGTAAGTTTTTATTTTTTTTTTATTTTTTTTATTTTTATTTTTTTGAGATGGAGTCTCGCTCTGTCGCCCAGGCTGGAGTGCAGTGGCCGGATCTCAGCTCACTGCAAACTCCGCCTCCTGGGTTCATGCCATTCTCCTGCCTCAGCCTCCCGAGTAGCTGGGACCACAGGCGCTCGCCACCTCGTCCGGCTAGTTTTTTTGTATTTTTTAGTAGAGACGGGGTTTCACCGTGTTAGCCAGGATGGTCTTGATCTCCTGACCTCGTGATCCGCCCGTCTCGGCCTCCCAAAGTGCTGGGATTACAGGCTTGAGCCACCGCGCCCGACAAGTTTTGATTATAATACTACACGCTGGTTAAGTTGGCTCAGTCTACTCAGTTTTTTGCTCAATGACGTTGTTTATTCAGAACTATGAAAAATTAGAGGGGATGCTTTTTTTTTTTTTGAGACGGAGTCTCACTCTGTCGCCCAGGCTGGAGTGCAGTGGCACGATCTTGGCTTCTGCAAGCTCTGCCTTCCAGGTTCACTCCATTCTTCTGCCTGAGCCTTCCAAGTAGCTGGGACTACATGCGCCTGCTACCATGCTCGGCTAATTTTTATATTTTTAGTAGAGACGGGGTTTCACAGTGTTAGCCAGGATGGTCTCGATCTGCTGACCTCATGATCCACCCAGCTCGGCCTCCCACAGTGCTGGGATTCCAGGCATGAACCACCTCGCCGGGCCAAGGGAGTGCTCTCTAAAGGTACTGTTTGAGGGGAGAAGATTGCCTGAGTTGATCTAGACTAGAACAAATGCACATTGCTTTTGCATTTACTTTCTGGAAAATGTATCTAAGGCCAATTGTGTTAAAAACCTAGGGAGAATAAAATCCCCCATTTACTCATTCAATACATATTTATTATATACTTACTATATAACAGATACAGTAAGCAGAATATACAATTAACAGAATATAAGTCCCTGTTCTCATGGAGCTTATATTCTAGTAGTGGGAGGCAGACAAGAAAACAATAAATATAAAATATTTCAAGTGGTGATAAGTACTTTAGAGAAAAAAGTAAAGCAGAGGGAGAGGGGAATAGGCCATACTGAGGTCAGAAGGTAGCAATATAAAATAGGTGATCAGGGAAGGTCTCCTTGAGAAGATGGCATTTGAACAGGGACCTAGAGTAAGTGAGGGAATAAACTAAGAAGATTGTGAGGTGGGGAGAGTGCTACAGGTAGAAGGAACAATAAATGCAAAAACCCTGAGGTGTGAACAGGTTGAGTGTGGCTGGATTAGAGTAAGTGAGGGAGAGATAAACAGTGAAACCAGAGAGGTAATGGGGGAGGAGTGCAGGTGGACAGATCACAGGGTTCTTAGGCCATAATAAAGACTTTGGCTTTTCCTTGAGCAAGGGAGAAACCACTGGAGGGACTTGAGCAAAGAAGTAATCAATATTTAAGCAAAGGATCACTACACTCTGTCTGCTACTATGTGGACAGTAGATTATTGGGTTGTGGGACAAGGGTGGAAGCTGGGAAAATAGAGTCAACATTTTTGTTTTTGGCATTTTGATAAAGTGGAAGAAATGCAGGTTTTGGAACTAGGCAGCGCAGTTGTAATATTTCCTAATTGACTAATATTTGACAAGTTATCTCTTTCAGGACAGGTTCCTCTTTTGTAAAATTAGTATCAGGATTGCCATGAGAATCACAGACACTTAGTAAAGTACCAGGTGTTGTGACTAGCATGTAATAGGTATGCAGTAAATGGTGGCTGCTATTATTATTGACTGTGCTTTCCTGTCTGTGTAGTCTTTCTGAGGTCTGTGTTTCTGTATGATGATGAGACATATAGGATAAGCCACTAGTTGAGTAGAACTAAGGGAAAGAAGAAAGGCAAGGCATAAGAGTCAAAGGGGTAAGAATAAGTTAGGGAGAAATAGATTATAGGAGAGTTAGGGAAGCTGAAGGCATTAACTATATATGCTTTGAGTCTAGATGGATGTGGCTTAGAGTTAGGATACTAGTAGGAGTGGACTTTCTCTTCAGGGATATCGCCTGGAAAAATAATGGTGGATGGGTGAGTTAGGTAGGAGGAGGTAGGAATTATTATTATAGATACGCCTGAGAGTTAACAGAGAAGGCCAAGGCCTAAAATAGGCTTGACTTGGGTGACTAAGTGAAAATGTGTAAGACCTCAGTATCTCCAAGTAAATATCTTTTTTTTTTTTTGAGACAGAGTCTCGCTCTGTCGCCCGGGCTGGAGTGCAGTGACTGGATCTCAGCTCACTGCAAGCTCCGCCTCCTAGGTTTATGCCATTCTCCTGCCTCAGCCTCCCGAGTAGCTGGGACTACAGGCGCCCGCCACCTCGCCCGGCTAGTTTTTTATATTTTTAGTAGAGACGGGGTTTCACTGTGTTAGCCAGGATGGTCTCGATCTCCTGACCTCGTGATCCGCCCGTCTCGGCCTCCCAAAGTGCTGGGATTACAGGCTTGAGCCACCGCGCCCGGCCTAAAACTTATTTCTTAAATTAGACAAAGTTGGGACTTTTTCTGTTCTATATATCCCTATCTAAATGTAGTTTGTACCCTGTCCGGTCTCCTCATTTATATTAATGTGGCCTTTGTGGTATCCAGGATAATTAACTATATTGCTATATTGCTACTGGTACTTAGCTACTGAGGTATTGACAGTTGTGAAATAGCATAGGTTTTGTAGAAGTAATATGGATTTTGGGGACAGACTGACCTGTGGGAATATATACAAATCAAATATGGGCCCTGATCTCACTGACATTTCAGTTCAGTTAGGTAGATAAGACATGCACATGCATAACTGTAATGCAAGGTCAGAACTACTAAGGGACATACAAATAAAAATATTGTGGTGTTTCAGAGGAAATGCAGTTAGAGATTGAGAGGGAAGGGTATTAATGTAAGAGAACAGCAGGCTAAAATCACAAATAGAAAAATGTGAAGAGAGTGTATAGGAAAGAACAAGCACTTCAGTGTGGTTATAGTGTGGGCATTATGAAAGGAACATTAGGCAGTTGGAGAATGACAAATGTAACTTGAATCTTGTGGGTTAACATTTATATGAATTATGTGGGTTAACATTATGGAACAGCATTTTTTTTCAACTCTAAAAAAATTATTGGTGTGTGTTACTAAAATAATTATTTGTGTGTTTACTCCTATTGTAGTATATAGGACTTTTTTGGATGCAGGTGTTGGAAATATGATTTCAGTGGTTGGAAGTATGATTTCAGTAACCTTAAGCAAAAAAAAAGTTAATTTGTATAATAATTGGCAAGTCTGTTTAGGGGTTAAGCTGAGCTGGATCTGGGAGCTCAGATAATGTCTCTCCATCTTTGAATCCAGTGGTCTCCATTCAACAGATGGCCTCTTCTTAAGGGACAAGCAAAATGGCTGCCAGTAGCCATAGCTTTTAATGGAAAGAAATAATTTTTTTTTCCCCCTCAGACCATAGGTTAGTCTAGAGGAAGACTCTGATAGGCCTTTCTTGATTGAAGTGTCCATTTATGGTGTAGTCGCTGTAACCAAGTAGATGGATATGTATTATTTACAAGTCAGAACAAGTAAAGGAAAACTCTTTCACTAACTATGAGAACTTCTGTTAGTATCTGTTAGAAAATTCTGTCAGTCACAATGACAGAAAACATCATTAACAGTGAGTTTAACACATGGGATTTCTTTCTCCTCACATCACAAGTCCAGAGTGAGGCAGTGGCTCATTGATGTAATTGAGGATCGGGCTTTTGCCTTTGGCACTACAATCATAAACTTGTGGCTTGATTCACCGTTTCAGGATACTCATTATAATTCTTCAAAGAAATATAAATTGACTTCGAATGTATGTTTGAGGCAGGAAGATGGAGGCTTCGAATGTATGTTTGAGGCAGGAAGATGGAGAAAAAGGTAAAGGGACATGACTGCTGATTCTGACTCCTTTGATCTAACACTCATTCCTGCATTCTCATGGAATTTGAGCTTATTCTAAATCATGGTTGAATTAAGGCAGTTCTAAATTTAGTGTTTGTTCATACCTCTTAAGTGTTTATATATCTTGTGTATAAAATTATTTTATCTCTAAAGTCATTGATTAATTGCTTTTTGTAGTGGTTCAGCTTAAGACTTTTTCATATCCTGCTGTTAGTGAAATATTGTGCTGGATGCTGAGGGTGAGGAGGAGCGGCCCAAAAGACCCAAAAGATGGTAAGGGATATAATACAGAGCTGAATCGGATCTCAAATTTGTATTCAGAGAGTTTACAGTCCAGCAAGGGAAACAGACTTGGGTATGACTATGTGTAATACAACTCAGTCAAAGTGCTAAAATGTAAGCACTAACCACCCACAAAGGAACGTATTAAATTTGATTGGTGGAATAAGGGAGGGCTTCTTACTTAATTGTTCTCCTAATATTGGGCATGGCTTTTTTCTTAACCTATTTTTTTTTTTTCTGTTAAAGATAAGCATCTAGGGCCAGTCATGGTAGCTTACACCTGTAATCCAAGCACATTGGGATGCCAAGGTGGGAGGATCAGTTAAAGCCAGGAGTTCAAGACCAGCCTGAGCAACATAGGGAGACACTATCTCTACCAAAAATAAAAAATTAGCTTTGTGTGGTGGTACATGCCTGTAGTCCCAGCTACTTGGTAGACTGAGGTGGGAAGATCGTTTGAGCCCAGGAATTGGAGGCTGCAGTGAGCTGTGATTGCACCAGTCCACTCTAGCCTGAGTGACTGAGCAAGACCCTGTCTCAAAAAAGAAAAAAGAAAAAAAAAAAAATCTAAACTAGCAATGAGCCTTGTAATGTAGTACTTTAATCTGGATTACTAAAAGTGGAATTACTAGATTATATTTATAAAGTTACCAGCAGTTTATGAGAGCATTCCTTTTGCCTCCAAATACTGAGGGATATTCTTTAAAAACAATATGGCATAGTAATAGATAGTAACCAATGACATTTCATTGTACTTTGTTTCTTTGATTAGTAGTGAAGTTGACATTTTTTGTTTTTTAAAGTCAATTTATATTTCTTTGAAGAATTATTCTCTGAAGTTTGCCTCTGTGTCTTTTGGGATCTCAGTATTGTTCTTATCAGTTGATACAAGTTCTTTATAAATGATTTACTTTTTGCCTCAGAGGTGCTTTCCAGGGTTTGTTTGACTCACCCATCAGTTCTCACAAAGTTTCCAGATTTATGCAGACTGGGCCAGCAACCCCCTTCTTGCGTGAACACTGCCAAAGCTTTTATTTCTTGAAGTAGAAGCAGTGCTGATCCTGCAGAAAGATCTAATCGGTGTGAACAGAAGTGGCACTGATGTAGGGAAAAGGGTATTCAAATCCATGTAGAATTAAGAGTATGGGTGGGCAGCAAGTAGAAAGGTAAAAGAATTCATTGACTCCATGCTGTTCCATTCCTGTTTAAAAAAAAAAAAAAGAAAAGAATTCGTTGCTATTGCTGACTGGATGAAGAAGCTAGAGATAGAAGAAAGAGGAGGTGGGGCCTGGTCACTGGGGGTCAGCAGGGGCTGGATGCCCAAAGTGTTACGTTTAAAGGAACTGGGATGTATCTCCAGAGCAACTGGGAATTTAAAAACATACCTCTTCCACCAAATATAAAAGTAACAGAAATGAAACCAACAAGTGAAATACATATATTTTTCTATTTTCTTTCTGGTAGGTTGCAAGAACAAGCACTTTCCCTCCCAGTATTGGGATTCTGCTGATATGTATCTGGGATTCTGCTGATGTCTGTCTGTCTGTCTATCTATATCTGTCTCCTGTTTTTATATTTGTCCCCCCCAGTATTACATCATAAGCATCATCTAACATGCTGTTCGAAATTATTTATATTCATGACATTGCGTATAGTTTTTAACTTTCACAAATAATACAAAATGTACTTAATTCTTTTTCCTTGTTGTGGGAATATTTTTTGACAGGGGAAACCAAAGTGACAGGAGCAGCTTATAAAACAAAACACAAAGACATTTAAGAAAGGATGTTTTGGGGCCGGGTGCGGTGGCTCACGCCTGTAATCCCAGCACTTTGGGAGGCCGAGGTGGGCGGATCACAAGGTCAGGAGATCGAGACCATCCTGGCTAACACGGTGAAACCCCGTCTCTACTAAAAAATACAAAAAACTAGCCGGGCGAGGTGGCGGGCGCCTATAGTCCCAGCTACTCTGGAGGCTGAGGCAGGAGAATGGCGTAAACCCGGGAGGCGGAGCTTGCAGTGAGCTGAGATCCGGCCACTACACTCCAGCCTGGGTGACAGAGCGAGACTCCGTCTCCAAAAAAAAAAAGAAAGGATGTTTTGGAACAGAGCCTGGGCACGAGGTCTTATCTGCTATAAAGTAGATTCTTCTTTAATCGGATTCTTCTTTAATCGGCTTCACCCTAGAACTGTCACCCTAGAACTGTAGGTCTGCATGAATTCTCAGTGCTTTTATTCTTCCCATCTTGTTCCTCTCTTAACATTGACTTTGCCTTCACTTCAGTTATCCTATTCATTGTACCTTCATGCTAAGGAGCCCCCTGCCTCAGGATTTCTCTTAGCAGTTTTCTTCTGCCAGATGTTCTTATTCCTTCCTTGAAAAATAAAATAGTTCTTTTTAACACCTGAGTTAATACCCAAAGCATTATGTGTTAAAGGAATATTAACAGCAAAAGCCATTTTAGAGAAGTTCTTCACTTCATGATCTAGTCACACTTTTAAAGTCAGGCATCTAGAGCATTTTGAGAAAGATAAAAGTTCAAGGAATTAATATTAGATCAGTGATCTCCATTAGAACTGTCTTACAGCCACAGCCAGGACTATGATTATGTATTAATATAAGTTTTTATTATCTCCGTTTTACTGATGATGAAACTAAGAGAGCTTTAGTACTTGCATTGTCAGGCAGTAAGCAGCAGAGCCAGGGCCCAGAGCTAGCATTCTTCATTACTATGTTCTTTCTGCCTTCCATGTGTAGAGCTGGGACACACAGGAGAGTGTTCGAGAAGACCATGGAAATGTCAGTCAGTTTCAGGAAAGCAGAATGCTATATAGTCTTTTACTTCTGAGTGCAAACATGAATTCTCATCTCATCAGAACTGACCTTGTCAGCTTTTCAATTACCTAGAATAAATGGTTTGATGGATTAGACTCTTTCCTGGTGAACAGAGTCCATGTGACGTAGTCACCTCTGTAAACCCTTGAGTGCAAAGTCAAAAAAAGATCAGATGAACCGTATTTCTTTCTGGTGGTAGCTGTGGAGATTGACCATGCACAGACTGATCTCTTACTAAGGAGTTTTCTAACGGCCTTATATAAAGGAAATACTTGATAACAAGATACTATTTTCTGTTAAGTAAAAGGATTTAATTTGCCGAATCTTTATAAGCCATGCTTAATGTTAAGCAACATTAGCTACCATTTATGAACACCTGCTATATACCAGTAACAGTGCTTTTTGTATATTGTTTGAATCCTCATAACAGTCTTTTGAAACTGGAATTATTTCACTTATAAAAGAGGAAACTGAACTTGACGGGGAAATAATTTCCCCAAGATCACATACCTAGAAAGTGGCAGGAGCTGGGATACACCAAGTTAAACTCAAAAGCTAGTACTCTGTGCTCTATAGAATCTTCCATGAATATTCAGATTTTTTTGAAAAAGTAAGTTTCAGAATACTAAATCCAATATGGTGGTCAGTATGTTGTTTAAGAATTTGTGGTAAAACTGTGTTTGTATAAAAAGAAAGTAAAGTAATATAATTTTGAGAATAAAGGCCACCTCTGGGGTGGGGGATGGGGTGGAGGCAGAGAAATGAATCCGAAAGAAGCATACAGTTGGCTAATCAGTTTGGGCAATATTCTAGTTCTTAAGTTGGGTAATAGGTTCACATATATATTCTTTTGTACATATTACATTATAAAACCTTTTAAAGAATTGTTTCTGTTATGCACCACTGTCATCCATTACGTTTTCAGAAGAACCTTGGTAAACATTTGCTAGTGAAGTTCAGATAAATTCAGAGTCTTTTCTCCATATGAAACTTATTTACTATTACCTTTATTTAGGCTCTGATGACAATATCCAGTGTGATGTGACTGCCGTTGATGATTCTTTAGAAGGAGGGCTCTTGGGGTTTTTTCCTAGATCCTTATCTTTGTTACCTGATTTTCATACCAGTTTCTTCAAAAGACAGTGGCTAGTTTATCTTTGGTATTTGTCTTGCAAAAGGACTTTGTGTGTGTTTTACTTTTAATTACCAAAAATTTCAAACTTAAAAATTGAGAAGATAGTAGTACCCTGAACCGCCATGTTCTACCTAGTCATTCATCAACTTGTGGCCACTGTTGTTTCGTATGTATTCTATCCATAACCCCCATCTTGGATTATTTCAGATTATATCCCAGATACCTTTTTTTTTCTTTTTTGAGACGGAGTCTCGCTCTGTGGCCCAGGCTGGAGTGCAGTGGAGTGATCTCGGCTCACTGCAAGCTCTGCCTCCCAGGTTCATGCCATTCTCCTGCCTCAGCTTCCCCAGTAGCTGGAACTATAGGCTCCTGCCACCATGCCTGGCTAATTTTTGTATTTTTAGTAGAGACAGGGTTTCACCATGTTATCCAGGATGGTCTCGATCTCCTGACCTCATGCTGCTCCCACCTCAGCCTCCCAAAGTGCTAGGATTGCAGGTGTGAGCCACCGCACCTGGCCAATTAATTATATATATATATGTGTGTGTGTATATATATATATTTTTGAGATGGAGTCTCTGTTGCCCAGGCTGGAGTGCAGTGGCGCGATCTTGGCTTACTGCAACCTCCACCTCCCGGGTTCAAGCGATTCTCCTGCCTCAGCCTCCCAAGTAGCTGGGACTACAGGCGCGCACCACCACTCTCAGCTAATTTTTTTTGTATTTTCAGTAGAGAAGGGGTTTCACCATATTGGCCAGGCTGGGCTGGAACTCCTGACCTCGTAATCCACCTGCCTAGGCCTCCCAAAGTGCTGGGATTATAGGCGTGAGCCACTGCGCCCAACCAATTAACAATTTTTTTTTTTTTTTTTTTGAGTTGGAATCTCACTCTGTCTCCCAGGCTGGAATGCAGTGGCGCGATCTCTGCTCACTGCAAGCTCCGCCTCCTGAGTTCACACCATTCTCCTGCCTCAGCCTCCCAAGTAGCTGGGACTACAGGCACCCACCCACCATGCCTGGCTAATTTTTTGTATTTTTAGTAGAGACAGGGTTTCACCATGTTAGCCAGGATGGTCTCAATCATCTGACCTTGTGATCCGCCCGCCTCAGCCTCCCAAAGTGCTGGGATTACAGACTTGAGCCACCACGCTCAGCCGATAATTTTTAATACCACCAAATATCTGGTTTGTTCAACTCTCCTTGAGTCCCATAATTGTTTTTTTGTTGTTGTTTCTTTTTGTTTTTGTTTTTTTTTCACAGTTTGTTGAAAACAGGATCCAAACAAATTTTACACATTGCAGAAAGCTTTTGTTGCTAATATCTCAGGCTCTTTTAATTTACAGAAGAGTCAAACCCCAAGAAATTCTTTTTAAAGTCTGAATCATTCATGAATTACATATAAGCTTAATATTGTTAACAGTTACTGTGTCATAGTCCTTTAAATTCCCTCCACAGTATCTAATATGGTACTGTGCAGGTGGGCCCTCAGAAAATGTACTCTTAAAAGCAAAGTCTAGCTAACTTTTTCTGAAAGGAATAGATAGTAAATATTTTAGGCTTTGCAGGCCATATGGTCTCTGTTGCAAGTACTCAAGTGTTTGTCACTGCTACTCAACTCTCCTGTTAAAGCACTAAAGCAGCCATAGACAATTTGTAAATGAATCAGGCGGCTGTGTTGCAATAAAAGTTTGTTTATGCGAAAAGCTGAGCGGAGCGCGTTAGCTCAAGCCTGTAATCCTAGCACTTTGGGACGCTGAGATGGGCAGATCACTTGAGGTCCAGAGTTCGAGACCAGCCTGGCCAACATTGCCGAGGTGGGCGGATCATTTGAGGTCCAGAGTTCAAGACCAGCCTGGCCAACATGGTGAAACCCCGTCTCTACTAAAAATCAGCCGGGCATGGTGGCACCTGCCTGTAATCCCAGCTACTCGGGAGGCTGAGGCAGGACAATCGTATGAACCCAGGAGGCAGAGGTTGCCGTGAGCCGAGGACACCATTGCACTCCAGCCTGGGCAACAAGAGCGAAACTCCATCTCAAAGAAAAAAGCTGGCTGGCCATCCCTGTTCTAGAGAACTGGTTTTTCGTTTTTTTTTTGTTTTTTTTTTGAAACAGGCCACGCCCGGTTGAGAACTGGTTTTTCAAAATGTCCTCTGGTTAACTAGGGTTCTGTAAAGGTGTGGGAAGGGCAAAATGAATACTGGTAACACTCCACCTTTACCACCCACCTCATCCAGAGCTCTACATTTATGTATTTTACATACTGGGTTTCATGCGAAATTTTATTTGAAAATAGGATTCTCTCTCTTTTTTTTAATTGAAATTTGGCTGGGCATGGTGGCTCACCCCTGTAATCCCAGCACTTTGGGAGGTCGAGGTGGGTGAATCACTTCAGGAGTTCGAGGCCAACCTGGCCAATGTGGTGAAACACCATCTCTACTAAAAATACAAAAATTAGCCAGGCATGGTGGCACACACCTGTATCTCAGCTACTTGGGAGGCTGAGGCAGGAGAATCACTTCAACCCAGGAGGTGGAGGTTGCAGTGAGCTGAGATTGCATCACTGCACTCCAGCCTAGGCAACAGAGTGAGACTCCATCTCCAAAAAAAATAAAAATAAGAGACATAACCACCAAGCTGGGTATCAAGGAGATGGCCGAGACTGACCCCAAGACCGTGCAGGACCTCACCTCGGTGGTGCAGACACTCCTGCAGCAGATGCAAGATAAATTTCAGACCATGTCTGACCAGATCATTGGGAGAATTGATGATATGAGTAGTCGCATTGATGATCTGGAGAAGAACATCGCAGACCTCATGACACAGGCTGGGGTGGAAGAACTGGAAGGTGAAAACAAGATACCTGCCATACAAAATAGTTGAAGGTTGCTAATAATTTATACTGGAATCTGGAACACCATGTTTCCAAGCCAAGAGAAGATCGAATGGCTTTTTACAGCTAACTACTATGTGTAGACAGGTTTTATATTATAAAGTATGCATTCTTAACACGTACTATATAGTTAGTTTGTAGAGTGATTTACCCCCCAGTTTCTTTTCTTTTTTTTTTTTTTTTTGAGACGGAGTCTTGCTCTGTCGCCCGGGCTGGAGTGCAGTGGCCGGATCTCAGCTCACTGCAAGCTCTGCCTCCCGGGTTTACGCCATTCTCCTGCCTCAGCCTCCCGAGTAGCTGGGACTACGGGCGCCCGCCACCTCGCCCAGCTAGTTTTTTGTATTTTTAGTAGAGACGGGGTTTCACCGTGTTAGCCAGGATAGTCTCGATCTCCTGACCTCATGATCCGCCCGTCTCGGCCTCCCAAAGTGCTGGGATTACAGGCTTGAGCCACCGCGCCCGGCCAGTTTCTTGAACATAGTGTCTTCACATCTTGGACCTTGGTCAGTTGTGCTATTCGTTATTAAACACTAAAACTTTGGTGGTTCCTGCATAACTGTCAAATTTTTTAGTGTATTTCTGTGAAGTCTTATTTTTTTTTCTTGTCATTCCTTTTGTAGTAGTTGCTGTTTGGATAAAAGTTGCTGTGGGATTTTTTTATTAAACAAATAGTAAACCCTTCGGGGGAAAAAATAAATAAATAAATAAATTCATGGGTCTGTGACACACTACTGGTCTTTTTTTGTTTTTGTTTTTGTTTTTTTCTTTTTTAAAGAAATGGTGTCTTATGTTGCCCAGGCTGTTCTTGAACTCCTGGGCTTGAGTGATTTTCCTGCTTTGGCCTCCCAGAGTGTTGGGATTATAGGCATGAGCCACCATACCTGCCCGCTACTGGTCTTTATAGTAACAGTGACTGCTGTCACTACTATTTTGTGCAAGGCACTATGCACTTACGCACTTAACTCTTATTTTACCTGATCTTTGCAGTAACCTTACAAGTTAGGCTTTGTCATCCTTAGGGAGAAGTAACTTGCTCAAAATCATTAAGCTAGTAATTGGTAGTGTGGGAATTGAGACTTAGACCTCTTTATTTCAGGGCCTATTCTTTTTTCCTCTCCATTTTGAAAATTTTCAAATTTCAGAAGTATGAGATACAAAAATAATGTACTTTCTTTATCCCTCCTATTTCTCTTCTTTTTCTTTCTCATATGTATATTTTTACATATATGGACTTTTCCCTGACCATTTGAGAGTTAGTTGCACAAATCATGACACTTTACCTCTAAATACTTTAATTAGTACACATCTCTTGTTGTTGTTGTTTTTGTTTTTTGAGACAGGGTCTTGCTTTGTCACCCAGGCTGAAGTGTACTGGTATGATCATAGCTCACTGTAACCTTGAACTCCTGGGCTCCAGCAGTCCTCCCACCTCAGCCTCCCTGGTAGCTAGGACTACAAGCACTCACCACCACACCCAGCTAAATTTAATTTTAATTTTGTAGTGATAGGGGTCTTGCTATGTTGCCCAAGCTGGTCTCAAACTCTTGACCTCAAGAGATCCTCCCATCTTGGCCTCCCCAAGTGCTGGAATTAAACCACTGAGCTCGATCAGTGTGTATCTCTTAAGAACAAGATCATTCTCCTACAAAATAATGTATTACAACACCATTATTATACTCAAGAAATTTAATGTTAATGCCAATACTATTATCTAGTATACAATCCACATTCACTTTTCCTCAGTTGTTCCAGTAGTATCCTTTGTATCTCTTTTTTGGGGTAAAGGATCCAATTAAGCATCATACATTGCATCTAGTCATATATCTTTATTCATCTTTAGAGGGTTTCCCCAGTCTTTTTCCCTCTGTTATTTTATTATGAAAATTTTGAATACACAACAAAGTTAGAAGAATCTTACTACTTAGATTCCATTAATATCTTACTATGTTTTATTACAAATCTATTCTCTCTAGCCATCCTTTAATCCACGTTATGTTTTTGATGCTTTGCAAAGTAAGTTGCATATATTGGTTCATTTTCCCTGAAATACTTAAGCATGCAGATCATGAACTAAGTTCCAGTATTTATGTGAAATGCACAAATATTAAGTTTAAATTTGCAGAGTTTGGTCATATGCATATACCTATCAAGACGCAGAGTATTAATATCACCCTGGAAGAATCCCTCATATCTCTTCTCCCCTCCCCCTAAAGGCAACCACTGTTTATTTCTGTAAAATTCTGCTTATATGATATTCTAGAATTTGATGTTAGTAGAATCATACCAGTATACTTTTGTGTAATCTTTCACTCAGCATAATGTTTTTGAGATTGATCCATGTTATATTCCTTTTTATTACTGAGTAGTATTCTAGCGTATGAATATACCAGTTTCTTCATACAGTTATTCTCTTGGTGTGTTTTTCACTATTACAAAGAAAGCTGCTGTGAACATTCTTGTACAGGTTGTATAGTGAGCATAAGATTTCACATCTTTTGAATAAATAGCTAGGAATGGAATTGCTAGGTTATAAAGAAACTGCCAAACCTTTTTCCAAAGTAGTTGTACTATTTTAATTCCCACTAGCAGTTTATGAGCATTCTAGTTATTTTACTTGTTTTACATCTTTGCCACCATTTGATATTGTTTTACCCCCTTAATTTTAGCCATTCTGGTAGTCATGTAATGATTCTAATTGCATTCCCTGATGGCTAATAATGTTGAGCACTTTTTTTTTCACATGATTGTTGTCTAATTTTGTATCTTCTGTAAAGTGTTCAAATGTTTTGTCCATTTTAAAATTGGATTATGTGACTTTTTATTATTGAGATAGGAGTTCTTTGTATGTCCTGAATACCAGTTGTTTGTCAAATATGTGTTCTACAAATATTTTCTTCTAGCGTGTGCTTGCCTATTCATTTTCTTTTTCTTTCTTTTTTTTTTTTTTGTTTTGAGACGGAGTCTTGCTCCGTCGCCCAGGCTGGAGTGCAGTGGCTGGATCTCAGCTCATTGCAAGCTCCACCTTCCGGGTTCACGCCATTCTCCTGCCTCAGCGTCCCGAGTAGCTGGGACTACAGGCGCCCGCCACTTCGCCCGGCTAGTTTTTTGTATTTTTTAGTAGAGACGGGGTTTCACCGTGTTAGCCAGGATGGTCTCGATCTCCTGACCTCGTGATCCGCCCGTCTCGGCCTCCCAAAGTGCTGGGATTACAGGCTTGAGCCACCGCGCCTGGCATATTTTTAAAATGTGTCTCCTGTAGACAATATACCATTGGGTCATGCTTTTATCCATTCTGACAATCTCTTGTTGTTCTCTCAGGTACTAGACTTGATCATCTTATTCTAATAGACATAGCTTCTAACTCAAACATCTTACGTGATTATGTTGGTAGTTCCTAAGTAGAAATCTTTACAACCCTAAAAAGATAAGCAGTGCTGGGTCCATTTACAGATGAGCAAACAAAGGCTTAAAGGCTTCAAGCCTGTAATTACCTACTCTGGGATAGGATTCAAAGGCAGTTAGACTCCAAAGACAGTACTGCAATGCCAAACTGCCTTTGCTGCAAAAAAGCCACAGAGGCCCCCTCCCTCCCTACTCACATTGTAGCAGTTTTCTTTCAAGCTTAGAGATAAGCTTTTTCTCTTAAGAGGTACACTTTTACTGATCTACTTCCTACTAGTACTTGTCTATAATCTTTATAGCTTAATCTTTAACAGCTGAAATTTTTGTTTAAGCAATTTGATAATATATATGTAGAACTTAAAAGTAATTCATATCTTCTGACCCATGAATTAAAGTTTGAAAATCTACTCTAAAAACATCATCAGAATTTAGATGAAATTGTATGGACAAAGATGGTTTATTAAAGCATTATTTATAATAATGAACAACTTAACCCAGTGTTCAAAAACAAGATGAAGTATTACAAAAGGATTCAAAATAAAGACTGAAAGACAATACAGTATACTGAAATATTAACCATAATTTGGAGGAGACTAAAAGCAGAGAGACAGATGATAAAGCAGTCTTAGTAGAAGTGGACAGACTTGAGAGTCTTTTGGCTAGAGAAGCAGACCTTCTGACTGGTCAAGATGAGAGAAGGCAGTCTTAACTCAGGTTTCTGGCTAAGCCAATTGTAGGGTACTCAACTTAGCCCCTCTGAGTAATTCAGAAGATCACCGTGTTGTGTTTAACTATATTATTTGTACTTCTTTACTGACAATCCAATTAGTATTTATTTAGCAGCAACTATAATCCAGATACTGTTCTGCAAGCTGAGGGTACAGTACTAAACACAGAAGTCAGTGTTCTATAAAGCTTACCTTTTTGTGAGAGAAACAGATAATAAATACAATTTAAGAAAAACGAGGCAAGAAGAGGGGATGGAGAATGACTAGAACAGAGGAAAAAAGGGGGCTTGATTAAAGGGGAAGATCAAGGGAGACTTCTTGAGGTGATATTTGAATACAGTCATTCTAGGTCAGGGAATAAATATAAAGGCCCTAAAGCAAGCGTGTGTTTGGCATGTTTCTTAGAGCTGCAGGAAAGACACAATGACTGAATTAGATTGAGCGATGGGGAAAGGAGAGAAGAAATGAACAGTGGTCAGATCATGTGAGGTGAGGTTTTTGTACTTTATTCTAAATATGATGAAAAGCCATAGAGGGGTTGAGAATAGGGAATGATGTAATCTAACTGGCTACAGTGTGGAAAATAATCTATAGAGGGACAGGGGCAAGAATGGAATTGAGGAGACTAAGCAGGGGTGGAGGGGAATGGCTCTTGCATTATTCCAGGGAAGATCTGATGTTTGCTTTAACCATAGAGGTAGCTGTGAGGTAAAGAAGTTGTCAGATTTGGGAACATTTTGAAGGCTGAGCGTACAGGATTCGTTGGAGTGTGAGAGAACCAGAAAGACTAAGGTGAAATCAAGGTTTTGCCCCAAGCAACTGCGTTAATGATGACTTCGTTGTTTGAGAGCGGGAACACTGGGGTAGGAGCAGGTTTGGAGGAAGAAATTAAGAATTTGGTTTTGTACATAATTTTAAGATGCCCAGTGAATAACCAAATGAAGATGTTGAGCAGACAGTAGGATATACAAGTCTAGAAATAACCTTATGGGAAATATTACTGCATATTTGTAAGCTGATGGAATGATCTAAAAAAAAGAGGGAAAAAGTGATGTTTCAGGAGAGATGATGGCAGGAGGGGAATCCTTAATTAAGCAAAAGCATTCAGATTCAGGGTCAAATGGAAAAGTTAGCCTTACATAGCCATGTGAGCAATTCATTCTGTGCAGTAGGAGGGAAGGCAGAGGATATGGGTACAGATGCAGATAGACTAATACTTTTGGTGGTGGAAGAGTGTAGAAGTTCTCTCTGGTACTACTTTTTTTCTCATCAAAAAGTCTGAAAGGTTGGTTTAACATTAGAAAATCAGTTAATATACTATATTGCAGAACAAAGGACAAAAACCACACAATATCTAAATGGACACAGAAAAAGCATTTGATAGAATTCAGTACTCCTTCATGACAATAAAATACTCAGCAAACTAGGAATAGACAGGAACTTCCTCAGCCTGATAGAGGGCATCTATGAAAAACTCACAGCTAATATCATACTTAATGGTGAAAGACTGACAGCTTTCCCCAAAATCAGAAACAAGACAAGGGTGTTCATTCTTGCCACTTCCATTCAACATGGTAAAAGAGGTTCTAGCCAGGACAGTTAGGAAAGAAATGAAATAAAAGCCATTCAGGTTGGAAAGGAAGACGTTAACTACTCTATCAGATGACATCTTTTATATAGAAAATCCTAGAGAATCCACTGAAATAAAATAAGCCTTTAGAACTAATAAACGAGTTCAGCAAGTTTGCAGGATACAAGGTCAATATAGAAAATGAACTGTATTTTTGTACACTAGCAGTGAACAATCTGAAAATGGATTTAAGAAAAGAGTTATATTTAATATAGTATCAAAAATAATAAAATACTTAGGAATATGTTTGACAAAAGAAATAAAAAACTTCTCTGAGAATTATAAAACATTGTTGAAAGAAATTAAACAAGACCTAAATAAATGGAATGGTATTTCATGTTCATGGTTTAGAATACTTAATGTTGTTAAGATGGCAGTATTCACCAAGTTGATCTAGAGATTTCAAATCCTTCTCAAAAGTCCAGCTAGGCTGGGCACTTTGGGAGGCTGAGGGGGGCAGATCACCTGAGGTCAGGAGTTCGAGAACAGCCTGACCAACGTGGAGAAACCCTCTCTCTGCTAAAAATAGAAAAAAAAAATTAGCCAGGCATGGTGGCACATGCCTGTTATCCCAGCTACTCAGGAGGCTGAGACAGAAGAATCCCAGCTACTCAGGAGGCTGAGACAGGAGAATCGCTTAAACCCAGGAGGCAGAGGTTGTGATGAGCCAAGATCATGCCGTTGCACTCCAGCCTGGGCAACAGGAGCGAAACTCCACCTCAAACAAACAACAAAAAAACCCCACAAAAATCCCAGCTGACTTTTTTGTATAAATTGATAAGTTGGTCCCAAAATTCATACCAAAATACAAGGGACACAGAATAGAACAGTCTTGAAAAAGAACGAAGTTAAGGGTTCATGCTTTCCAATTTTACAACTTACTAATTCAGACAGCCTGGTTCTGGCATAAAGGTAGGCATGACGGTTCAGTGGAATGGAATTGAGGGTCCAGAAGTAAAACCATACATTTGTGGGCAATTGGTTTTTGATAAGGATGTCAAGACAATTCAGTGGGGGAAAACAATCCAGTCTTCTTAATATGTAGTGCTGGGACAACTGAATATCCACATGCAAAACCATGAAGTTGGACCACTTGTTTATACTACATATGAAAATAGATCAAAGACCTAAATGTAAGTCATAAAGCTTTTATAGGCAGCTACAGTGGTACACGCTGGTAAGTCCCATCTACTTGGGAGGCTGAGGCAGGAGGATCCTTTGAGTCCCACTTGGGCAACATAGTTGAGACCTTATCTCAGCAAGTCAGGGGAACTGTCTTAGGGATAAAACCTCACAATCATAGGTTTGGCAGTGGATTCCTAGATATAATACCACAAGCACAGACAACAAAAGAAAAAAGATAAATTGGACTTTATCAAAATTTAAAACCTCTGTGCATCAAAGGACACTATCAAGAAAGTGAAAAGACAACCTACAGAATAGGAGAAAATATTTGCAAATCATATGTGTGTTAAGGGTTTAGTATCCAGAATATATAAAGAACTCTCTTTCTGTCACCCAGGCTGCAGTAGTGCAATCTTGGCTTGCTGCAACCTCTGCCTTCCCAGCTCAGGCAATCCTCCCACCTCAGCCTCCCAAGTACTTGCCATTGAATCATAGACTTTAAATGGGTGGATTATATGGTACATGAATTTATCTCAATAAAGTTATATTTAAATAAAAAAGAATGGTGATACAGGAATCAGAATGGATGTTAGAGGTTTGAGAATAGCAGAGAAGATGTGAAATGTACCTGGGAGGATGGAAGAATGAACCGACTAGGAAAATATATCAGGATTGCTAGGCAGTAGTGAGGGACCGCTTAAGATTTTGATCTTAAATAAAAAGTGAGCCCAGTCAGCACTGTTATATGTGTTTTTGTTCCTGTCACATTCAGCAGATAGGGACACATAATAAGTAGGAGGGCTGTATTTAACCAAAGTTGGATTTTGCAAGGAAGCACAGTAGAAAGAAGTTGAGGGAATATTCAAGGGGATTGTTAATATGATAACTAGGTAAACTAAGGTAAGAAGGAATGTGAGGATACGACGGGGTAATAGTGAAAAGATGATAGTATAGGATTAGATGTCCTAGTGGGGCTGAAGGGTGATTGGTGTAAGAACATTAGAGAGGGTGAGTTGGGAAAGATAGGTGATGGTGATCAGAGAATGGGCACCTGAAATTGAGCTCATCATTAATGATAGGCTCAGCTAGAATTCTTCATTGGAACCATAGAAGTCAGAAAATGAATTGATTGTTTGCTCACTTCTCCCAGTTATGACACATAGCTGGTACCATTTTAGATGCAGGGGACAGAAATTGATTTATAACATTTGGTGGATACCTTAGGGCATTAGGCTTACTCCTCTCTTGGAACCCCACTGGAGAAAGGCTGAGATGGTAGGAGCCATAGGAATTAATAAACAAGAGGTCAAGGAACTGAGAGGCTGGACTACTGGATGGATCATATCTTGGGTTGAACTTACAAAAACTGCAGCATCATATGGGTCAGTCTAATATGTATATGTAGATATTGAAATCACCAAGAATGGTGGCAAACGGGAAGAGAATCCAGTTGAAGAGGTATGCCAGAGGAGGCTTGGATTTCTTTTGGTGCTCAATAGGATTGGTCCTGGTTATCTCTTGAAAGAACAGCAGTATCCAATGGGAACTTGTGCAATGATAGAAATGTTCTATATCTGTGCTGTCAAATATGGTAGCCACATGTGGCTATTGAGCATTTGAAATGTGGCTTATGGGACTGAGGAATTCAATTTTTTAATTATTTTTTGAGACAGAGTTTTGCTCTTGTTGTCCAGACTGGAGTGCAATGACATGATCTCGGCTTTACTACTACCTCTGCCTTCCAGGTTCAAGCGATTCTCCTGCCTCAGCCTCCCAAGTAGCTGAGATTATAGGCATGTGCCACCATACCCAGCTAATTTTGTATTTTTACTAGAGACGGGGTTTCACCATATTGGTCAGGCTGGTCTCAAACTCCTGACCTCAGGTGATCCACCCACCTTGGCCTCCCAAAGTGCTGGGATTATAGGTGTGAGCCACCGCACCTGGCCCAATTTAAAATTATATTTAATTCTAATTAAGATTTAAATTTAAGTAGCCACATGTCTCAGAGACTCACAGATTTTATTTTATTTTATTTTATTTATTTTATTTTTTTTGAGACAGTCTCATTCTGTCGCCCAGGCTGAAGTGCATTGGTGTAATCTCAGCTCACTGCAACCTCCACCTCCCGGGTTCAAACAGTTCTCCTGCCTCAACCTCCCGAGAAGCTGGGATTACAGGCACTCACCACCAAGCCCGGCTAAATTGTCTATTTTCAGTAGAGGCAGGGTTTTGTTGTGTTAGCCAGGCTGGTCTGGAACTCCTTACCTCAAGTGATCCGCCTGCCTTAACCTCCCAAAGTGCTGGGATTACAGGTATGAGCCACCTTACCCAGCCAATAATTTGTGCTAATAATAACCTTTAATTGAGACTAGTTCCTGAGGTCATTGGTTGTAGGGAGGCAGGCAGCATGGCTGCCTCACTGTGTGCAGGTGGAGCTTGTCTTCCCTTCTTTTCCTTATATCCACTGAAGAAGTGCTAGGCTGAAAGAGGGGTGATCTTAGCAGGAACAGACACAGCTCTGTGGCTTCCCATTATTTTCTGCTGAGGTGGTTTTGAGGTTGAGGGAGACAAACTGAGAAGACTTTAACCACTTGTCATTCTGTCAAAACTCCCTTCTTTGTATATATAATTTCCACTCTCCTCAGGGAACCATTGTCTTTACAATTTATAGTACTAGGCCATATGTTTTTTATTTTTGATTGCTTATCTTCTTTGAATTTTGGAAACAAATGTATTGATGTTTATATGGTATTGGTAATTGTTCTGTAATGCCTAGGCTATTTATTTGTCCATTTTGTTTGTAAAATTTAGTATGGAAATCACTTAAGACTTGAGTTCTAACCCAAATTGTAGGCTAGCTAGTGGTCACTGGTTGCACGGATGGGTTTAAGTCTTTGGATAAGGCTAAGAAATAAATCTGGAAGAAGAATAATGAAAATTGTATAAACAAATAGTAAGTGAATAAAACTAATGTTTACTGAGTGCTTTCTGTGGGCTGGATACTCTTACAGTATCTGATATGATTGTTAGCAAAACTCTTCAGGTTAAATGCAGTTATCTCATTCAACAGGTAAGGAAATTGTTACTCAGGTTACAGACCTTGCCTAAGACCACACAGCTAGTAGAGGCCCAACTTGGACACCTACTGTCCAACCCTAAAGCCAGTGAGTGCCCTTCATCACAAGGCAATACTGATTATTTGTATCTTAACAGTGCCAGGCCACAGTTCTAAGTACAACTCCTTAAAGCATTTCCCATACAGTGGAATATAATCTGCTGAGGTAATGGTCTTATGTTTATTGTCGTCTCTCTCAGCTTTCAGTGATCCCTGTTCTCTTCTACCTTTCCTTGATAGTTGTACTCAGACCCCATTGTTCTCTTTTGAAATCTGTGGCTGCTGTTATCAGCAGTTTGGTTTTTGGATATGTGTTTCATAATGAATTCTCTGCCTGTAGCTAGTTCATATAGCTCTCTCAACCCTCATAAACCACAAGTGCTCCTTCAGAGCAACCTACATGCACTTCTCTGCTCTTTTGTAGGGGCAGTAGGTTTCAAAGGAAAAACAGCAGCAAGCCCCAGTCCATTCCGTTGTGATCATAGAATTACCGTATAGTCCTAACCATCTATCAATATCAAGTCTCTCCCTTCAAATTCTCTTCTACCTGCCCCCTCATTTACCACTTACCACCTTTTCTCTTCCCATTCTTTAGCTTCTTATTTTCCAGGAGTGGCAGCCTGCTCTTGTAGAAGAACATATGCTTCTGTAGTCAGATTTGTACTGCATTCCTTGTGCTTTTTGTTTTTTGTTTTTTGTTTTTGTTTTGTGACCTTGATCAGGTTAATTAATATTTCATTTACAGCCAGGCACAGTGGCTCATGCCTGTAATCCCAGCACTTTGGGAGGCCAAGGCAGGTGGATCACAAGGTCAGGAGTTCAAGACCAGCCTGGCCAAGATGGTGAAACCCCATCTCTACTAAAAATATAAAAATCAGCAAGGTGTGGTGGCAGGCGCCTGTAATCCCAGCTACTCAGGAGGCTGAGGCAGGAGAATCGCTTGAACCTGGGAGGCAGCGGTTACAGTGAGCCAGTATCACGCCACTGCACTCCAGCCTGCGACAGAGCAAGATGTGTCTCAAAAAAAAAAAATTATTTACTATAAAATAGAAATAATGATATATTCTTTGTAGGATTGTTGTAAAGAAAGAGATTATGTTTATAAAGTCTCTGGCACAGAGTAGGTCCTCATAAAACAAGAGCTCTTTTTTCCCCTAGAATCTATTGATAAAATTTAATTCAGCAAGTATTTATTAGCATTTAATCTATTTATTAGCATTTAATCTGTCCTAGACTCTGCTGAGGATGCTGAAGAGAAAAAAAAAAAAAAAGAAAAGAAAACCCAGAGTCTCTGAATTCAGAAAGTTGCATGGTGTAGAAGGAAAACTGACATATAAATGAATAGGAACAGAAATGTGCTAAATGCAATAGTGATATATAGACAGTACTAGAATCAATTAATGCTTTTTCCAACCCTGTCTGTGGAGTGGTTTCCAGGTATTTCTTTTGGAAAAATACGTGCTAGTCAAGATGGGGGACAAGTAGAAAAAGAAAAATAAAAAATAGCACTCCTAAAGGATTCTGTAATCTTTGAGGTGCCAGCCTTTTAAGAATGGATTTCAGCAAGGCACTTGATAAAATCTCTCATGAAGTCCTTGTGTGTAAGATAGAGAAGTATGGGCTGGTTGATATAATAGGAGGTGGATTTGAGGCTGGTTCTGTCCTGGATGTTTTTCTCCTGCAGTACTTTAATTTTACTTATAAAATCTCTGCGTTGGAAGGAACCTTAGATCATTTAATCTGTGCCTGACTCTATATAATCTGATTCCTCCCTTCTAATTTTTAATTTGATTTACAGAAAAGTATACAGTGAAAAGTATGCCTCCTTCCTCTTCCAGTCTTCAAGTATTCCTGTCATCCTCCCCAGAGGCAAACACTATTATTAGTTGCTTGTGTGTGATCTTGTGTTATTATGCATATCTCTTTACACCTTGGGTTGTAGTTATTTGAGTGTGTATGCTGTCTCCATTAGTAAACTGCACTCTCCTTAAGAGCAGGGACAGTGCCTCATAATTTCCTGTATCTCCCCAAATTACTTGCACATTGAAGATTGTCAATAAATGTTTGCTTAATTATTTAAAGGAAAGTTTAACAGGGAGAAGACAGACTTCTCTGGTAACATGTCACAGTTTTGTCCTTGGCCATATCCTTTATAACCATTTTTCCCTGGTGACTTGGATGAAGATGTAAAAAGTGTGGTTGTCATATATGCAGATGACACATAGCTGAGAAAGAGAGCTAATAACATCAGATGACAGAGTCAAGACTGCAGATGATCTCAATAAATAGAAACGTTCAGCTGAAAAGAACGGGGACAAATACAAAATCCCGTGTTTAAGGGGAGACAAAAAATACCCAGCAACTTAGTTAGCAAAGTACAGAATTAAGAGACTTGTCTTGGTAACATTGTATTGTATTGTGTATTGTATTGTATTGTATATTTTTTGAGACAGTCTAGCTCTTCACCTAGGCTGGAGTGCAGTGGCGCTGTTTCAGCTCACTGCAGCCTCAACCCTCCTGGCTCAGTTGATCCTCCCACCTCAGCCTCCTGAGTAGCTGGGACTACAGGCAAGCACCACCATGCTGGCTAACTTTTATATTTTTTTGTAGAGACGGGGGTTTCACCCTGTTGCCCAGGCTGTTCTCGAGCTCCTGGTCTCAAGTGATCGCCTGCCTCAGCCTCCTAAAGTGTTGAGATTACAGGCATGAGCCACTGCACCCAGTGATGTTAACGTTTTATTTGAAGATAATTTGGGAGGGTAGGGGATAGATCTTAATTTCCTTTAAGTTCAATTTAAGCCAGTAGTATACCAGGATTGTCAATAAAGCAAACACAGCCTTGACTGAATCAGTAGAGTATGAGTCCACATGGGGTAGCTCATGGTTCTTCTGTTCTTTTTACTAGTTGGATTGTTTGTTGAATATTGGATTCTGTTTGGGGTGCTACACATATTAAGGAAAACTGACAAATTGGATTGTATATCTAAAAGAGGTTAATTAGGAAGGTAAAACATAAGTATAGGAATCAGATCTAGATTCTATCCTGGGTTTTACTATTTAGTAGTTGTGATAGTGTGGTGAAGTCAATTCCTCTTAGTTTATTTCCATACCATTAAAACCGGGGAAAAGTAATAATACCAATCTGGAGGGTCATCGTAAGGATTAGAGCTAACCTAGGCATTCAGAGTTTCGGCAATCCAAATCTTAATAGAATAGCCATAGTAACTAGGCATAGTTCTTCCTTTGATGATGGTTGCATTTTAATAGGGGCAGAAAACCTAGTAAATCCAAGATTTTGTTAAGTGTTCAAAGAGCTGACTTGTGGAAAGGCGGGTAAATGTATTCATATAGTCCCCAGTAAATGCAGATTGAGCCAGATTGCAACAGAATGGATTTTCCTAGGAGGAAGTGAATTTCCCTCAATTAAAAGATAACAGCCAAGTTGGCCAGGCGCGGTGGCTAACGTCTGTAATCCCAGCACTTTGGGAGGCTGAGGCAGGTGGATCACCTGAGGTCAGGAGTTCGAGACCATCCTGGCTAACATTGTGAAACCCCCGTCACTAATAAAAATACAAAAAATTAGCTGGGCATGGCGGTGGGTGCCTGTAATCCCAGCTACTCAGGAGGCTGAGGCAGAAGAATCACTTGAACTCTGGAGGCAGAGATTGCAGTGAGCTGAGATCACACCATAGCACTCCAGCCTGAGCAAGAAGAGTGAGATTCCGTCTCAAAAAAAAAAAAAAAAAAAAGAAAAGAAAAAGAAAATACAGTCAAGACCGTATGATTGCTTGTCAGGGATGTTTATAGAAGCCATTTTTGTATGAGTAGGAGGTTGATCTAGAAGGTTAGGCAAACGGCCAACCATGGGCCTAATCTAGCCAGATACCTGTTATTGTAGATAAAGTTTTATTGAAACATACCCATTTGTTCATGTATAGTCTGTGACTGCTTTCCTGCTAACAGTGCAGAGTTGAGTAGTTGTGACAGAGACCATATGGCCTACCAAGCCTAAAATATTTACTCTCTGTCTCCACAGATAAAGTTTGCTGACCCCTGGACTAGATAAATGCTTCACAACCTAAGTTACTCGTAACCCTGCTAAATTATCTGTTGTGGGGATTCAGGTGTTAGGAGGAAAGAAGGTAGAGTTTGACGTGAAATTGTTGCAGTTTTTCTTGTTATGCAAGGAATGAAGTGGAAAACACTTGATTAAATAACCTCCAAGATCCTTTAAGAGACTGATTTTATAAACAGATGTCTTTTGGTGTGAGAGACAATATATTTGTGTATCAATTGGGCTAAAGCCATTTATACCCACTAGAATTGGGAGGTGGTACTAGTGTAGTGAAGAAAGACTGGTTGTATTAACTGTTCTGAGCCACAGTTTTCTCACTGCAGAACTTTTCAAAGTTTTGTAAAGATTAGAGCTTATGTAGGCACTCAGATGTGGCTGTCATTACTATATTTCATAGAGTACCTCACTTAAGTGTGTGTCATACCAGATAGAATTTTGCTTGGGAAAATGTAAATCCCTCCCTTGAGTGCTGCAAGCTGGGATAGTACACAAAAACCTTTCTTGGTGTGGAGTAGATCTTTAGATCTCATGGCTTAGCATATAGCGGAATATCTTGTGGAGGACAGAATATTGTCAAAACTTTTGTTTTGGTGCAAATGTTACAATTGCTATTCTCAATGCTAGAAAGATTGAGACTTCGCAAACAATGTATTTCTCCTAGTGGGATAAGGTTTTAAACTTTGCTTCTTCCTATACATTTTGTCTTTTATATTCAGAGTTTACTGGTAGCTAATTATATATATTTTTTACTTTTTTTTTTTTTTATTAAAAGTATTGACTCGGAGACAAAAAGAGGCCAAGACCAAGAGTGACAGTGGGACAGCTGCCCAGACTTCTCTAGACATTGACAAGTAAGTAGGTGTGCTGCATTCACAGAGCTCCTGTATAGCATGCCATCATTTGGACTGAAGAAAAAGATCAGTTGTTATCTTACCCATCTGACCCTGTATTTCTTTGGCCTGCCAATGGCTTCATTGCTTGGATGCCTGAATCTCTCTCTTTTTTTTATTTTTTTTGAGATGGAGTTTCACTCTTCTTGCCCAGGCTGAAGTGCAATGGCATGTTCTCGGCTCACCACAACCTCCGCCTCCTGGGTTCAAGTGATTCTCCTGCCTCAGCCTCCCAAGTAGCTGGGATTACAGGCACGGGCCATCACGACTGACTAATTTTGTGTTCTTAGTAGACGCGGGGTTTCTCCATGTTGGTCAGGCTATCTTGATCTCCTGACCTCAGGTGATCTGCCCACCTCGGCCTCCCAAAGTGCTGGGATTACAAGTGTGAGCCCCCGCGCCCGGCCCTGAATTTCTTTTTCTTATTCCTAGTCTCTGTCAGTGTAGGTGGCCTTTGTATCCATTTTTAATACACTAAAAACAATCCTGCCACCCACTCCACTTCCACATTGCTCTTAGGTTTCTGTTTTAATTTGCATATTGGTATTTGGTGCTCTTTGGGAAGCATTGAATATTTCACATAATAGTACAGACGTTGAATTGCAAAAGGTTGGGCAATATAGAAAATTTTTTGGGCCGGGCGCGGTGGCTCAAGCCTGTAATCCCCAGCACTTTGGGAGGCCGAGACGGGCGGATCACGAGGTCAGGAGATCGAGACCATCCTGGCTAACACGGTGAAACCCCGTCTCTACTAAAAATACAAAAAACTAGCCGGGCGAGGTGGCGGCGCCTGTAGTCCCAGCTACTCGGGAGGCTGAGGCAGGAGAATGGCGTGAACCCGGGAGGCGGAGCTTGCAGTGAGCTGAGATCTGGCCACTGCACTCCAGCCTGGGTGACAGAGCGAGACTCCGTCTCAAAAAAAAAAAAAAAGAAAACTTTTTGGTTGTGTGTTGCAGCTTGACGGAGAAAGCTCTTTCTGAGGAAGGGGTCAGGTGTAGGTGCTGCCATCTGAAAGTAAAGTCATTACCAAGAGTAGATTAAAGCAGTTACTAAGCAGAAACTTCATCTTTGAAACACAGATCTTAGACCCTGAATTTCAGGGCTGTCTTCCCTAATTTAGTGGAGCAGAACTGATCCTTTGGAATCTTACTGTAATGTAGACATTCGTCTAGAAATTCCTCACATTGTATTACAGTAATTTTTTTTTAAAAAAGGAACATTTCTGTATTCCTGGTTAGTCTGAGTTTTTTGAGACAAATACTTGCCTTAATTCATGTTTATATCCCCAGCTTCTAATAAAATATTATTGTTATTCTGAGACAGCAATAATAGCTGTTTGTTTAGTGCTAGTATTATGTGCCAATCATTGTGCTAGGTGCTTTGTTTGTAACTCTCACTGTGGTTGATTTAAGGTAGTTATTCTTTTGTTTTTTAAATAAGGAAACTAAAGAGAAATTATATGTAACTGGTTAAGATCACTGCAGTAAAAGTGACAAAGTCTGTCTGACTCTAACACTCCTGCCTCTTATGCAGTACTTCTGTCTCTCATGTAGTAGGGAATTAATAAATGTTTTTTGCATTAATTGATAAACCTTGAAAGGTATATTAGTCTAGCTTTTCTCACAAGGCAGCATTTTGCTTGCATTCTTCTGGATAATTAAGTATTTGAGAGACTTATTTCTCCTATTGTAAAAATCTTCAGAAAAAGTCTTCCTTACAGCTAATCCAAGTCTCCCTTGCTGTAGTTATTGAATAATAACCATCTGGCCATCATTATGGCCAGAAAGAGATGTCCAAGATAGCATGCTTTGGAAAATTTTTTTTAGCTTCTTAAAACCAAGGTGATCTTATGAGTCAGGCACATCTAGTTTCTGACAGTTATTACCTATAAGACCGTAGTTAGATTAGTTCCTTCCTAATGGAGCTGAATAATTCATTGAGAATTGTGGTTAAAGAGCCTTGTACTGTTTCTCACCACAGAGAAAATACTTAGTAAATATTCATTTTTTTCTTTTACCCCCAGTGATTCCATTTTTACTGATGCCCAGTAAACTTTATCTCAAGGACCTACTTTTCCTCTCTTTTCCCAAACTCTACTCTTCTAAAAAGATAAAGATAGCTATGCATATAAAATTATGCAAAAGTCTCTGGCAGAACCACATGGTTTTTAGTAACTTCTTAGTTGATGTTGCAGATTGTAGAATTAAGGAAGTCAGCATGTAGACAGACTTGATTTACTAATCAGACAAGTTCATCCACCCTGGTAAAATGTCAACTTAATTTAATGCTTTTGGTGCTCCCTTTTCTGTGGAAATTTTAACTTCTCTTTGAAAAAACTATTACACTTAATTTTGGAAGAGTTTGACAGAATATTTTATGTCTGAAGAGCAATCAGCATTGTTTGAGATAGTTTGAAGAGCTGATTTCATTACCATCCCACTGCTGCAACAGCAGGGTACAGAGAAACAGCCAGGGAAAACTGCTAATCACTCAGTCCTTTTGATTGGCGTTGGGTTAGTTT
The DNA here is from genome assembly GCF_007565055.1 of Rhinopithecus roxellana. Lineage (NCBI taxonomy): Eukaryota > Metazoa > Chordata > Mammalia > Primates > Cercopithecidae > Rhinopithecus > Rhinopithecus roxellana. The sequence goes on from NC_044551.1 coordinate 171,083,320, forward strand.
TATTGGTGATCCTGCTGAGCGAATCTGCATTGGTTGATATGTCTCCTCCACAGAATAACTTTGGGATGTAAAAACACAATTTGAGACATATCTAGGGGCCCAGAGGCAAAGGCGCATCTTAAAACTGTGTTTTCTTCCTTTTTTGTTATTGGCTAGGAATGAGAAGTGTTATCTCTGTAAATCCCTGGTCCCATTTAGAGAATATCAGTGTCATGTGGACTCCTGTCTCCAGCTTGCAAAGGCTGACCAAGGAGATGGGCCTGAAGGGAGTGGAAGAGCATGTTCAAGTGTGGAGGGGAAGCAGCAGCAGAGGCTGTGGAACCCAAAGGTATGTGTAGAGTGTTTTGGGAAAGGCTACCTAACCCTCCTGGTTGTCAGTTGTAAGAGACCACAGTTCTGTTCTGGCTTTTTCTTCTCCCTCCCCTCTTCCTTCTATTTATCTTGAAACAAGATTTGTGCTTTTTAAAATTATTTTTCCTTTTAATTTAAAAATTAAATTTTAAATTACATGTCCATTGTAGAAAATATGGAAAGTTCAAAAAAATATAAATAATCAGGGGAAGTCATCACCCATAATTTAGCTACTCAAAGATGATAACTTTTAATGTATTGGCCTATTTTCTTCTGGTCTTTTTTTCTGTGCATTGTTAATGTAATTGACACTGTTCTCCCTCTCCCCCCTTCTCTCTCTCTATATATATACAATAAGCACACACACAACATACTATATATCTAGTACTATATGTATACTGTATTCTATATAGTACTTGATATGTATGTAGTTTTCTCACTTGCATTTATGAAAACAAGGTGTAGTGTAAACATCATTTTGGATTTTATTTTTAAAAATTACTATTAATGTTTATATCACACACATGGTCATTTAACCATTCACCTATTATTGAACATTTTGGTTCTTTTGTATTATAAGATTGTATTTAAAACATTAATCAGTGTTTGTACTGTTGATTATTTCCTTAGAATACATTTTCTGACATGGAACTATTAGGTCAGTGGATATACGAATTTTAAAGTCTCTCAAAACCTGCCAAATTGCTTTCCAGAAAGGATATCCAATTTATAATCCCACTGCCAAGAATATATGTGAGATCAACTCTGTGTTGAACTCCTTAGGAAGCTGCCGGGTCTGGGCCCTGGTCACTGGGAAGGATGGATGTACTTTCTGGACCTTGTAATTAGAGATCAGGAAGAGCAAGTCTTGGCTTAGAGATGAAAAATAAAGCAGCAGCTCCATATTCTAGGGTTACTGACAAAGGAGTCACTGTACACACTAAAATGGGGAAGCCATTGTCTGTCATGCCAGAAGAAAGAGACCTCTCTCTGTGAATGGGGTGATTTTGAGGTGGAGATTTGGAGTTACAGTTTATAGGTAGGCACTTACTTATATAGCCAGTTTATTCTGGCATCACTGCCTGTAGACGCTACCTTAAAATTTATTTTCTATTTTAAATCCATGATGATCTTGGCATAACGATGTATTCTCTTCATTAAGTTTGCTTTTTCACTTGTGTACCCTCATTTATTAGAATGCAGAAGACTTCCCTAGAGCTGTGGCCCCCACACCTTTTCTCTTCTATGAACACGTGTGATCTGGGCCGTGGAAGTTGTATTTTAGACTCTGCCGTGAAGTAACCCTTTCATCTGTTTTTCTCTGTTACAGGAAAAAGGCCACAGTGAAGGCCGACTCCTTAGTTTCTTGGAACAGTCTGAGCACAAGACTTCAGGTGAGGACCCCAGGACCAGTTTTCCGGGCTTCTGCCTAAGGCCTTTCAATGAAGATAGCCATTGCCAGCCCCCTGACTATTTGCTGGGACTCTCTGGGTACACACGTTATCCAATCAGCCAGCCTTTGAGACTCCATCTAGGTCATCTCTCCTTAAGGAAGATGGGGCAATATACTGTCTTACTCATCCTATGTTTCATTTCAGGCTTTATAAAGCCTTGAATCAGGACTACCTGTTGAACTCAGAAAAAACACTGTCAAAACACAGGGGAATGTGACAAGCCCCAAGTATACCTAAAGGAACAGGCACAGAAAACTAGATATGCAGATGTTATTGCTTCCTCCTATTGTTTTGTGCATCATTCATATGTTACCTTGGCTTAGCGTCCCAACCTGCAATCCTCAGGGTTTGTGCGTAGTATTTAGGGAGCAGTAGAGTGGATTGGTTAAGACCATTGCAGGGAGTTAGTAATACCAAACCTCATAGATTGCAAGAATTATATCTGGTAAAGCTCCAAACATATTCCCTGGCATAAGTAGGCTCTTGATAAATGTTAGCTGCTATTATTACTGTTGTTATTAGTCTCTATTGTTAAAATTCACCAGATGTGTATGGAAGAGGAGCTTTTGCTTAAGCCTGGTGAGATGTGCTTACCATCTAGTTCTAATAGTTCATTCCCACCAAGCAAATCTGTTGTGCCTTCTGATGACTATAAAAAGGCAGCCTCTCCCAGCCTCATATCCTGCTGTCTCTAGATCACCAGTTTGTGAATCTCTGCAGGTGGCAGATTTCCCTTGGCAACTTCCTTGTTCCTCAAGTCTAGAATTGAAGTCGATTTATTCAGAGGCTGTTCGTTCATTCAAAAGTGTTTCTCTGAGTGCCGCAGCAGCTGAGTCTGTTGGACACTAATACTCACATTCCGTGGGTTTAGAGGATTGGGGATCTGTGCTACCTGGATAGGCTGATGAGAAGCAGTGCCTAGAGCACAGGAAGCAAAAGATCAGTGAGAAGTGGTATGATTACCAACACTACTACCAACATTATTATTTTTTCTCTCATATCACAGATGCAGACATCAAGTCTTCAGAAACAGGAGCCTTCAGGTGAATTGGATTGTGCACTGAATTGTGGCTGTCAGCATTTCTGAAAAGTGCAGGCCTTGTCCTGTGTTCTGTGTGTAGTGTGATACTCAAACTGTGGCAGTGGAAATCACTGTGGAACTATTATGACCTGTCTCTCAGTATGACTCTGTGCTCCCCGTTTATCTGAACTAAAGATTGGATAGCTCAGTTCATTCATTGTGTTAAAACAAGCAGAGTAAAAGTTATGTCTTATTCTTCTCTACCTCTCTATCCCTATCCAACCCTGGTTTTCTGACCTGGATTCTCAAGCAGCTTGGGAATTTGAATCTGAATTCTCATTCTCTCAATGCCAACTTTAAGTATATGATTTACCCAGTGACCTCATCTGTGAAAACAGAGTGATGATATGTGGTAGGATTATTACAAAGATTATTTCTACTAATAATCCCCTGATACAGGGCATAGCATATCCTTGATGCTTATTAGGTGTATATTGAATCTGAATTTTTTCCTTCTCTCTAGGGTGCCCTCACCAGGTATGGAAGAGGCAGGCTGCAGCAGAGAGATGCAGAGTTCCTGCACACATCGTGACTTAAATGAATCTCCCATCAAGTCTTTTATTTCCATTTCAGAAGCCACAGATTGCTTAGTGGACTTTAAAAAGCAAGTTACTGTCCAGCCAGGTAGTCGGACACGGACCAAAGCTGGCAGAGGAAGAAGGAGAAAATTCTGAATTTCTAGGGTCGAAAAGTTGACAAAGCCATTAGTAGGAGGGGTGGGCCATGTTCATGAAGCCATAGTGGTCCCTAGTTCATTGTTGAGCAAGTTTTAGCCCTGCAGTTTTCACCACCAGCACCCACTCCGCATTCTGGTTTTTATGTTTTTTATGACCTATGCAGACAACTGTGTATAGTATTCTGTTTTATAACAGTTTGTTTGAATTCACTTACAGTTAAAAATTTAAATATATTTATGTTTGTATGAAATCTTACTTCAGTAGATGGAAATTTTAATTTTTTTTCCTTCATGTTGCAGGGTTTGGGGTGGGGATATTTTCATTGTAGAGATAGTTTATTAGACTCATAAATCACATGCTGAATGAATTCCATTACTGATCCTTGACATATCATGTATATATTCACTTAATGTATACTGCACAATTCTGAACACTGTGTGGTTATTCCCTTGACTGTTTCCCTTGACTGTTTCTGACATAATTCTGGGAGGTGCCAGGGGCATTGATTCCCACTATCTATTCTGCCATCTCTGCTATTCAGTGACCTGTCCCTTCATCTTGTACTCACACAGTGGTTCAGCCTGAGCATAGAACCTTTGAGGGATGTGTCCTGCCATTCTTCCCAGGAATGTGTGAGTGAACACTCTGTTATTAGATGCCTATGCAATTATTTTTTCTAAATAGATTAACCACTGGGGATGCCAGGCATATTCGTCTGTTCAAATCAAGATCGGTTCTCTTGATGCCAAAGGTTAGCAGCAACAGGACATGGCTTCTATTTTGGTAACATTACTAACATAGTGCATGTTCCTCACCATGTTGCCTAGGAGCTTCCAGTGCAGAACAGAGATGTGGTCTGTTCTCAGTGCGTGCCACACACAGACTCCAAACATGAGAGGATGTCAATTGGCAGAAGCAGCTACCTGAAGGAGATGACCAAACAAGGATGTGAAGAATGCTAGCTTTGGCCAAAACTGATTTGAAGATGTAATGAAAAACTGGGGGAGGTGGCTGTTGACCAGGAAAGGATCTTGGGACAGGATAAACAGGCACATTCAAGACTCTCCTAACTTCTGATTTTGTCCAAAGTTTTAACATGAAAGTGAGGTATATGTTAGACTGGGGAGTTCACACATAGCTGGGATGGAAGACACAGCACAAATATTAAGGCCTTGTTCCTGCCTAGGTCCCTTTGCACACAAGCTTTTGGGTTAGAAGACGGCAAGATGTCAATCTCACTGTCTTTTCCTTCCATAGATAATGTCTTGCCGTTGGATGGCACTGACCTAGTGGCTAGCATCACATAAGAAATAGCTATTATTTTTTGAGCAACTACTACGGTCCAGGCAACGTATGTGGCCTTCATTTAATCCTCATAGCAACCCTGTGGGGTAGGCGTTATCATCTCAGTTTCCAGAGGAGGAAACAAAGGCTTAGGGGAACAAAGAAGCCACTTTTTGTCCATAGCAGTGAAACCACAGTGCCCCTGCTCTTCATTCCTGAAGAAAATGCCATGTTTGGACTCCAGTATTGATTATTTTCCCGTTTTTCTTGTAGTGAAAAGTAGTTTATCAGTTATGTCCCATAAGCTTAACTCTCGCTTGTTTTGTCTCTCATTAAATGGCAATTTATTGGAGGTAGCACTCTATAAACAGGGGATAGTGTGTGTATCTGTTTGCCTGAAGATAAGAAAAGGAAAAGGGTACTTCTGGAAAGTGAATTATTTAGCTTAAAATTGATCAGTCTCCCTAAAACATGAGTCAGCAGCAGGAGGGTATGGATCAGCCAGACCAGGAACCATAGGCTTAATTATTAGCTAAATGGGGAGTCAAGGGAAGAACAGCTACCCACTTCCCCCATCACTTCCCTGCAACCGTCTTGTTTGCCCCCAGTCTTATTCTCCCCGTGCTGTGATCCTGTGAGAGGAGCATTAGTGAAAGAGTGAAGAGACAAAGTAGAAAATGTGTGAGATCAGCCTACATCTGCACCCTGCTTCTGATAAAAGTTAATCTCTCTGAGACCTGGCTTCCTTGTCCATAAAATGGGAAAAAATCATAGGGTTCTAAGGATTACCATAATGTGGATAAAAGCTTTGTTCTAGCACAATGTCGTCACATAGAAGAATGAGTTTTTGGCAGCAGTTATTAATGTGATGCTAGTCTATGTGTCACAAATGATGTTGCACTAAGGGGTGGAGGGTTGGGGGCGGGGGTGCAGATGCAAGAGGAGATAGTTTTCAGAGGAGCGCATACTCAGGAGGGACCACTCGGGCTCCATCAGCCATCAGGCTTCCACAGAAAACTTGGGTCCTGGGCATCTAGACCTCTCCTAGGCCCGCTGGATTTCTTTTACTTCTGAAAGATGAGAAACAGCTGTTCTGCCGATGCTGCCAACTCATGGAGAGCTGGGAAGCTCCATGAACTTCACAAGCTATTGCCATAAATTGGAGAGGGAGAGGGGACTTCTCTTTGTTAGGCACTGTAGTTGTGTTTTTCATTTAGTCCTTACGGCAGCCCCAGCAGAGGTTGTGCCTCGCCCATTTCCCCCAGGCGTTCACCATTCTGCTGTATACCCAGAGTCCTGTTGTAAGTACCTGAAACTCTGCCTGAGGACTTCTCTTGGTTTGTATTGACATAAGCTGGGAGTGCCAGGGAATTAGTGCCCCTGGGGCAGCTCTCAGCCAGTGGAAGGGGGGAGGATAAATACCCCAGCTTCCTCACTCAGTGAGGGACAACTCTAAGGCACATTCTACCTATTTCTCAGGGTTCCCTGTGGCAGTGAACCTCTCTAAGCTCCCAGTAGCAACCATGTACACTTCATTGGCTTTCTCTTCCTTCCTGGCTTCCAGCTCCTCTTCCGTGTTCTCCGGATCAGGACTGGGACTAGGGTGATGAGCTTTTATTCTTGGGTTCATCTAAGTGCAAGGTTGGCACCTGTATGAACCCGAGAGGGTCTCTTTACATTCTGTACTCTAGGCATATCACTTGCATTGCCCTAATTCTGGCCCTGTTCTGGATCACTTCCCGAATAAAGTTATTTGCATTCAAATTAGGTCCGCTTCTGGGTTTACCTAACCTAAAGCAAATCCTATGAAGACATTAGTCTCCATGTGTTATACAAGGAAAACCGAGGCTCGGAGGAATGAAGAAATTTGCCTAAGGTCGTTCAGTTGGTAATGTGATGGGATTTTGAACCCAGGTCTGCCCAGCCCCGGAGCTGAAGCTCTCTACTATACCACACTACTTCCTACTTCCCATTTCAGTCACAAAACTAATGACTCAAGGGAAATTTTAGGTTTGGATGAGCTCATTTTTGCCTCTGAATCAGGGTAGCTTTGGCCTTAAGTTGTTAGCAGATGGAAATTTGGGGAGGGGAAGGCAGGTAGTAAGGTAGTAAGTGGATGAGAGGGTTGTAGTTGTCAGTGGAAAGACAGACTAGTGGAAAGACTGCTGAAACAATATGCACCCAGGAAGACAGTAAGAGGTTACTTATTTCCTGTCAGTTTCAAAAGCCCTGGACTTTTTTCTTTTTTTTTTTTTTTGAGACAAAGTCTTGCTCTGTTACCCAGGCTGGAGTGCAGTGGCTGATCTCGGCTTACTGCAACCCATGCCTCCCAGGTTCAAGCAATTCTGCCTCAGCCTCCCGAGTAGCTGGGATTACAGGTGCATACCACCACGCCCGGCTAATTTTTAAATTTTTAATAGAGACGGGTTTCACCATGTTGGCCAGACTGGTCACGAAGTCCTGACCTCAAGTGAGATCACCTCGGCTTCCCAAAGTGAGCCATTTTGCCTGGCCAGCCCTGGACTGTTGAGGTTGTCGGAGGGCTCTTCAGTTTAACAAAAATTTACTGATACTTGTTCCTTACCAGACACAGAACTGAGGTCTAAGGCTGCATGGGTGAATAAGAAACATTCTCTGGGAGCCCACAGTACAATGGAGAAGATGAACACATAAACAGATGCCTTTAATAAACAGATATAAATGCAGTGATACAAGAACATCCAAGATAATACAGAACCAATAAGCAGACCACACTCAGCTGGGGTCAGGGCCAGGAGGAGCTTTTCAGGGAAGGGCTCCTCGTTGTTGATTATAATTTAAGGGATGAGGGAAAATGAGGTGAAAAGGTGGAAGAGGCCAAAGGGAGGGTCATTCCAGACAAGTCAGTGCAAACCAAGACACAACAGAAGTAGCTCCATGTGTGTAGGAGAGCTGCAAGGCACATTCATGATATAAAGGGTGTGGAGCAAATTGGGGGAGCTTATTGAAGATCTCTATGCCTGGCCTGGGGGCACTGTGGGTGGTGAAAAGCCTGTGAGCAAGCTCAGAGGGAAGGCCTGAGCTCCCAGCCCATTGGCAGTGCTCTGCTTGTGCCCACCTCTCCCCCAGCGAACTGTTGTTCCTCATTCCTTAGCTCCATCTGTACAGTTGGAGATTGGCACTAAGGGGCTATGAGGGAACCTTGTGAGGGCTTGTCCTTTCCTTTGTTGGTCAGTGGCCACCTGGTGTCTGAAGAGAACCGCTGGCAGCTGCAGTGCCTCTGCTGTAGCCAGGCTGTCCCAGCTGCTCATAGACCTCAAGCTCAGCCATCCTTCTCTTTCCACTGGCCTTGACCCAGGCTTTCCCTGGCATTCTGACTAGGGAACCAGGACCCCTGCTCCTGGGGTCTGGACACAGACCTTCCAGAAACACGGATGAAGAGCCCTGGCAATGCTTGTCAGGGGCGTATGCTCACCCTGGCTCAAGAAATTGCAGGCTGTCAGCATGAATCACAGCTGGGCCTTTCATATTCAGTTCCACATTCTCCTCTCCCCACTGAACAAAGTGGAGAGGGACTGGGATCCCAGGCTAGGCGGGATGCTATGTTGTTTGTGACAGCCACTCTACCCTCCGCCACCCCATCCCCCACTTCCCTGCCTTTCACAGCCTATATGCCTGGTTGGTACCCAGTAAATTTCACAGCAGGACTGATGTTTGGCATGTTTCCAGGCCTTTTCATGCCACTACTGATAGAGGAGCCACTATCCCTGGTCTCCATCCTGATGTCATGTGGAGGTCTTCTACTATCTGTGGATAATGATAGAGTTACTGCTGACAAGGCAGCCTGAAGCTTTAAAGTGTATCCATGCATTCAACAAAGATTGTTGCAGGCTGTCTGGTATTCTATGTTGGTGCTCCAAGGTTCTGTGTCTTTGAGGAGAAATTTCTGCAGAGAAACAGTTTGTTGGCTAATAGCTCCACAGCAGCCTAACACTCCCCTTCTCCTTCCAGTAAAGAAGACCTACCATGTGAACCTACTCTCTCTGCTCAGCCTACAGACTGAAGTCTAGACTCTGCAGTCTGCCTGTCACCTCCTCTCCCACCATATATCCCCGCTTTGGTGTATCCTCTTCAGGCGCCTGGAGCTGCACCTCATTCCATGAAGGCACCTGTATGTGTGTGATTTGTGGTTGTGTACGTGCTCTCCACTTGGTCAAGAACCACTTTTGTCAGCATACTGCTGTTCTTTCTTCAAGGCTCAGTTGCTTCAGCTAGCCCTGCCCACTTTCTGCAGAGTCAGCCCCTTCCTCTTGTGCTCCCACATTGCCTCTTGCTCAAAAGTACTTACCATAACCTTCCCAGGCCCAGCTCCTTCCAGAGGCGAGCCACCACCTCAAAACTCATTTTATTTGCAAAATAAATAGCCCTCAGCATTGTAGAGGGAATGGCCCAAAACCTTAGACCCAGTTCAAGGCTCCACTTTGCGGTGATCATCTTGCTCAAGTTTTCACCACAGCCTTGCCTAGGCTGGGCTACTCTTAGGGCAGGCCTGGAAGGAAGTGCAGCTTCCTGAATTAGCTGATGTTTGGTAAGTGGTGGTGGAGGAAAAGGGTGGGGCTTGAGGATATTATAACTCAGGTCACCCCTGAATGTCACTTTTGGTCATTGGGGTGCCTCATATTGCCAGACAAGAGCTCAGACCTGAGGAGAGTGGCCAGCTTCTGTGTGTCCCAGGTAAGTGCCTCGGTCTGATTACTGCCTGCTCCTTCCGCACTGTCTTGTCCTCATCCCTCCTGTTTGGCTCACGCCAGGGGAAGTGGACACTGGAAAGATTAAGCCAGCTGGTTCTCTTGCTTTGTTTTTGAGACGGGTTCTTTCTCTCTCTGTCACCCAGACTGGAGTGCAGTGGCACAGTCGGCTCACTGCAGCCTCAATCTCCTGGGCTCAAGTGATCCTCCCACCTCAGCCTCTGGAGTACCTGAGACTACAGGCACACATCACTACACCCAGCTAATTTTTGTTATTTTTTTTTGGTAGCGATGACATTTTGCCGTGTTGCCCAGGCTAGTCTCAAATTCCTGGGCTCAAGCAATCTGCCCGCCTAAGCCTCCCGAAGTGCGGGATTACAGGTGCAAGCCACCACACTCAACCTGTCAGCTGGTTCTTGATGGCAGCTCCCAACATCAGCAGAGGTCCCTGGGGTACTTTTCAGGAGGAAAACTCACTTCATGTAGCCCATTCAGCTAAGGGAAGCCAAAGGGCCCTTAGTCAAACAGACCCTGGGCTCTGTGGATACTGCAGTGAAGGAGACTTGACCCTGCCTACAGGGAATCTCAGTTGGAAGAGACAGAGCTGAATACCTTTACCTAGCATATAAATATTAGGGACTTGGGGATTACGTCACAGATTCTGTCATGTAAAAATGCTGAATGAATATCGAATGGATGAGGGAATGAATGAGTGAGTGAATGAATAAATGAACTAGCTGGGCCTTGAAAGGAGGCCATGTGTGTAACCCTTGGTCCTTTTCAAAGGTAATTGCCCCAGTTACCTCATTTTATCCTTGAAATAGACCTGTAGCATAGAACAAGCATTCCACACCCCTATTTGACAGATTCGGAAACTCAGCATAGGTATGTAAGGTTTCGGGGAGATTTATCAGAAGCTGATTTGTTGCTTTATTAAATAAGAAAAAACTACCCACTCCCCTTGCTTCCAGTTTCAGAAAGGCACATTAGCACATACCTATACCAGACCCTGTGCCAGCCATGAGTGCAGAGGTGATCAAGTTGGGTGAGGTAAAGAGGTGAAGAAACTAGAAGCAGAGGTATCAGTTAGGAGGCCGTTGTAATAATCAGGCCAGAGGATGGTCTGGTGCAGTGGCTGTGGGAATGGGGAGGAGGGGATGTACAGGAGAGCTCTTAGAGAGCCTGAGATCCAATTGCATAGAGGAGGTGAGGGTCAGGGATGCACACAGGCAACCCGAATGGCCGTGTGAGTGAGCACACTTCGATGTCTCCACTCAAGGTGGAGAACAGAAGAGCTTTGTGGGGGAAAAGTGACGGAAAAATGAGTATGGCTTTGTTGAATTTGAGGAGCTTCTCCACCATCCAGATAGTGATGTCTAACGGACCATTGGGACTTAGGATTTGGCTGAGGCCAAAGGTAGATTTGGGAGCCCTGAAACAGCTATTAATGAAACCTTGGGGATGGGTGAGATAAAGGGAGTGTGGAGGGAGGGCATGACCAGAAACTTGGGAACCCCATTGTCTGAAGGAAGAGAAATTACTGATGAAGACTATGAGAGACTCAGGAAGGAGACCTAGGAGAGTCTGGCTGTGAGAGCTAAGGGCACGGAGAATTCTGTAGCAAAGAGAATGACTAGTGGCTTTGCATGCCTGAGAGAGGGCAGTAAAGGTGAGGGCTGAGGAAAAGGCTTGGGATTGGGCAGTTAGGAGGTCACGAGTGACCATGTGGAGAGGGCAAATTAGTGAGTGTAATGGGAGTAGGCGAGGAGGGGAGTGCAGGGGTGGGAAGGTACTATATTTTCAGAAGTTCTGCTGTTGCAAGGAAGAGAGGTCAAGTGACTCAGTGGACAGATGTCTCTTCCCATATTGGACCCTCTGCTGTGTTTCCCTTTTCCCCACCCCTAAAGAGCCCCTGACTCACTGAAGGCTCCCTTGGGACTACGGGAACAGCAACACCACCTCCAGCTCGGATGAGCGAAGTATGACATTTCTACAGTTCTTTACAGTGTGCAAAGGACCACTCACTCCTTCAATCCTCCCAAGAACTTAGCTTTCCATGTTAGAAGAGGAAATGGAGACTCACAGAGTTTCGGTTCAGATTCAGCTACATAAATCTGAATGCACATCTGAGCAAGTTCCTTTGCTCTATGATCTCATTTGCCCCACACAGCCCTTTGATACATGTTGGTCCCATTTCACAGATGAAAAGCCTCAAGGTTGAGAGATGTGGTGAAGCTGCCTTGTGGAGAGCAGGGTCCCCACCTCTGAGCACAGGGCTCTTTCTGCTCTGCATCACTGCACTGTTAAACCCCCCTGGTTTATGTCGCACATTACATCTCATAAAGCATTTCCCCAGGTGTTATTCTATTTAGCGCTCACAACAACCTTGTGAGGGTAGATACTATTTCCTCCTGTTTTACGGATGGAAGCTGAAATTCAAAGAAGTCATAAATGACTTGCCCAAGGTCACGTCACTAGTGGAACCCCTTTCTGAAGCACAGATCCACCCCTGTCCATGACCCCTGTTGCCTTCAGGATGAAATTCACGTGCCTTAGCCTGGCACAACGGCTGTCCCTAGTCCAGCCTGCCTGCCTCTCTGGCAGGTCTTTGCTCCCTTCTTTGTTCCAAGCCTCTAGCATGCCCCTGACCTCCCAACCACAGCAGCATGTCCATCTATTATATGTGGCCATCTCACCCACTGCCTGTGCTAATAATCATACTGTGATTGATGATGAGACTGAGGTCCCTGAGGGCAGGGCCTAGGTCTGCTTCATCTGTACCGCAATGTCCAGCATAGCAGGCATCAGGAACTGGTGAATGTCAATGAATGACAGAATTAATGAACAGCGTTTGGACTGAAATCAGCCTTTCCAGTGCTCTCTCATTTCACATGCTTGTGAAAAACAAGGGCCTTCTGGTTGACTGCTACGAGATCTTTGATGGTCAGAGGTTCTGAATTCTGCTCCCAGCTTCCTTCCTGGTCCCCTTCAGAAGGAAGGAAGTTGGCCTGGGTTACAGACTCCTAGGGCCTGTAGAGTAAATGGTTGACCCAGGTTGTCCCTTTTCTACTGTAGGTGGCCAGCCTCCACTGTGGAAGCTCATGGACTCCATTGGATCTGCAGGGTTGCGGCAGGGGGAAGAAGCCCTGAGTTACCCTGAGGAGGGCTTGCCCGGGCCCTCAGACAGCTCAGAGCTGGTAAGTTCAGCACTGGGTTCCTGTTTCATGCTTGTTCAAGGCCGTCAAGAGCTGCATGACTGAAGCTGCCATGGGGCCCTGGGCTCTCACCCATGCAGCCCCTTTCCACTGAGCTTTTCATATCTGAGCTGGTAACGATCTCTTTTCAGGCTCCAAAACAACTGCAAGGTTGGGAGGATCATCTTACAGGTGATGAAAAGGGACATAGAGAAGTGATATGACTTGAGTTTAAGACATGACAGGAGCTTGAGCTGAGGTGTTTCAACTCCAAACATATCACTTTTGCCACCTTGCCACACAGGTGCCACTCCTGCCCCAAGTGGGTTGACACAGTCTAGAGTGGACCTTCCCAGGATTATCTGGTCAAAAGCTGTGTTCTTGAGACCTTTCCCGCCTCTCCAGTTCCTCTTGCATGTCTCCCTCAACGCAGCCACTATAATCAGGCACACAGATGTTTTTAGTGCCAAACTCATGCCTGAGGCTTGCTCAGAAGTGAGTTTCTCCTTTTTTCTGTCATCTTGATCAAGATTTAGAAGTTGTCTCATACCACACCCTTGAGCAGGAAACTCTTTTGTAAGCCATTTCTTATCTCTTAGTCTCTGTTTCCTCATCAGGAAAATGGAGGAAAATAAAATCTAATACTCCCCACCCCCAAAGGCTAATGGAGATAAAGGACTTGCCTATGGCTGGACACAGTGGCTCACGCCTGTAATCCCAGCACTTTGGGAGGCCAAGGCGAGTGGATCACCTGAGGTTCAAGAGTTCAAGACCAGTCTGGTCAACATGGTGAAACCCTGTCTCTACTAAAAATACAAAATTAGCTAGGCATAGTGGTGCATGCCTGTAATCCCAGCTACTCAGGAAGCTGAGGCAGGAGAATCGCTTGAACTTGGGAGGCGGAGGTTGCCGTGAGCTGAGATTGTGGCACTGCACTCCAGCCTGGGCAACAAGAGCAAAACTCCATCTAAAAAAAAAAAAAAAAAAAGGCCTGGCTCAGTGGCTCACGCCTGTAATCCCAGCATTTTGGGAGGCCGAGGCAGGCAGATCACAAGGTCAGGAGATCGAGACCCTCCTGGCTAACACGGTGAAACCCCATCTCTACTAAAAAATACAGAAAATTAGCTGGGTGTGGTGGCGGGTGCCTGTAGTCCCAGCTACTCGGGAGGCTGAGGCAGGAGAATGGTGTGAACCTGGGAGGTGGAGTTTGCAGTAAGCCAGGATTATGCCACTGCACTCCAGCCTGGGCGATAGAGCAAGATTCTGTCTAAAAATAAATAAATAAATAAATAAATAAATAAATGGGACTTGCATAGAGGCGGTGCCCACTAAAGGGTTCTTGAGTCATTCTCTGCAGTTTCTTTAGTTTTCTGGCATGTTGTGACATCCACTTGACTAGGCTTGTTGCCCAGATTGTGGGGGCGTTACCCCTCGCTGCATTTCATGCTCCCACTTCCCCCTTGTCCAACCAGTACCCCAAACCCTGCTGCAAACAGTTCTTCTGTGCCCAACCCACAGCTGTGCCTCAGGAGTGAGAGCAGTGGCTGGGTCCCAGTGCCTGCTCAGCCAGGACTGGCTCTAGGGCCTACTGTCATCTCCTCCCTCACTTCTCGCCCCTCCCTGCTGACACTCCTGTGCAGGCCCACATTTGCCCTGCTGGCTCCGTCACATACACCTGCGGTTGAAAGAATTCCCTTCGGCTTTGGGAGACTTCACAGGGACACCGAATTTCCCATGGTCCTGGACTCCCAACTCAGCATCATAGGCCTTACCCTCTGCTCCCCTTGCTATGACCTTAGGTTGAAAAAGGTTAGTTAACCACGTGTGGTCAGTTCCCAGCCCCATCTCAGAGGCCCTTCCCAACCCCTTCCCCTAGGCTTCTCTTTGTCATCAGAGAGGATATGGAGTCAGGCTCTCCAGGCCAGGTGTGCTTTGTGCTCTGAGGACAGGGAACCCATGCTCCACTGAGCATCTCCTACGTGTGATGCTGTTCCTCCACTTCAGGTTTTCTGTCTTCTCAGTCTTCATGGCATCTCTGAGAAGTGGGTACTACTGTTCCCGCTAGATAGAGGGGTCACTTGCTCAGAGGTGAGGTGATGGGCCCAGGCCAGCAACACAGCAAGTTGGTGACAAGAGCCAGAGTTGAAACCACACTGGACTTCACACGCTCTCTAATGCCTTTCTCCTTGCTCTTCTGGCAGAGATCTCTCCCCGCTCTTCCTGGGGTGTCGGAGGTGGCTCCAATACCTTCTCTTGGCTTGTGTGTGCCTCGCCAGGATCTGCCAGGGAAGTCCTCCTGTCTTTCTTGCAGTTCTACTGTCTTCTAGTCTCTCCTCCTGAACATCTCAATGTGCCCAAGAAGAAAAGGAAGAAAAACAATTTGCCCAAGCCATTGACTTCTCCATGACTCTATTGTTTCCATGAAGCAATACTAAAACGCCCCTCCCATCCCAACAGCACTTGGCACTTCCACATACATTACAGCCTTTAATTCTCACGCCACCACAACCATCCAGTCAACAAATCCTGCTTCCAGCTGGTGCTCCTCGTGGCCCTGAGATGTAGCCTTGAGCAAGACATAGTCCCTGGCATTGGGGGACTTCCAAGTACTATTATTTTCTCAGTTTTGCACGAAGAGGTGACGGAGGCTCAGAGAGAGTGTGACTTTCCCAGGACCACAGAGCCAGAAAAAGGGAGTGCGAGGACCCAGGTGTAAGTTTTCTCAAGCCAGATCATCTGGGGTTTCTTTCCAGCAACTTTCATCGGCCTTGGGTTCTTTTCGAGGGAACTTTCTAGGTTTTATAAAGCTCTGCGTTGATGTGGAAACATCTCTGCAGTCAGACAGATGTGGGTTCAAATTCTCCCCTGCCTCTTCACAGCTGCTAGGCCAGGCAGATGACTTGCCCTCTTGGAGCCTCCGTTTCCATGTTTCTAATGCTTGGGTGGCTGGGGCTCAGAGGGGCAAGGCTGAGACCCCGCCTGTCCTGCAGCTCTTTGACTTTGCTGCCCACTGCCTGAGCTCCTGGATGCACAGCCTGTGAGCAAACAGGGCCTGTAGCTTTGCTTCAGCTTCTCTTTCCCTTGTCACCAGACTGGCCTGGTCAGGGTGAGGTAGAGTGGGCATGGGCACCCCTAGCACGCATGGCTGCTGGAAGCATGTGCTGTAAGGTGAACGTGTAATGGACATCTGGCACCCCAGTTAGGATGATTTGCCTCCTTTGGGATCTGTTTCCCATTCTCTTCCTAAAGCAAGAGGTGGGACTGAGTTGTCCTTATCTCCCTCAAACGGCAGCCTCTCCTCCCAGCCTCTCCTCCCAGCCTCTCCTCCCTGGAGGGGCCTTATTATCCAGGTGCCTGAGTTGTTATTTTCACAGATAAGGGTCCAGTTTGGGGCAATAGGTCATTGAAATGGAACTCCCGTGTGACAGGAGGTGGGGGCTTTGGAAAGTCTGAGCCTGAGGAGGAGGAGGATGGAGTTGCTGGGCTGTGACCCTTCAATGAATCCAGGGAGGCTGTCAGGGCTTCTTTGAAGGATGGGTGAGAGAGTTGTCTAGGGCAGGGTTTTGCTCACAGGGATGAGGTCCCTGGGGCTCTTAAGCTACTGGGCTTCTGGTGGAGTGAGAGCCTGGGGTGTCCCGGCTTCTGCCTTCCTTGCCTTCTCACCTGCCCCTTCAGACTCTGATCCACCCCCAGATCAGTGTTCCCCGAATCCATCCCCTCACTCTTTCCCTGGATCTTCAAATGGCTTGTTCCCTTCCTTCATTTAGGTCACCTCCTCTGGGAAACCCTCTTGGACTCATATCTAAAAATACCTCTTTCTACCCTGGTCACTCTCTAATTTCTTATCCTGCACCCCACCTTTAACAGCCACCATCACTACTGGAACCAAATTGTATGTTTATATGCTTAATTTCTGTCTCCCACCCTGGAATCTAAAGCATTTGTTGCTTCTTGGGTGGTTATGTGTGTGCAGTGCTTAGATCAGAGCTGGGTGCGTGGTGAGGGCTAGAGCAATGTTTCGGGAAGGATGACCGACGGAAAAAAGGACCGTCCTCTGCAGTGTGGTCTCCAAATGCTCTCGTGCTGGGCTTTTTCAGGCTTCAGAGTCTGAGAGTGGGTTAGGAGAGGGAAACACTTGAAGTTTGTTCGTGCATTTGTTTATTCTCTCGTTCGTTCAACAACAACTCACTGAGAGACTCTTGCTGTGGGTCCTGGGGAACCAGAGAGCAATCATTTGCAGTACGACAGGAAGAAGGTCTTGCCAAAGCCTGAATTCAAGAAGAAGGGGGTAGGGTAGAGGATGTAGGGAGTTGAGAAGGAGTCGTGAGATAATGGGGCAGGAGGAGGAAGAAGGTGGGTTGTCTTTCCAGGACAGAGCCTTCTGAGGATGCCAGAGCTGGGTGCAGGCTGTTGGCAAGAGAGCCAGGGTGTATGAAGAGCCGAGAAGTGGGCTGGGCAGGGCAGGCCTCTGCCTTGGTTGGAGTTGGGGAGTCTGGCTAGCCCAGCAGTGCTCCTTCCCAGATGCTGGCCTGTTTCTCCCCAGGTGCAGGAGTGCCTGCAGCAGTTCAAGGTGACAGGGGCACAGCTACAGCAGATCCAAGCCAGCCTCTTGGGTTCCATGGAGCAGGCGCTGAGGGGACAGGCCAGCCCTGCCCCTGCGGTCCGGATGCTGCCTACATACGTGGGGTCCACCCCACATGGCACTGGTGGGTAGCATAGACTGAGATGCGTGGCCAGGCCTGGAAGAGGGTATTGAGCTAGGGGAGGGAAATGTTCCTTATTACTGTCCCCTATCTCTATGGCCCCTTGACCAGACTTTGCAGGCCTCAGGAATTTGGGAAGTGGGCAGAGGGCTCTGGTCATGCCAGCTGCATGCCTTTCTGTGACCTGCTTGCCCTCTAGAGCAAGGAGACTTCGTGGTGCTGGAGCTGGGGGCCACAGGGGCCTCACTGCGTGTTTTGTGGGTGACTCTAACTGGCACTGAGGGGCATAGGGTGGAGCCCAGAAGCCAGGAGTTTGTGATCCCCCAAGAGGTGATGCTGGGTGCTGGCCAGCAGGTAAGCACTCTCTGCCCAGCCTCTGGGGTCTGGGGGCCTGGCTGGGCAGCTGGGGCTCAGATGGGTAAGGCTGAGGCCCCCACCTCTCCTGCAGCTCTTTGACTTTGCTGCCCACTGCCTGTCTGAGTTCCTGGATGTGCAGCCTGTGAGCAAACAGGGTCTGCAACTTGGCTTCAGCTTCTCTTTCCCTTGTCACCAGACGGGCCTGGACAGGGTGAGGTGGAGTGGACATGGGACACTGGGTGGAGGGTGGCTGCAGCCCCATGAAGGCCATCAGAGGAGTAACTCAGCTTCTCTACCTCCAGAGCACCCTCATTTCCTGGACCAAAGGTTTTAGGTGCAGTGGTGTGGAAGGGCAGGATGTGGTCCAGCTGCTGAGAGACGCCATTCAGAGGCATGGGGTGAGTGGAGGGGTGATAGGAGGCCCATGCTGGCCTGGGCCTGGCACACATGCATTGGGCCTGGGCTTCTGGGAGAGCTGCTTTCCTTTTCTCTTCGTGTCCTCCATCCAGTTTAACCTCAGGTACATGTTGCTACCATTCACATTGTATAGGTTAAAAAACACTGAGGCTAAGAAAGGTCAAATAAATGTTCAGGGCCCGGGACAAACAAACATGAATAGACTTTGACCTCCTCCTCAAAGTTTTCACAGTCTAGAGGGGGAAACGTTCTAATAAAAGATTGTCCACGTCAAGGAGGAGTGCGTGGACAACTCTGGGAGTACTACGGAGGAAGCACCGGCTCTTTGATCAGGGACTTGAAGGAAGTGTTTGCCTCCTTCAAGTCAGGCTGGGACTGGGGCAGAAGATCTAGTCTCAGAGAAGGCCACAGACGAGAGTCTGGATGCTGGAGAAAGGCTGATTCGTCTGGACTAACCCTCTGTGGCGAGAAGCCAGTGCTGGGAGGAACGGGCTTGGGGAGCCAGGCAGAATGACAGTGAGGCTGGGAAGGCGCAGCGTTCAAGGAGGTGCTCAGTCTCAGGAAACTCATCCTGGTCCTGGGAGATGCTGAGGGTGGACGTCACTGTGACCTGGGGGCCCCAGTTGGGGGTGAGGGAGGAGCTGAGGGTGAGATTGGAGGGAAAGCTCCTATAAAATGGAAGCCCAGAGCGTCTGTGGCACAAATGTATGTGGCATGCAGACATGTGTTTCCTGGACTCTGTGTGTCTCCTCCAAAGCCAGGGCCCCAGCCCTGCCCATCCCTTGGATTCCCTGCTCTGGCCACTCAGGCCAGCCTTGACCTCTGCCCTCTCCATCATCCAGGCCTACAACATCGACGTGGTTGCCGTGGTCAACGACACAGTGGGCACCATGATGGGCTGTGAGCTGGGGGCCAGGCCGTGTGAGGTTGGGCTAGTTGTAGGTGAGCCAAAGACCATTTGTGATGACGGGTGGAGGCTGTGCTGCCTGGCGAGCAGGTCCTGACAGGTTCGTCTCTGCCAGACACGGGCACCAATGCGTGTTACATGGAGGAGGCACGGCATGTGGCAGTGCTGGATGAAGACCGGGGCCGCGTCTGTGTCAGCGTCGAGTGGGGCTCCTTCAGTGATGTTGGGGCGCTGGGGCCGGTGCTGACCACCTTCGACCACACCCTGGACCATGAGTCCCTGAATCCTGGTGCTCAGAGGTGCCCTGGTGGGGGGCCCTGACCTTTGGTTCCAGGCCCTATCTATGCTCTGCTCCCAACCCCTTCTGTTCCTGTTCTCAGGCCCTTAGGCCCCTCCCTGTCACTCTGAGGGTCTCCAGGGAGCAACCTGGGGGCCCTGGCCAGGTTCAAAGAAGGAAGGGCCCAAAGTTCTAGAACCCAGAATTGTCATCCCTTGGTCCTCCTGATTCCTGACTCTGCCCTGCCCTGACAGGTTGGGGGTTGAGGGCTGGAAGTGGCGGAGCAAAGTGCTCTCTGCCTTCCTTTGGGTTCTTCTTCCTCTCCCCAAGGCTTCGGAATGTAACCTATGTCAGAGGGGGCGATGGGGTCGAGGCGTACACCCATCTGTCCTCTGGGAGGCCATTCGTTGCTTCTGGAGTCTCCAATTTGGGAGCCCCAAAGAAAAGAATCCTTCTTTGGGAACGCTTGGAGGTAGGACAAGGTGGACTGAGGGCTTAGAAAAGGCTTTGTCCAGCCACCCTTCCCACCTTCAGGTTTGAGAAGATGATTGGAGGCCTGTATCTGGGTGAGTTGGTGCGGCTGGTGCTGGCTCACTTGGCCCGGCGTGGGGTCCTCTTTGGTGGCGGCACCTCCCCTGCCCTGCTGAGCCGAGGCAGCATCCTCCTGGAACACGTGGCTGAGATGGAGGAGTGAGTGGGGGAGACAGTGGCTTAGTGGGGGATTCTTGGCTTGGGGTAAGGGGAGGATACTCTGTCCCCAAGGTAGCCATGGGGCTTTAGTGGGATGGGGAGCTTCTGGGCTGAGCTCCAAACCACTTCTCTTTCCCCTACAGCCCCTCTGCTGGGGCAGCCCGTGTCCATGCTATCCTGCAGGACTTGGGCCTGAGCCCTGGAGCTTCAGATGTTGAGCTTGTGCAGCACGTGTGTGCGGCCGTATGCACACGGGCTGCCCAGCTCTGCGCTGCCGCCCTGGCCGCTGTTCTCTCCCGCCTCCAGCACGGCCGGGAGCAACAAACACTCCAGGTCGCTGTGGCCACCGGAGGCCGAGTGTGTGAGCGGCACCCCAGGTATTGTGGGAACACGATCCTCATGATTATGTGGCATGAGCACGTGTGTGTGATACACACCCAGAGGGTCCTCTGGGATCACGTCTGCAAGCCAGTGGACATGAAGGGCACTTAGGCAGAGGGAGGGCCAGACTGAGCTATGGGAGGCCAGAAGACATTCAAGGAGAGAAACAGTCTTCCCTTTGTGTGTGCAAGGGTGGAGGCCATGGGGACATTGGGGCTTATGGTAGGTGCACAGAACAGATTTAGAATTGAAGTGATAGGGGAGGCTGGGTATGGTGGTGCACGCCTGTAATCTCAACACTTTGGGAGGTTGAGGTGGGAGGATCATTTGAGCCTGGGAGTTTGAGGTTGCAGTAAGCCATGATTACTCCATGGCACTCTAGCTTGGGTGACAGAGTGAGACTCGGTATCTAAAAAAATAAATAAAATAAAAAACAAGTGATGGGACCTTGGGCTTCAGGAGGCTCGAGGGGTCCGGGGCCAAGCTGGGCACACCTGTATGTGTCTGGGGGTCCAGGGCCAAGCCGGGCGCACCTGTGTGTGTCTGCGGGTCCGGGGCCAAACCGGGCGCACCTATATGTATCTATAGGTTCTGCAGCATCCTGCAGGGGACAGTGATGCTCCTGGCCCCGGAATGCGATGTCTCCTTCATCCCCTCTGCGGATGGTGGTGGCCGGGGAGTGGCGATGGTGACTGCCGTGGCTGCCCGTCTGGCTGCCCACCGGCGCCTGCTGGAAGAGACCCTGGCCCCGTTCCGGTTGAACCATGATCAGCTGGCAGCGGTTCAGGCACAGATGCGGAAGGCCATGGTCAAGGGGCTCCGAGGGGAGGCCTCCTCCCTTCGCATGCTGCCCACTTTCGTCCGGGCCACGCCTGACGGCAGCGGTAATAACCTGGCCTGAGTGTGGGACCAAAACATGGGGTCACAGTGTGGGCTGGGGCTGGAGCCACAAGCCCTGTCCTGGCACTGAGGGTCTCTGCCCCACAGAGCGAGGAGATTTCCTGGCCCTGGACCTCGGGGGCACGAACTTCCGTGTCCTCCTGGTACGTGTGACCACAGGTGTGCAGATCACCAGCCAGATCTACTCCATTCCTGAGAGTGTGGCCCAGGGCTCTGGGCAGCAGGTACCCACAGCCTGAACCTTGGTGTCAGAGGTGGGAAAGGGCTGAGCAGTGCCTACGCCTGACCTGTCCTGCCCCACAGCTCTTTGACCACATTGTGGACTGCATCGTGGACTTCCAGCAGAAGCAGGGCCTGAGTGGGCAGAGCCTCCCACTGGGTTTTACCTTCTCCTTCCCATGTAGGCAGCTTGGCCTGGACCAGGTGAGGGAGGGCCAAGAGAAGTGATTCCCAAGGGCCTCCTGCCCACATACCCTTCATGGAGTGGGCAGGGGGCAGGGGAAAAGGCTGGGTGGTGGTGGGGGTTGGGGTTGGTGGTGGTGGCAGCACTGCTGGGCTGGCCTTGCACACAGCCTCAGTTTCCCCAGACAGGGTAGGCCCAGGGTTAGGGTCTGAAGCATTTGGGAGCAGGTCAGGCCTAGACTGGGGTTGATCAGAGGACAGATCATCCATTCTAGCTATAGCACTGGTGTGTGGGCCTCCGGGTCCTGCGGGAACCAGCGTTTGTTCCTGTCTCTAGCAGGGGCTTGAGGTTGCTTGGGGTTTTTTTGGCCTCTCTCCTCCTCCTTTCTTCGTTTGTTTCCTTCTCAGTGCCTGGCTCAGTGGTGGGTGCATGACTAGGGTGGCAGAGGGCCAGGCATAGGCCGACACACATCCCTACTCAGCACACACTTTAGCTTGTCCTTACACAAGGATGAAGGATTTCTCAGTGTACACACCTGAAGCCTGTCACAGAAACAATACCTCCCGGGCCTCTGGTCCAAACTCCCAGGAATCTTCCTCTCAACATACCCAACTTCTGCTTGAAAGCCTCTTACCAAGGAGCTCACTGCCCCTGAAGGCAACAGTTGCATTCTTAGACACCTGTGTTCAATGAAAAGCTTCATCTCACCTACTCCAACAAGCCTCCATGTGATTTTCATCCCCTACTCCTGCTCTGACCTCTCTCTGATATGCAAGAAATCACTCTGTCGCCCAGGTTGGAGTGCAATGGCATGATCTTGGCTCACTCACTGCAGCTTCCACCTCCTGTGTTCAAGCGATCCTCCTGCCTCAGCCTCCCAAGTAGCTGGGACTACAGGCACATGCCAACATGCCTGGCTAATTTTTAGTAGAGACGGGGTTTCACCATGTCAGCCAGGCTGATCTAGAAATCTTGACCTCAGGTGATCTGCTCACCTCAGCCTCCCAAAGTGTTGGGATTACAGGCGTGAGCCACCGCGCTGCACCTGCTATGCAACTCTGTACTCTGCTTTCTTTTACACGGTGATCCTCTGGATGGTGCAGTGGGCCAGTCTTGCTGCTTGGCTGCTCTGCTCCAGGCTAAGCCTGCTCAGTCCTTTTGATTATGCCTTGTAAGATATGAGAAGCAGGTGAGGCTCCACGTGCAAATCGGGGGTGGGGGTGGCGGGCAAGAAATATAGTCTTATTAATTTTCTGTAACTGAACTTAATTTCTGTGCTCAAGGCCGGGCGCAGTGGCTCAGGTCTGTAATCCTAGCACTTTGGGAGGCTGAGACGCGTGGATCACGAGGTCAGGAGTTCAAGACCAGCTTGGCCAAGATGCTGAAACCCCATCTCTACTAAAAATACAAAAATTAGCTGGGTGTGGCAGCGTGCGCCTGTAATTCCAGCTACTTGAGAGGCTGGGGCGGGAGAATCACTTGAACCCAGGTGGCAGAGGTTGCAGTGAGCCGAGATTGTGCCATTGCACTCCAGCCTGGGTGACAGAGCAAGACTCGGTCTAAAATAAAAACAAATGTTGGGCCCACATTCTTCTCAGGGGTGAAGACTTAACCAGTGCGGGGACTGCCTTCCCCAGGAGCCCCCTTGGCTCTGCAGCAGCCTTTGATGTGCAGAATTTGCAGGGATGTGGGGACACAGGGAGGTGCCCTGGGCCCTGCTCTCTGGGCACCTCCCTCTGCCACTTTCTTGAGTCTTGACACCTTCCTGGGCATTACCTGGGGAAGGAGGGCAGAGGCCTCTTCTGTTCTCAGATTTCTCAGATCCCTTCTGAACAGGAGTTCAGCCCAGCGGGGAGGGCATAGGACACTTGTCTCAGGAAGCCATCAGCAACCTGGGTCTGACGTCCCCTTTGCCTACCCTTCCCCATTCTAGGGATAGCAGCCCACACAGGGCCTATTACTCATCATCTGGTCTCTTTCAAACGGGTTCTTTCTCTCAAACATTCTTTCTCTCATTCTATCACATTCTCTGCTTTCTGTTTTTGAGACAATGAACCTATAACAATTTTAAAAAAGGAATAAAAGGACATATTATTGGAGGAAAATGTTGGTTACTATTTCTAAAATCTTCTGCCCCAAGGATGTCCTGACCTACCCTCCGTGCTCCTCCTCTGAGCAAAGCAGTCATTTTCTCCCAACAGCTGTAGACTCATTCCTGCTCCCCCTGCCCCCTCCCTCACAGGACGCACACTCAGAAAACAGCCCTCCTTTCCAGGTACCGTGCAGCCCTGTGTCACTAAGTTCTAAGTCCCTTTTCTCACAGTCCAGGAACGCTGCCTTCATCCTGCCCAGGCGCCTGGGTTCTGGCTTTTCCATTCCTCCTCCCCTTGTATTTGGAACACTCGAGTGACTCGCCCATTGACACAGCTCTATCCTTGAAGCTGAGAATTCCTTCCTCTCGAGTAACTTGGAGTTCTTTCTGAAAGGGTGGGATCTGCTGTCATCTGGGCCTCTGAGCCTTCTCTGTCCTCCCGTTTCACACACAGCACTCACTTTACCAGCTCTGTTCATTCCTAACCCAATTACAAAGGGCCATTCCTTCTGGGCAAAACGTCTTAAAATGGCCACACCCTCTGACCGTCTGGAACTAATAATGGAAAATGTAGGTTAGATGGTTATTAATAGGTTTTTGAACACCGAAAGCCTCCTGGGGAGTAGGGAGCGGGC